>NC_134720.1:21755606-22058636 GCF_049634645.1 Pelodiscus sinensis | reverse complement strand
CTGCGCTGTGGCTGGAGGCTCTGAGGGCCGGCTTCCTGTCACAAGCCCTGTCCCCTTTAAGGGTATGTCTAAACTACAAAGTTAATTCGAACTAACAGACATTAGTTCGAATTAACTTTGATAGGCGCTACTCATACAAACCGCTAGTTTGAACTTAATTCGAACTAGCAGAGCGCTTAATTCGAACTAGGTAAACCTCATTCTACGAGGACTAACGCCTAGTTCGAATTAAACAGTTCGAATGAAGGGCTGTGTAGCCACTTAATTCGAACTAGTGGGAGGCTAGCCCTTCCCAGCTTTCCCTGGTGGCCACTCTGGACACCACCAGGGAAACTCGTCTGCCCCCCTCCCGGCCCCTTAAAGGGGCATGGGCTGGCTACGGTGCTCATGCCAGGTGCAAGCCTGCCAGCACCCAGCCAGCAGACCCTGCACCTGGCATGGCACGAACCAGCTACCCACTGCCAACCAACCCTCCGCCTCTTCCAGGGACCAGGCTGGCAGCTCCCGGGAGCCTGCCCGGGTCCGCAACAGGCGAGCGCCCACCTGGTCTAGTGCGGAGATTGTGGACCTCATCCACGACGTCCGCAGTAGGCACAGGAAAGTGGCCATCTAGGGCAGGATAGCTGCCAGCCTGGCCACCCAAGATCAGGTTTGCATGAAAATCAAGGTGGTCCAGTGAGACCCCCGACCCTGAGCCCTGAGCTTAGAATGGCAGTACTGGGTCAGACCAAAGGTCCATCTAGCCCAATAGCCTGTCTGCCGACAGCGGCCAACACTAGGTACTCTGGAGGGGATGGACCGAAACAATGACCAAGCCACTTGTCTCGTGCCATCCATCTCCAGCCTTCCACAATCAGAGGGCAGGGACACCATTTCTACCCCCTGGCTAGTAGCACTCCATGGACCCAACCTCCATGACTTTATGTCGCTTCTCTTTAAATTCTGTTCTAGTTCTAGCCTTCACAGCCTCCTGCAGCAAGGAGTTCCACAGGTTGACTATTTGCTTTGTGAAGAAGAACTTTCTCTTATTAGTTTGAAGCCTGCTACCCATTCATTTCATTTGGTGTCCTCTAGTCCTTCTATTATGGTAACTAATAAATAACTTATCTTTATGCACCCTTTCCACACCACTCATGCTTTTATAGACCTCTATCATATCCCCCCTCAGGGTATGTCTACACTACCCTCCTAATTCGAACTAGGAGGGTAATGTAGGCATACCGCACTTGCAAATGAAGCCCGGGATTTGAATTTCCTGGGCTTCATTTGCATAAAGCTGGCCGGCGCCATTTTTAAATGCCGGCAGTTCGAACCCCGTGCCGCGCGGCTACACGCGGCACGGAGTAGCTAGTTCGGATTAGGCTTCCTAATCCGAACTAGCTGTACTCCTCGTGGAATGCCTAATCCGAACTAGCTACTCCGTGCCGCATGTAGCCGCGCGGCACGGGGTTCGAACTGCCGGCATTTAAAAATGGCGCTGGCCGGCTTTATGCAAATGAAGCCCGGGAAATTCAAATCCCGGGCTTCATTTGCAAGTGCGGTATGCCTACATTACCCTCCTAGTTCGAATTAGGAGGGTAGTGTAGACATACCCTCTGTCTCCTCTTTTCTAAGCTGAAAAGTCCCAGTCTCTTTAGCCTCTCTTCATATGGGACCTCTTTCAAACCCCTGATCATTTTAGTTGCCCTCCCCTCTCCCACCCTCTCTCTTCCCCTCTCCCACCTCCTTTTCCCAGTCTCCCCAAGTTTTGTTCAATAAAGAGAGTTTCTATTTTTGAACACACGTGTCCTTTATTTTGTACATCAGGAAGGGGGGCTAGGGAGGGGTAAGTGGAAGGAGGTGAGGGAGGAATGGGGTACGAGCCCCCGATGGGGAGGACTGGGGTGGCTCTGCGGGTTCCTCAAGGTGGAAGCTCTCCTGCAGGCCCCCGATTGTCCCTCCTCCCTGGATGGCAGCCTGCGGCAAGTTCAGCCGGGCTGATGGCCGAGTGCTGTGATGTGCCGAGCGTGGGCACTCAGGGCACTCCTAGCCAGGACTGCTTTGCTGTCCCTCATCGAGTTAGACAAGCAAGCGGGGAACCCCTGAGAACTGTCTGTCCAGGGTGGGGGTTGGGTCCCTTTAAGCACAGCCCTCGGCTAGCCTGAGACATTCCTGAGTCCTAACCTGATGCCCTGCCGGCACTGCTTCCGGCCATCCTTAACCCTGGTTCAGGGTCCACTCAATGTGGACATGCTAGTTCGAATTAGCAAAATGCTAATTCGAACTAGTTTTAAGGTCTAGATGCACTAATTCGAATTAGCTTAGTTCGAATTAACTAATTCGAATTAAGTTAGTTCAAATTAGTGCTTTAGTGTAGACATACCCTAAGAGCTTCAAGGGGAACAGGAACTATAGAGTTGTGATGAGTGTGGACGGAGTGGCCAGCAGGGCACCTGTGAGATTTTTCTGGAGGCCTCTCTTTTTTGACAAAACTCTTCATTCCATGTCCACACACACCCTCTTCCAAAAAAATATTTTTCAGGGGAGGCCTTATTCCTCATGGAATTAGGTTTACCAGCATCAGAAAAAGCTCTCTGTTATTTTGACTTTCTTTCAAAATAACACAATTGCAGCATGGCCGCCGTTATTCTAGAAAAACGGTGCAGTGTAGATTCACCCTTACTGTGGCTGCTAGGCTCACTCCCTGTGCAGAGACCCTCCTTGAAAGTGAGACCTCCCAGTCCCTGGGCCCTGAGACCGATGCTGAGACTCCCCAGCAGTTCAAACACAACCTTCCCAGAATGTCCCATAGGTGGGAACTCTGGTTTATAGTTTACCCCTTCAGCAATAGAAGATAGTTGAAGCAAATAGACACCAATTTTGCAGAGGAATTTCTGAAACAAAATGTGCATTCCTGTACATGAGACAGATCTAGGAATCCAATAAAACACCTGTCTATCATTCCCTGCCTCAGTTTCCTCACCACTCCTGAACAGGCTTTGGGATTTGCTCAGTGTCCTTTCACAGTTCCAGGTCCTCACTCTTCCAGCTTATGATGTCTGGAGGACCCTCCTCTCTAATCCTGACAGCCAACTTCCTTCAGCTTCCACAAGTCTAGCACTCAAAAGATTTCCTTGCACTGAGGAAGCATTCTCCTTTCTTCCTTTCCTTACACTTTCCTGCTTCTGTATTTTTAAAGGAAAAAATTATATCACACTAATATCTCTGTCTCTTTGCTCCACTTCTGGAGATTTTCCTCTGTCCTTTCCTGTCTCCTCTAGGAATCTGGTTTTATCTACATTACAGCTACAGCAACAATATATAGACAGTAGTGTCTTTTCCAGTATATAGCATTATAGGACATGCTGATCAACATCAGAGATTCTAGTGCATTGTGCAATATAAACATTATTTCACCTTGAATGTATTTTTTTCAGGGGCTTTTGGGTTGTAAAAATGTGCTTGCACTAGACGTCAGTAGATAGGACTTCTAATTTTCTTCCTTTTCTATTAAAATGAGAAATACATATTTGTGAATAACAATAAGATATCACCTGACCCGAAATGTGTTCTGTTAATTAACACCTAGTTCTATTCTCAGCAGCATAATAGAGTAAGAGTGAATAAATATAACATATTTCACACCCAATCATGTCTAAATCAGCATGCTTTATTGTAAAATATTTTTCCCAGCAAGGTGGTCTGGTTGTTCTGATTTCCTTTAAAATGTTTACTATTTTCATTTTTCTAACATGTTTACCTATAGCTGTTATATTAATTTTTATTAATACAATTCATTGTCCATTTCTTCTCTTTTTAAATCAGTACTGCAGACTGTTCTTTTTTTTTTTCAGGTTGTTTCTTTAAAGTTTCCTCTTTTCCCCTATTGTTTTAGATTATTCATTTTTCTCTTTATTTTTCTCTAACACGACTTCTGATATGAGCTTTTTTTCTTTTAATCTATCTTCCATATTGAGTTCCCATTTTTTTCAAATATCTGCTATTCTCTCTTTCATACTAGAGAGTCTTTTTCCAGTGCCGTAACTAGCTAATTTTGCACCTGAGGGCAAGAATATAAAATTGTTCCCCCTCGTGTATATATATTCATAGTAGTTATTTTGTAAAAAAAGGAAAAATATATAAATAATAATAATAATTATTATTATTATATATAGTAGCCCGATGTAATGCTGTAGTGTTTGGTGTTGCCTCTGGGGGATGCTGTTGCCTCCCACTGTGGCGCTCTGCTGACTTCTGCACCGCTCAGCCGGGCCACCATGCAGGAGCAAGCAGTGCAAGCTGCCGTTTGGGACCTTCACTCCCCATGCAGCACGGGCCCCCGTGTGGGAGCCCAAACGGCCGCTTGCTCCGCTTGCTTCCTGCGGCAGCACGGCTGAGTGGTGCAGAAGACAGCCGAGCGCCATGGCGGGAGGCAAAGGGGGGCGGGGCAGTGACATGCAGCGTGACAATGGCTCCAGACCCCGCCCCCTGGCCATGAACAGACCCTGGCCGGGGAGTGGGCGGAGGAACGAGAGGGAAGGAGAGGTGGAGGACAACTTGGAGGCTGCAGGATCAGTGCTAGGGTGAAGGGAAACAGTGCAGGGGGCAACTGGAGCTCAGAGGCAGCCACTTAGCCGGGCTGCTGCACAGGAGCAAACAGCGCAAATAGCCGTTTGGGCTCCGCGCTCCCCATCAGGAGGAGGAGGAGAAGAAAAAGAGAGAGTGAGAGGCAGGAGGAGGAGGATAAGAGAGAATGAGAGCCAGGAGGGGGAAGAGAAGAGAAAGAGAGTGAAAGGCAGGAGGGGGAGAAGAGAAAGAGAGAGAGTGAGGGTATGTCTACACTACCCCGCTAGTTCGAACTATCGAGGAGTACAGATAGTTCGGAATGGCTATGTAGTTCGAACTATCTAGCCCGTGCCGTGTGTAGCCGCGCGGCACGGGGTTTTCACTAGCCGGCTTTTAAAAATGGCGGCGCCTGCTTTATGCTAATGAAGCCCGGGAAATTCAAATCCCGGGCTTCATTAGCAAGTTCGGTATGCATACATTACCCCGCTAGCTTGAACTAGCGGGGTAGTGTAGACATACCCTGAGAGAGGCAGGAGACGGAGAGCTGGTGCAGGGAGGCAGTAGGAGGAAGAAAGAGAGACAGAGCAAGAGACCAGAGGCTCAGGAGAGAAGACCAAGATAGAAAGGGAATAGGATGTGGAGGAGAGACCTGAAAATCCCATTTTATGATGGGCTAATTGGCTAGTAATAATAATAATAACACGTTTATTTATTATAATTATGAGATCTTCATAACAATCAATTAATACATATATAAATATAATTATAAAATATCACCATGTCAGGTACTATTAGATATTTG
This sequence comes from Pelodiscus sinensis, assembly GCF_049634645.1. NCBI lineage: Eukaryota > Metazoa > Chordata > Testudines > Trionychidae > Pelodiscus > Pelodiscus sinensis. The sequence goes on along the minus strand of NC_134720.1, from coordinate 22,053,289 downwards.
TTTATAGTTGTACTTTGCATGCTTTTAATGAGGCAAAATCATCAATAATTGTATTGATATTAATATTATTCGCTACCTCATGTTCTATTGATAAGATGGACATATTTGATGGAGCTCAAAGGTAGTTCTTAATTAATTTTAGTTTATTAAAACTTCTTTCACAAGAAACCCAGTCACAGCCTTGTCCCCTTGGTTTGTGTAGCACATTCAAAGCACTTGGCATAGGCGGCTCAGCAGCATGGGCTCCTGTTTTTGAAGGGGAAACCATGACTCCAACAGGCTAAAGGCTTGGACCCCGGCCCATAGAACCCAGGGATTGTAGCTCCCAGACTTCCAGCTATAATCACATACCCCTAAGACCTAGAACCACTCCCCTGGCAGAGGTGAGACAAGACCCAGGAGTCCTGGCTCCCAGCCTATCACCTACACTTTATCCCCTGCACCTCTGCCCCTGTGCAGGGCAATCTGAGCCCTTCTGCACCTGGGAACTGTGCTAGGGCACCTTAAAGTGGCACTTGGCATGGCTGAGCCAGTGCCTGGCCTCCTGCACTGCTCGGAAGCAGCTGGTGCACTGAGCAACCGCCAGGGCTGGTGACTATTGGATCGCGGAGTGGCAACATGCAGCCTGACATGTAAGCTGTGGGCCAGTTGATGCTAATGGGCAGGGGAGAGAAGCAGCTCTGTCTTAAAATTAGTAGCTGCCTTAAAATAATTTGTTTTCTATATTATTTTTCTGCACCCCCTCAGCTATGCACCCGAGGCAAGTGCGTCACTTGCCTCACCCTTGTTGCGACACAGGCTTTTCCCCATATCTTATACTTAAATAATTAATTCCAACCCAAAAGAATCTTAAAGCACTGTTCAGTTGTGTAAGACATGTCGCAGCATGAAACTTAGGGATGAGAAGTAGCATCCATATGCACTACATTTTTAATTGAGACTAGCACAAACAAAAGTCAAACTGCTGTGAAAAGTGTTATGTGATCCTTAGTGGTCAAAAAGAGCAAATAGGACCTTGAGGTTTTAAGTGTTCAGCTAAATAAGACCCACAGTTCATTGGGCAGAATCTATTTTATCTCATTCAACATGATGAAGGGCTGGCAAAGTCACCACTGATGAGATTTGAACCTTTTGACACAGGTTTTCCAAACCAGAGGCAATTTCATACTAGACCCATTTACTGCTTTACAGAGGAAGATATGGAGTAGTGAAACACAGTCACAATAAGGGCCAAATTGTGTATGGAATCCTCTCATTTGTGTCCTTCTTAGCTGTAGTCCCTGTTCTTTTATGAGAAGCAATGGACTTCAGCAGGATTTAGCTACTCCAACAGGGTTGGGGAAGAGCAGGGACATGATGTGCCCATCCCCCCTTCCATCAAACACCTGAGACAACAGACGAAAGGCGCTGACAGCGTAAGAGGAGGTGGTTAGATAACAATATCTTGTGGCATCAGCCTGTTAGCTAAGGCTGTGTCTAGTCTACAGGCTTCTTGCGCAAGAAGCTTTTTTCAGAAGAGATCTTCTGAAAAAACTTCTTGTGGAAGAGAGCGTCCACACTGCAAAATTACATTGAAAAAGTAGGAATAAGGGATCTTCCGGAAAAGGGCTTATTTTCTGCAAGATCCCGTCTAGACTGGCGCTTTTCTCCGGCAAAACCCCGAGCCGGAAAAAAGCGGCAGCCATGTTCATGCAAATGCCGTGGGGAATATTTAAATCCCCCGCGGAATTTGCAATTCCGAAGTGTCTCATTAGCATCCCTTTTACGGAAAAGGGTGCCAGTGTAGACACAGCCAGCATGTCTATCTATTCAGCCATGGCACAGCAGAGGAGGATTTGACCCACTGTGCATTAAACTGAAGCTCTAAGCCAATAGAAAGAGTAAATCAGCACCATTGTTGTACCATAGTGTTCTTATGTACTGTCCACCCTAAATAACAATATGTCTGCAAACTTAACTTCCCCTCCAATTATTTTGTAATGTGTGGTTCCTTTTTAGGATTCAGCTAAGCACTATGCTCCTCCAAGCTCAGAAACCATGCTGCTAATGATGAGCTTGCCCTGACTCTGGAGAAACATTTTGCTATAGTCCCACTTCGCTATAGTCCAGCTAGTACAAACTCATCTTGTATTGTCCAGTAAACAGAAGGGATGTTGTATTATGTGCTTTAAAATAGCAGTGGTAGGCAGATTTTCCATAAGCACCACCTGGACTTCACAGATCCCTGATCTGTACACCATCCACATCAGGGTTCCCTCTCTGCCCAGTTTCTTTTTACTTCCCTTGCTCTGTCTTTTCTCCAGAACATTTATCATCAAACCATCTTGCATAAACAGAACATACGATAGATTTGCTCATTTATTTCCACTCATTTATTGATGGGCTTTCATAACTCAGTTCTGAAAGGCTATCAATAATGTGTAGAAATAAATGAATGCAGTCAGTCCACTGCATATCCTACACAATTAGAATATAAACTCAGAAACCTATTTCTGATGAGCAAGCGTACAGGATAAGTAGTCATTAAAGCTGAGTTGCAACACTTGTCTACTACAAATACACAAAAAGCTTTTTCTTGCACTTTTTTTTAAACAAGGATCTAATTAATTTCCTCACAAAACGAAGGTCATTGGTAAAAGCTTTTATTCAGCTGATTTATGTCTCTCAGCTATCCTGTTAGGTGCCTCCACAGAGACTACACAAAAGAATGCACTTTCTGGAAGTAATTTGGAAGAATGCAGTAGGCATGTTAGCGGTCTCAGGGGAAACCCAAGCAACTTTCTGTATGGCTCTAGATCAGAGGTGGGCAATAATTTTTTGGGGGGGGATCGCTTCTTAGTTAATTTTGGTACATGGTCATGGGCCAGCTCCAGCCCGGAAGGGGCAGGGCCTGAGGTGGAAGGAGTGGGGCTGAGGACTAGCTTCCCCCCAGAGCTGTCTGGGGCCAGAGGCTTTGAATTAAAAGTACAGTAAAGCGCTCGCGGCTCCCTGCCCCCACCTCTACCACAATGCCTAGAAGCTGCCCAGGGTTTCTGCAGCTATTTAAAGGACTCACAGCTCCAGCCCAGCTGGGGTAGCGCTGGAACCAGGAGCTGGGAGCTATTTAAATAGGATCCTGCTACCTGAGCCACCACCTGGAACTTCGGTGGCATGGGCAGCAGGATATAAATAGAAAGTGGCCAGATGGAGCCTATGGGCCAAATCAAGGTGTTAGGCAGGTCAGATCCAGGCTCCAAGCTGCATCTTGCCCAATCCTGATCTAGATAGCCAACCTGCTAAACCAAAGTTCAGTAAAAGGAGATGCATTTGACAGTTCATTTCTTTGGCTCCTGGGAAGGAATGTGTCCCTACGTTTTCATTCTCCTCACCAGCCTTTCCTGCAGGCTGGTCACAGGATTTAAAAAATTGTAAATGTCATGATTTCAGCTACTCAAATCTGAAATTTCATGGTGGTATAATTGGAGTGGTCCTGACCCAATTAAAAATGATGATTACAAGGTTATTATGGGACGGTTGCTACCATTATTTTTGCACTGCTGGTGATGTTGGCACTGCATTCAGACCTGGGCAGATGGAAAGTAGTGGCTGCTGTGCAGGAGTCCAGCTCTAAAGGCAGCACACCACCAGCAGCAGCACAGAAATAAGGATGGCATAGTATGGTATTGCCACTCTTACTTCTGCGTTGCAGTTAGTGGGCCACTGCCTACAGAGCTGGGTGCCTAGCCAACATCCACACAGTTCTGAAGTCAGCACAAATGTAGGGGTGGCAATACTGAAACATCTGCACATACAGCTCCCTCTTTTCTATGCCTGGGATCCCCAATTTAAGAAAATCTTATCACTCTCACGAAATCTGCATAGTACAGAGTAAAAGCACACAAGAGACCAGATTTCATGGAGGGAGAACAGATTTCACGATCCAGGACTTATTTTTCATGGCCATGAATTTCGTAGGGCCCTACACATGGGTTATTTCTGTATAGAACTTCGAAGGACTGCCAGTTTCATTTCATAGAGATCCTCTTATTTTTCCATCAGCCTGCTGGCAGAGCATGCCTCCCCAACCCAGCCACTAGCCAGCCCTGCAGGAAAGGCTATAGATTCCGACTTTAACTCTACAGCTCCCTCAGGAGCTGTCCGAGGCCAGGAGCACTCACAGTCCCTGCTGCTTCTTTGCCATCGCTTTCTGGTATTGTTCCTAAAGGAGCTGGTTGGGCAGTTTGCTGATATGAAGCTTAGTGGATCAAGCCCAAGCTCCTTCCCAAGTTGGAACATCCAAATTGCTATTTTTAGGCCATGTTATCACTCTAGGAAAGATTGATGCTGCCATGATCAATTTTCTGGAGTTCGATTTAGTGGGGCTAGTAAAGACCCATTAAATCAAACTCAGAGGGCTCCCCCATGGGCAGCTGGTACTTCTGCTCCTACAAGGAGTAAGGGAAGCCCACTGTGGGGACAGCAGCAAAATTCAAATTAAGGTATGTCGACTCCAGCCATGTAATTAACATAGCTGGAGTTGCATATTTTAATTCAACCTTCCCTTTAGTGAAGACCTGGCCTAAGTCTGTTAATGCAAGTTCTGCTGGAGACATGCTCCCATCTGCAAAGTAGCCATATCTTATAGGTAGAGTGACCATATTTTTCTAAAGGGAAAATGAGACAATACATGGAGTAGTCCAAGAACCGCCTCCCTGCCACCTCCAGCACCAAACTGTCCCAAGCTGCTCATCTGAGCCCTGCTCCCTCCTCCTGGGTAGAGCTGGGATCATTGCTTGCCCATTCCCTGCCTGTCTCCTGTTCAAAGCCATGTCTACACTACAGAGTTATGTCCATACTGCAAGTGCTTCCTTTCAACAGTAAATTGAAAGATTAGAGGGCTTTTTGCGCATTGGGTAATCCTCATTCTACGAAGAAGAAGCCTTTTTGCAAAAAAGCTCTTTTGGAAAAAGGCGCGTGTGGACAGGGAAGAGGGAGGTTTTTTGGAAGAAGAGGGAAGAGGAAAAGGCACAGGTGCCCTAGTGGCCTTTCTGTCCATAGCAATCACTGCTTACATGCGAGATAGCGTCCAGGCAGTCTGGATGCTATCTTTCGAAAAAGCGCATCGCTTTTTCGATGTACTTTTGCAGTGTGGACGCTCTCTTTCGCAAGAAGTTTTTTCAGAAGATCTCTTCTGAAAAAAGCTTCTTGCACAAGAAGCCTGTAGTCTAGACGTAGCCTTGCAAGTCTGGAGCTGACATAGCTGTTCTCCAAGCTCTACCACTTCCCTGCATTTCCACTCACCCTTGACATTTGTTCTATTTGCTCTTGCCAAGTGATCAGTTTTACCAAAAAAGTTGGGACAGGCAGGACAGGGCTTAAAAAGGGATCTGTCACAGCCAAAAAGGATGTACAGTCACTGTACTTACAGGCTACGTCTACACTGGCATGATTTTCCGGAAATGCTTTTAATGGAAACGTTTTCCGTTAAAAGCATTTTTGGAAAAGAGCATCTAAATTGGCATGGACGCTTTTCCACAAAAGCACTTTTTGCGGAAAAGCATCCGTGCCAATCTAAACGCGCTTTTGCGCAAAAAAGCCCCGATCGCCATTTTAGCCATCGGGGCTTTTTTGCGCAAAACAGTACTGTGCTGTCCACACTGGCCCTCTTGCGCAAATGATTTGCGCAAGAGGGCTTTTGAACAAACGGGAGCAGCATAGTATTTCCTCAAGAACACTGACGATCTTTCATGAGATCGTCAGTGTTCTTGCGGAAATTCAAGTGGCCAGTGTAGACAGCTGGCAAGTTTTTCCGCAAAAGCAGATGATTTTGCGGAAAAACTTGCCAGTCTAGACAAGGCCACAGGGTTTTATCCAAAGCCCAATTCAACCAATGTAAAGATTTCTGTGGACTTCAGTGGGGTTTGAATCAAGTCTTAGCACTGTGCAGCCCTATTAGAGTGAGCCTTACATGCATCATACATACAAGAATGTTTGTATGATTAGCTTAAAACAAGACAAATTAAACTGAAAAGTGCAGAATGTAAAATGTTCCCATTGAGCATTCCATGGAGAATGAAGGTGGGGTTTTTTTAACAAAAAAAAAATTATATATCTCAAACTTAAAGCCAAAAAGGAATAAAACTCTAATGGAGCGTGCTATTTGGAATGTTCATTCCCATTTCTGTTCTGTCCTGTGGTTAATGCTTATGTAATTTTTCATATAATGCTCAGAGGATAACTAATTAGCCATCTAGTTAAAAATATATAATTCCAGACTCTGGGTATGATCCTGCAGCCTCTTCTGTGAGAGGCAGACACCTGTGCCCATGTAGATCCCGGCTAACACCAGCTTGCAGAATGGAGAACAATATTTGGAATCAGTGCAGGAAAATACTGAAAACTATCCACAGGAGTGGTGTGGGGTTTGTGTACATTTTTGTTTATTTTTCTTTTCAAGCAAAGAGGGAAAATAGAAAGGAAACTAGTATCATAATTATTGGAATATTATGCTCCCTTTGGAATGACCTTTTTTGTAAGCCATAAACAAATACCATCTGAGCTTGGCAGGAGTAAACTTCTGTAATCCCACTACAGCAATTTAACAGAAATATCATTTTTATTGATCTCAGAATATAGTGCTTCTCAGCTGCTTAATAAAATTGGAATCATTAATAAAAGTAAATGCTGAATTATTCCACCCGAGTACCGGTGCAGCAAGGAGAAATGTGCTGATGATCTAATTTGCCCATGAACAGATTCACATACTGAGATGAAATCTGGGCCAAAGAGGGATGGGGGAGGGGGATTAATAAAAAAAATTGCAAGTAAATGTAACTTGGTTTGACAAGTATTTTTAATATCAAAACTTTGTTTTATTTATGTTTTAAAAACTCTTTTGATTTTACATATGCATTTATTTTGTAGAGAGCAGCTACTGCGGATAAGAACACGACCAAGGCTGAGAGCGCATGGCTATTCAGAATATGGTATGGGTTTGATCATAAGTATCCTTTTCTTCTTATAAACCACGGACACTTGCTTTGTTATGAGGAGCACACAGGAAATGCTTAAAAGTTCAAATATTATCACCCTTTTTTTAAAAAGTGAAATGAAATCGCAGCACGGCTAAGGAAAAGACAGAATGAAAGCAAGTTTGAACACACTGTTGAAATAGGGCAAGTGCAGTGGTACATGTTCCTAAATGAGGTGATAGGGAGAAAGAGAGCGCATCAGCCTGGGAACACCTGCCCAAATCAAAGATCTGTCAATGTATTAAAACAAGTTCACTGTGTCTAATTCCAGGATATGAAGCATGTGCAGGCATGAGCCAGTTACCATGTTGTTGTTGCAAGGCTCAGGAAGCAAGGCATTTAAGACCATGTAAAGCCTGATTGTGACTGGCCCATATGCAAGTGAGCAAAGGCGAATGAAGTCTCCCTTCAGTCTCCCTACACAGGGTCCAACCAAAATCAACATCCCTGTGCTCCCCTGGGCACAGAGGCAACTGTCTGCTTCTACATCTTGGTTCACTGGCCACCTCAGAGAAGGTGCAAAAGGGGTGAAGCACTAGCACCTCCCCAACCGGCATCCAGAGCTGCCTATTCCACACCTCCATAGGGGCAGCAGGCACATTCTCTGAGAACTGGGGGGCTCCCAGATGCCTGGGCTGCTTCTAAAAGCCACACTGCAGCCCACAGAGCCATCTCTGCAGCCAACACCTGCGCAAAGTGGCTGTAACAGCCTATCACGCTGGTTGGGAATTGGTTTTACAGCATTTTGCACAGTTGTCAGTGATACCCCTTGTGCACAACAGTGGAGAATCAATGTTCTATAGCAAGTACCATCACAGCAGCACAAATAACAGGAGTAATTATGTTGACTTCTGTGAATACAGGATCAGGCAGGCCCACTGATGGGGTGGGAGTGTAGAGGGAAGCGGTAAAGCAGTCAGTTGCCTCTCAGCTCATGCATACAGGATCAGGCAGGCCTGCCGACGATGGAGTGAGAGAGGGGCAGTTGCCCCAAAGCCCTGTGATTCAAAGAGACCTAGGGCTCTTGGCTGCCACTGCTGCTACTGCGGCAGAGACAGCAGCCAGAGACTCGGGCCCTTTAAATTGCCACCAGAGTGCCACCCTGCACTCTGTGCACCTCTGAAGGCTGGGTAGTGTGGAGGGCTGGCTGTTTGGGCCCCACCCCTTCCGCCTGAGGTCCCACCTCTTCCAGCGCATGAAGCCAGGCCTTCCCCCTGTCTTGCCCAGAGGACCGCACAGGCTATCTGCTCCCTTGTAATCAGATTTGGCGTGCACGCGTGCACACACACACACACACACACACACACACACACACTATACCTCAGTGCTGACTGACCTAACTTTTGTTGTTCCATCATATTGGAGCACAGATCAGCACTCATGGGATAGGAAAGTGAAGAGGGATGAGTGAAAGAGAGAAGGAAAAGAAAATAAGAGGAAGTCATGAAAACAGAATAAAGAGAAAATAGGGGAGGAATAGAAGGGAAGAAAGCAAGAACCGATATAAAAAGATCAGAATACAGACCAAAGGGAAGGACAGGGCTAGGGGGAAGATGCACTTTAGGGCTATATCTACACTACCCGGAGAGGCATAAGGATCTTGCACAAAAAAGGGGTTTTTGCACCAAACAGACACATGCATGTTGCATGTTTTTGCACAAAAACCTTTTGCACAAAAACGGATCGGAGTAGATTATGCAAATGAAGCACAACAAAATGCTAATCAGCACTTCATTTGCATTGCCTCTTCCGGCAAAAACTCGTAGTGTAGACATAGCCCTAAAGTGCAGGAGAAACAAGGACATGGTAAATGAAAAAAGGAAGGGAATAGTGTAGAGAAACAAGGAAAATAAAGTGGGAAAGGAGAGGGGTTAGCTGAACCTATGATCTAGGTTACTGTGAAGCAGCAGCTGCTTTACCATTATCTTTTTGGGGGTACCCTGCATAATATAGAAATACCAACTGTAGATCTGCAATTCAGGACAATAACCTTTTCTTCCTGTGCACTTTAGAAAGTTTGACATCCAAGGTTCCAAGGTTTCTGCATTTCAAGAAAACATTAAATTTCTTACTGATTTTTGAAGAGATTCTCAAAATGAAAGCAAATTTACATCTTAAGTAGCAATCTGTCTTCTAGTCTGGTAATAATCTTTCTCCAGTGTTCTCATTTTCAAAGGCTGCAGCCCTGCCATTATCCTACAAATGTATTTTTGTTTTTTTAAAAAATATGACTTTTACATTTTATTTATGCTGAAGACTTATGTTCAAATCCCCGTGGAGAAGGATGGTTCAACCCACTAATGTCTGGACTGACAGCTCTGAGCTTTTCTGCAGTGTGAGTCACTATTCTGCTTCTGAAATATGTTCCTGTTCATTACAGAGAAAGAAATTATCCAACCAAACTATTCTTCAATACCTGTGCCCTTCTCTTAGCAATGTTATGAAGTCCTGGCAATGAATGTAGAAGATGAAATTAATACAATTGTCGTGGAGTGCAGAATTTATACCCAGTACAGGATTTCACAATAGATTATGATAAAGCCTTCAAAGAAAAGGTGCTGAAAGATAATCATCTGTCTAGTTATACACGTAGGAAGAGTCCATGCCTATGACATTTCTGTGGCCTAACATTTGCTCTCAGGCACCAACACATATCTACCCGCTCTCCTGGTAATAACATCCCCAATATGTGTTTATTTCATGCGAAGAGGCAAAATTGCAACAATCAAAAGGTTGTCTTGTTTCTTGCTGTCATTCTGAATGATTTCTTAAATTGACTTGGAGAATGTTTTAGGAACAATATTGTTAATTCAGCCACTAGGGGCCTGATCCAAAAGCAGCTCTATCACAGAGGGTCTTTTCATTTGCTTCAGTTTGCATTAGATCTAGTTCTCGATACCTAGGAAAAATACATCTCATTTTTTAAGATTAAGTAACATTAACATCTGAACAGTGAAAATTAAGAAGAAATAATTTGTGTACCTGGGGATAACCCTATTGAGTTTTTCATTTCAGCATTGCAGTAAATACACAACAAGATGAAATATTTGGTATTTAAATGTCTCAGAGTCTGTCTCTGTTTTTATAGCCTGGATTTGTTGCCATTGGGAGCTGTAACAGAATACTAAGAGCTGATGAGGAAGAAGAGTTTTGGGGGAAAACACTAAATATTTCAAGAATATTTATTGAAGTAATAGAATTAATGTCCCAGCACTCTCATGGACAGGATATAGCATGGCTATTTCAGTTTCCTTCAAGGGCAGCTATGTAGCTGTATTGAATATAGCAAGTTTTCACTAAAAAATAAAAGTGCAAGTGGAGTTTTTGATTCTTTCCATTTGGGGCCAGTAGCACATGAGGTCACTGCTCACAGAAAGGGATTGAAGGTGTTTAGTCCAGCAGCATTCCAGGAAAGGAGCGGTGACCCTAGGAACCACAGTTCTCTTCCTGGTCTGTTCTTGTTCCAGGGAGGTAGCTGGGCAGCCAACAAACTTTGCTGGGCCCTGGGCAAGATGGATCAGGGCCAGTTCTGGGCCCCCAGAAGGAGCAGGGCCTTGGTGGGAGGGACAGGGTTTGGGGCCTAACCTCCTGTAGCCAGCCCTTCAGCGCTGGTGGCAATTTAAAGGATCTGAGGCTCCATCCACCCAGGGCCAGCTTTAGGCCAATTTCCCTGATTCCCCCAAATCGGGCCCTGCGCCTAAGAGGGCCCCACTCCCGGGCGCGCAGCGCATGCGCGGCCTCCACCCCAAGCACGCAGCGCATGCACGACCTTGCATCCACTTGGGGCTCTGTCCACTCCTTCCAACCCAGGTCCTTCTAAATCACTGAGCCCTGGGGCAGTTGCCTCCTTTGTCTCCCCTTAGCCACGGGCCTGGCTGGGAGTACTTTGCCAGGTCAGCTCCACCATTACCACCATTGCACTGGCTCCACCCATTCCTCACCCCTCTTCAGCCACTTGCTTCAGAGAGGTAATATGACAGTCTGTAGCATCCACTTACTTCAGGTCTGGGCAGCTTGTGTAGCAGTGAAAGCAGGTTCCACTATAGAGATATGTAGTGCAAGTCGTAAAGAAAGATTACATTTTAGAGTAGCAACTTACAAGAACTTTTCCCTGTTTTCCAATTACCATTGGGGATGCATACAACTTAACCAACCAATCTGGGTTAAAGAATCTTGTAGCAGATTTTTGGTTAACTAAAATTTCTTTCCCTTTCATGTTTTCATATAACTGCTACATCCCCCACTTAGATCATTTTTCCCTCTTGGTGACCACAATGGCCCTCACTACCCATTCTGTGGCCTGATTTGAAGGAAGTCTACAGGCTTGTCACTGCCTGTAACCCAGGACATGGAAAGTGAGACATGGTGATGTGAAGTTGAACGAATGGTTGAGGAGAAGAATGACATGTTTTAAAGGGGAAGAAAAGAGAGAGAACCTAATACCTGTTAATCACTATTCCTACTAATCCGTACATTTTATTATGTGTACCAAAGCAGTGCATCCATGCGCTACCAGTAGCAACTCTTCCTGCCAGCTGAGTGCACTCTGCTAATCAGTTGAGTAGCATTTGAATCTCTCATGGGTGGCCACCCAAAAGCACAGCTTGCAGGGAACACTGCTGTTAATATATCAGTACAATGCAGACATTGTACTTTTAATGGCGGAGCTTTCTCTTCAGCATGACACACTAGAAGTTAGTCTGAGGACCAACAGATATTGCAAAGCAGAGGAAAAGATGCGTTGAGATGCTGTGGAAGGAATGGAGGGAAGCCAATAAGAAGGGAAAGAGGAGGAAGACCAAAGGCAAAGGATCCACAAAGTAAGTTTGTTTTTATTACTTAATAGATATGGAGTGTCATTGGGCCTGATCTCAAGCTCAGCCCACAACTTAGGTGGTTGGTTGTTGGTTGTTTCTGACAAAGGTGTAGGGAGGTGCTGAGTCTGATGTGGCATTCCCACACTGGACAATAGAGAACCTGCTTCTAATGTCAGGGAGGAGAAGTGACCAGTGAACAATTAAGGTGATGTGTGTTGGTGGCGCTGGGATTGTGTTGGTACAATGGTGGGCTCATCTCTTCCTTGAGCAATTCCAGTGGTTGCAATGGAAATTATTCCTAAATTCCTCTCAGGGCCTGGTTTAAGTTTATTCTTGTCTAAGTTTCTTTTACACACATTGTATTGAAGGGAGAAGGAAGGGAAGCTCTCTCTCTCTCTCTCTCTTATTTTACAGATTGTCTTCAATTTGAGGGTCCAAATACCCTATTAGGCCAAAGGAAGCTGTGTTTAGAAATAGATATAGGAACACTGTGAATGAATAAATCAGCTTTTCGTGGAGAAGTTTTCTTGAGTACTTCTGGAATTATTCACCATTCTGATGTATTCCTCTCAGAGTCTAAAGGACAGATATTTATGGTCTTTCCTTTCACCTTGAATCAAGTAAGCAGAATTGCATTGATTTTAAAGGCTTGCAAAGTTTATTCTGTTTAATTAAGTAAATACTGTTTCCTTTTTCATCCCTCCCCATGGCTTGTATATGGGCTAAAGGTACATTTTACTTCATAGGCAGTCATTAGAAGTTCTGAGAACACAGAACAATTTTTCTTTTGCCTACCAAATGCAATTTTATGCATTCCAGAGTAGGAAAATATGACAGTCAAAGTGAATTTCATCATCTTATGATCTTCAGCTGAATCTTCCCTATCTGATGACTTGTTGCTGTCATGCCAGAGACAGATGCCTTGGAAGGAGATAGGGAGTTGCTATAGCAATGTCTCTTGTATATAATTTTCTCCTTCTAGATAGAAATTATGGGGATTCCTAGTTAGTAAAGTATTTCATTAGTGGTGATTTCTTTCACTTATGCAGTGCCTTTCTAATCTGAAGAGCACCAGTATTGCTTTATTATTTACTAGAGCTCTCAATTAGTGGGCGTTAACACCTGCGATTAACATAGGGCAGAATTAACGCGTTAAAAAATTAACTCATGTTAATCGCAGAGGTCAGCAAATCAGCATGAGCTGCTTCAGAAACCATCTCTGGTAAGGCACAGTAATGCAAACCGCCACCAGAGGGCGCACAGGAAAACAAAGCAGCCAGAAAGGAGAGGGGGAAACTGAAGCTGTGGTTCCAGCTCCAGGGGAGAAGTAAACAAGAAAAGTAAAGATCCTGACACCTATCCCTCTCCCCTCCCAGGTGAGCATATTTTTAAAAATAAAACAGCTGGGGGAGAGGGCTTGCCCAAACTGCCTTCACCCTCCCCTGCCCTCCCCCGCCCCGGCTCACCCAAGCCACCCTCTCTTTGCCTCCTGGGGCTGGGACTGACCCTCCCCCCACATCTGATTTGGGGGCTGAATCCCCCCTCCTGAACTCTACACTGCCTATGGTTGGGGTCTACTCCCACCCCCAGGGTCTGACCCCTCCCCTGAGCTTGGGGGCTGACCCCCACCCCGGAGCCCTATGCCACCAGCAGTTGGGGGCTGAGCCCTCCCAAACTTTGCACTGCCCACGGCAGAGTCTACTCCCCTCCGGCCCTGTGCTGCCCGCAGCTGGGGCTGAGCTAAAAAAGGACTCTGGAACAGGACACAAATATATTGATTATATAGAAGAATTTACATTCTGCTTTCATGATAGAATTTGCACTACAATTCTTCAGTGTGGTGAACTGAAGTGCTTTTTTTACAGTGTAAATGTTTGTAATAAAAAATAAATATAAAGTGAGCACTATACACTTTGTATTCTGTGTTGTAATTGAAATCACTATATTAGAAGATGTAAAAAACATCCCAAAATATTTAAATAGCTAGTATTCTTATTATTGTTTTACAGTGCGATTAATCACACGATTAATTTTTTTAATCGGGCAATTAATTGCGATTAATTCTTTTAATGGCTTAACAGCCCTATTATTTACTCTTTGAATTGCAGTGGTGCCTAGGAGCCTCAGGTAGGAGCTATGACCCCTTTGTGTTTAGTGCTGTACGAACACAGAAGAAGATGGCTTCTGCCCTAGACAGTTTACAAATGGCATATAAAACAAGAGACCTCTGAATATAGACTGACAGAGGAATGCAAAGAAACAAAGAGCCAATGTTGGTCAGCATGATTGGCAATGGCCTCAACTATCCTCATCAAGCAGATTAACCACTGTCACGTTTTTGCAGAAATCATGGCAAAGAGGAGTTTGAAGTAGCAGGAGAAAGTAACTTTTGAGATGCTTCCAGGAAAGAAGGGCAGCGTAAGAGAAAGCATGAAGATGCTTGTTTCAAAATGTAACAAGTGTGTAATGCAGGCCTGGATCGAATGATAATCCTCTCAACCTTCACCACTGGCCTACAGTGACTTAGCTGGCAACTTCACAGCCATTCAAAACAGGAATTTAGGGAAGGAAGAGAGAACCCTTTATCCAGCGGCAGCTGACCCAAGATTCAGGTACTCATCTACCATAGAGGAGTACAGTATAAGAGACATGGATAGACAAGAAATTTCAGGCAGACAGGAAACCAGGATATGAGGTCTAAGGTCTCTGCTCTAGCCAAAAGAATCTTAAGATCTTCAACTATCGCAAGTGATCAGGATTTTGATTTCAACTCTCCTTGCAGTTGGCACTTGAAATGGAAACTGCTGCATAACATCATTCTGAAAAATTAGTTCATTACTGACTTAGGGAGAAATCTGGCTATCGGAGCTCTTTAAGTGCTAGAAGTCTGCTTGTGGTAGCTACTCAATGGACTGACCTGTTCAGAGACTGGGTTGGCCTGTTATATAAAGTGAAAGTGGAACAGTCTCCCATTGTGTGGCTGGATCTTGGCGAAGAGAACTGACAGCTGGCTGTCCCAAGAGCTCATTTCAATTAGTTCCTTGCCTTTTAGAGCAGCACCACGTGGCGTTCCTGTTCCATCACTTCCTTTCATTCTGGAGCAGTGGAAAGACTGAAAATTACAAAAGCCCTCGGACTGTCTGTGGAATCCTGTATGAGCAAGAAAGACACATTTTCCCAGTTTGTATGGTGCCAAGGGGTAGGAAATGAGAGGGATCTCTCTCAATGCCAGTCATCATAGTTCAGGTCAGAGGGGAGCTCCTGCCACCATCAGCGTGGGGCTTCCTTCTCTCTGAGGGCATGTCTACACAGCAGGGCTAAAGCCTAAATAAGCTACGCAACTTGATCTACATCAATTGCGTAGTTTAAGTCAAAATAGCTTATTTTGACTTTTGGAGTTGTCTACACTGCAGGAAATCCAAGAAAGAGCACTCTTCCTCCAACTTCCCTTGCTCCTCGCACAATGAGGGTTACAGGAGTCCGAGTAAGAAGTCCTCCAGCTCAACATTATTTTGACATTAGGTCAAAATAACTGCTAGTAGTGTAGACATGGACTGTGTTATTTTGAAATAACATCAGTTATTCCGAAATAACACTGCTGTGTAGAGATAGTGTCTCTCTCTCCATAACTGCTGGGATTACATTTCATGTTGACAGCAGCACCAACTCTGTGAGAGAGTCTTTGGAATAGTCAATTGTTTTCACTCTTCTCCTTACCTCCTTCTCCAATCCAGAAAGAAATCTCCTCCACCTCCATGGGTGTCAGGGAGGCACTGTCCCTAGGGAAAAGGGAACCAATTTTGCAAAGCTTTATATGGCCGGCACCTCTTTGAATACTGAGCAGTTGCAGTGGCATAGAGCTTTGCAGTGGCACAAAATCTGCAGTCAGCTTTGGGATTCCATGGGACTCTCAGAAGCAATAGTATTAATAGCAACAATTGCAGTCACTCTGAACTTCCTTCAGAATTCATTCAAACAACCTCATTGTGATCATACAGTCTGGATTAAAAACTCAGTGTCATTTGCTGTTATGTAGAGAATCAGTACATCTGATCTGGGGCCAATTCTTGGCCCTCTTCAGGGACACAAGACTCTGGAGAACCTGCAAATTAACTTAATAAATAAATATGGCTAATGATTAACACAAATATTAATTGTCCTCAGCTTGTCCTCCATTTGGGAACAGGAAACTTGGGATAAACAATTCTTAAATAATTCCCCATTCAATGTGAAGTTGAAGGGTTCTCATGTACAAAATTGCTCTCATGTCAGTTGTCTCTTAAACTGTTTACATCCTGATATTCTCACAGACAAGAGAAGGGAACAGTTCTGCACTGTAAGGGTATGTCTAGATTACAGGGTTGTTTTTTTTTAAGTGGCCTTTTTTCAAAAAAACTTCCCCTGTGTCTAGACTGCTGCCGAGTTCTTTCGAAAGTAAATCGAAAGAACGCGGCAGTTTTTTCAACCGCAGAAAATATTGTTTTACGAGGAATAGCTTCTTTTTTCAAAAGTGCTCTTTCGAAAAAAGGCTCTATGTAATACAAACTGTGCTTTTTTGAAAGAGAGCATCCAGCCTGGGAGCTCTCCTTCGAAAAAGTGGTTGCTTTTTTGCAAGTACTGGTTGTAGTCTAGACACTCCTTTTTGAAAGAGGCTTTTTTGAAAAGCCTGTTTCGAAAGAGGCTTGCAGACTAGACGTAGCCTCAGAGACACACTTTTAACTGTCATAGTGCTTCTCCTGCATAACAAGTACAACTTTTTCCAAATTAGTATGTCATCCATGTGATGTATGAAAACTGAGGATGTTATTTGTTTTAAACTTTGTATTCAGTCTGCAGACTGAGGGTACGTCTAGACTACATGCCTCTGTCGCCAGAGGCATGTAGATTAGGCTACCAGACATAGTAAAATGAAGCGGCGATTTAAATAATCACCGCTTCATTTAAATTTACATGGCTGCCGCACTGAGCCGACAAACAGCTGATCAGCTGTTTGTCGGCTCAGCGCGATAGTCTGGACGCGCGGGTGGCGACATCAAAGGTATTTGTCGACCACCCAGGTATACCTCATCCCAGCAGACCAGGGAGACGGGGGTGGGGACGCCCAAGTCCTCCACAGCTTTGCTCCGTCTCCCTGGTCTGCTGACCTGGGAGACACGGAGCAAAGCCGCAGAGCACGCGGGCAGTGGGAGAGTCCAGGCGCGCCGCGCTGTCCCACTGCTGGCGTGCTCCGAGGCTTTGCTCCCCATCTCCCTGGTCTTCTTGTCAGACCAGGGAGACGGGGAGCAAAGCCTTGGAGCACGCCCGCAGCGGGACAGCCCGGGCGCACTTGAGCTGTCCCCCTGCAGGCGTGCTCCGCGGCTTTGCTCCCCGTCTCCCTGGTCTGCAGAGAGACAGGGAGCAAAGCCTTGGAGCTGTCCCGCCGCCGGCTTCCCCAGCGGCTTTGCAAAGCCGCGGGGTGGCTGGGGCTGCGGGGCAGCCCAGGCCTGCCTGGGCTGTCTCGCTGCCGGCTTCTCCCACGGCTTTGCAAAGCCGTGGGGGAAGCCGGTGGCGAGACAGCCCAGGCACGCCTGGGCTGCCCGGCTGCCCGAGCTCCTCCGCGGCTTTGCTCCGCGGCTTCCTGGTCTGCAGACGAGGGAGACGCGGAGCAGCTTTTCTCGCCCCGGAGTACACGGGCGGTGGGACCGTGAGGTCCCGCAGTCCGTGTCCTCCGGGGCGAGAAAAGCCGCGTTCGTAACTGCGGATCCGACATAAGTCGGATCCACGTAAGTCGGGGACTGCCTGTATAGCAAATTCATTTTGATTTCTCATCATCTGTTAGTTTTTCAATAAAAACTCCAACTTCCTCCCCATATCTTAATAACTACCTCACAATCAAAAACACACTCAAAAGAGGAAGCTGCAAGAGGACTTCTCAGTGCTACCACAAATTACAACTTATCTGCTCTCTAGAATAGAAAGGATTGGGAGGGGGGAAGAAAGGAGAGCAGAGATGGGGATAAATGTCATGACTTCAGACTTCACACAGAAAACGGTGGTGTTTTTAATATGATTCATTGCAATTAATTAAAATCTGAGAATTCCTGATATTTCTGATTGAATTTGGTGCTGGGTTGTAGGGTACAATGGGAAGAAACTAGAATACATCTTTGATATTGGGTGCCCACACCATAATATGTGGTGCATTTTCAATAATGACTAGCCTATGTCCAGGTACTTGAATAAGGCGGGAGGGTGACAAAAAATATGAGCACAAAACTACCACTGATTAAACATAATATTCAGTAAAGGTGTCCAGATTTCATTCTCAGTTCCATGAGTCATGGAAATAGGTGATATTTTTGGGACAAGTATAGACATGTTACACATAATGCACAGTCAAAATTACTTCAGATTTTTTACAAACCTAGCCCTTGATATTATCTGAGCCAGTGAAGACTCGCCGCATCCAGTCCCAGAAAACCCATTGGCAGTCTCCAACATGGTTCTTGTTCATAGTCCCCAATACTGGTGGAAGTTACAAAGCTATCCAGAAGTTATAATAGTTATCTAAATATTTTGGGTAAGCTGGAAATCACATGATAGTGGGATTTTTTTGAGGGTTACAGGCTACTTTCTATTTTTGCTCAGCCAGGAAATATTGGTAGAAGAAACTTTTGTCCTTTTTCCCATATCATTCACCAATTCTTGATTAAACCATGAAACTTTTCCAGTTTGATTCAAACTATTTCACTACTACTCGCTTGCCACATTCATGAACAAAGCCTAGCATGTTCAGATCAGTGATTATCACAGAGTCAAAAAAAGCTAATCTTCAATATACAGAAATGGTATAGATGGCCTTTATTGCAAAAGAAGTATGGATGTTTAATTCCCAGAAAGATACCGACTATGTGGAAAAAGTTCATAGAAAAGCAACAAAAACTACTAGAAGGCTGTGGCAACTAATTTAAATGGACAGATTCAAAAATTAGTGACTTCATGGCACCTAATGTAGAACATAATAATCTATAGAAAAGTGAAGGCTTTTCAACCAAGGTAGGATAAAAATTGGAACAAGAGACTATAACTAGAAATAATGAGATGAAGTTCAAAAGAAATTTAATAAACTGTGGAAAGTTCTCTCACAGCAAACTGCAAGTCTAATTGTTTTGTACATTTAACACTGGACTGATTAAAATAGTAGAAATTATGCTCTAAGGAACAAATCTGAACTGGCAGGAGAAAAGATTAGAGCTATTAGATCTGTTCAAACTCTAATTTCTATCCTTTTATGGTTATATAAAATACCATCAAAACTGTTATTCTTGAAGTAGGTGTTATCAGACTGCAGACTTTTACATTGCTGGTAGCATAGCCTTTACAGTACATTTCTTGAACTCTACTCTAAAGTCTTCATAGTAATGTGCAGTACTGCCACCTTTGAAGGAATAACTAAGAAACATGTTGAGAAAACTTTATTGGATTTCAAGAAAATGAATGTTCCAAGTAAATAATCAGTGTTGCAGACATGGGACAGGACAATTGAGTCATCGTTATTGGATTCTTAAAAGACGGGAATGCTTTTGTATTAAAAAGAAATTCACCAAAGAGTCAGAAAATACATAAGCTCTTAAAGTTATTTATTGAACTATATCAACATAAAGGGACAGCTATGGTCAACTGCTATCCTCAAATCCTTGTGGATATCCACTGATTTCAGAGGGGGCTGCACTTTAGTAACTGAATGAAAAATTTGACACGCAATCTGTAGTAGGCAATGTGATGGCCAATAGTTAGAATTTTTATTTAACATCATGATTCTCATGAGTTGTACTATATCAGGAGTTCTCATACAAGGACCACTTCTGAATTCAGTTATCTCATGGACTCCTCCTTTCCAGTTAACAACTGTGTAGTCCACTTTCTCCCACTTGCAGATTCCTAACATTCTTGCAGTAAGGACAGCAATAGCTTGCTTGAAACAGTAATATCAGGAAAGTATATATTTTATTCATTAGAGCTGACTAGAAACTAGAATTCCTGTTTTGCAGCAAATTCCAGAGTTTCCAAACAAATTCTTCAAAAAACAGAAGAAAAAACAGAACAGGCTGTGGATGTGCTGGAAGCAAAGGTTTGCAAGGAACCAGGAAACTGGGATCTGGGATGTCCAGGGTTTTTAACTCCCAGCATCCCACCTTGAAGATTTGACTCCCTCCGCAGTCCATTTGGTGAGGTGCTGGAGGGAAGTGGGGGAATTGGCAGGAAACCAGACCAGGCCGATTTCCACTGGAATTTTATATGAACTAACACGTAACCATGTACTGTTTCAATATTAAGCAATCTGCGTTTTCCAACAAAACAGCCTGCTGGAATTAAGGCATTCTTTTTAAGCTACCACCAAAAATTTTGTGAACTGCTGATGTTCTGCACGGTTTTGAAATCTCTAGTCTAAGCTCTATTATTAGAGCGGAGAAATTTCAATCACATCACAGCACTGATGGGTTACTCAGTCCTGAATATAGTGATCAGAGCAATGGGTTGCTATAAGGATACTCCCTACGTCACAGAGATACTCAGCACCTGGCAAAATCAGACCCTCAGGCAAGAGCCTTGATAAAGAAACTAGGTTTTCTTTTTTCTTCTCATTGCTGTGTGGTTTTATTAAGCCACCATTCACAACTGTAGTATGTTAGATTTGGACAATGTCAGAATTTAAAGCAGAAGAGTGATTCGCCATCTACAGTAACAAGATTTCATGAAGCACATACTCCATTCTTCTCACAGACATGCTTTTTACAGGGCTGATACATTAATAGTATTGACCCTAAGCCAAATGTTCTGGTATAGAGAAAGAGGCAACAAGAAAAATAACATTTAAAATTCTTCGCAGTTTAGCAAAAGCAAAACACTTGCCAGTTTTCCTCTTTAGTTGCCAGTGACAAAATTTTCATCCCAGGTGATCATATTATTTTTTTTCCACTTTATTATTGTGGCATCATTCCATTTGCACAGACAATAGGGCAGCAGCCTAGGCTTGTATTAGTCCACTCAAGCATGAAATTATACTGTGTTGGCTCACAATACTTAACAGCACCCAGGAGACTTAAGTATGATACAGCAGTCCTGAAAGCTTATAACACAGACTTAATCAGCCATGCCTCCGAATCTTTTCTCGAGTCTCATTATTTCATTTATATACACTGTGTGTGCAAGAAGTTTCCTTATATCTACAGTGTTTGAGAGTCCCTTGGCATGTTTCTCCTTTGCTCTGTTGTCTTTGCAGTTAGCACATTTTAAAATGCTTCCATTTGCATGCAGCATATTCTGTGTATGTAGTACCGCTTGCAGATGGCACTTTTTTGTTAATAGCAGCAGTTGTCACTGTGATATTGCTAATTACACAACCACCTAAGCAAGGTGTTTGTAATACTTCCTAATAAGAACTTAATCATTAATTCTGAATTATAGTAGAATTATTATGGCAGCATGTGAGTATAAAGAAATTCAGCTTCATTAAGGTTGTATCAGGAATGCCAAAGGACATGTTAATGATTTATCACTTCTTAGAAATTATTGTTGAATCAAAGCATCCCACAACACACTCTAGCTACCAGATGCAAAGCCCTTTGAAGTCTTTGGCAGCATAAAATACAAAGAGCACAAGCTTATGTCATGTATTAGATGGTAAAAGACGCAAAAGAAATTGCATTCACTACAGTTGCAAAATACTCCAGTACCGTTAAATCTGATATCAGTATCACAAAACCTAGTAGTCTGTATTTTCTCATTACTAGATGAGAATGTAAATAAATTATTAGTTTTACAGTTTGGTCATCATCCAGAAAGGGAGCTCAATCTTCCTCCCTTTAAAAAACAAAAAGGGATTCTCTTCTATAGTTCCAGCAGTGGAGGAGTAGCTGGTAAGACAGAACCTTTATTTATTCTGGAGATGTGGGAAGGAGGACATTTACAAGCTTCTTACAGGTTTTCCCCATAGTTCATAATTGGTTTGCTAGCAGGGGACAGTAATAGATTGTAAAATAATGGCCTAGCATAGTAAATATTTGTTTTTAAAAAGAAACTAATAAAAACTGAATTTTGTGCTTCCAAAATCCTGGAATTGCTTTGCAAAGAACAAACAACATTTATATGGAATGTCAGGCTATGCATATCACATAAAAGAATGAAATAGCTGCCCTGGTCTGCTGAGTTTATGGTCATCTTCTTTTAAGATGTAATGTTGCGCCGGATGGAAAGGAAGAGCTAAGCTGTTAAATATGTATTTATAAATTATTGTAAAGGGTCTATTATTTATGCAGTAGAGCAGATAGCTCCTCTTGAACCTTTGTGGTTTTTCATGTAAATATGTATTGGGAACACGTGCTGTGCATGCTAACGTTGCTCTGAAGAAACAATCTTTAAAGCTCCTGGCCAGATGATGATTTTTGAGCATCATAATGTGTGCTGATTAGAAATTTGGGACAATGTAGCACTTTAAAGACTAACAAGATGGTTTATTAGATGATGAGCTTTCGTGGGCCAGACCCGCTTCCTCAGATTAGAAATTTGTGGGACTCATTACCTTCAAAATAGTAAAAAGCAAATAGAGCATTTTTGGGTCTAATTTTTTGTCAAATTGCATGAATTTAAAATCAATTTTTTTAAATTTAGTTTTACCAGTACAAAAAGGAGTTAACAAAAAAGAAATGATTTGTTTTAATATTACATCATTTTTAAATGGACAAGGTTTTTGTTTAGTAATAGAGATGTAGCCGTGTTAGTCTGGTCTAGCTGAAACAAAAGACAGGACTTTAAAGACTGACAAGATGGCTTATTAGGTGATAATTTTTGTGGGCCAGACCCACTTCCTCAGATCAAATTGTGGAAGAAAATTGGCATGACCATATATACCAAAGGGATACAATCAAAAAAAGTGAACACATAAAATTGACACATCAGATTTTAGAACAGAGGGGAAGGTTAGTGTCTATGAGATAATGATATTAGGGGTTATAATTGGGGATGCTATCTTTGTAATGGGTAAGATAATTAGCATTTTTGTTAAGGCTCATTCGTAACATGTCAAATTTAAGCATGAATGACAGTTCTGAGGCTTTCCTTTGTAGTCTGGTGTTAAAGTCTCTTTGAAGCAGGATGCATGTAGTGAGGTCATTGAGACAATGCCCAGTCTGGTTGAAATGGCAAGAAACTGTTTTTTCTTTGTGAAACTGTCTGATGTCTGTTTTGTGTGCATTGATTCTTTGGCGAAGTGTCTGAGAAGTTTGTCCAATATACATAGCAGACAGACACTGTTGGCACATGATGGCATAAATTATATTTCTGGATGAACAGGAATATGTGCTCTTGATCTTGTAACTGACATGGTTAGGTCCAATGACGGTGTCAGCAGAGTAAATATGTGGACAAAGCTGGCAACGGGATTTGTTGCAAGGGAAAGTTCCAGGGTTGGTATTAGTGTGGTATGTCCTGTGGTTGTTGGTAAGAATCATCCTCAGATTAGGTGGTTGTCTATAGGAGACTATGGGTCTGTCTCCCAGAGTCTCTTGGAGTGTAGTATCCTGTTCCAGTATAGGTTGTAGTTTACTGATAATGCATTGAACGGGTTTAAGTTGGGGGCTTTAGGTGATGACAAGTGGTGGGTGTTCTATTGTTGGTTTTCTTGGGTCTGTCTTGAAGTAGATGGTTTCTGGGTATTCATCTGGCTCTTTCAATTTGTTTTTTTATTTCTCCAGGTGGGTAATTGAGGTTTATAAATGCTTGGTAGAAGTTTCTGGTCTCTGTCAGTGGGATTAGAGCAGATGCGGTTGTATCTAAGGGCTTGTCTATAGATGATGGATCGTATGGTGGGTTCTGGATGGGAGCTGGAGGTATGTAGGTAACTTTATGAGTCAGTGGGTTTTCTGTAGAAAGTGGTATCTAATTTACCATTGGTGATTTGAACTGTGGAGTCCAGGAAATGGATCTCTTGTGTAGAATGATCCAGGCTGAGATTGATGGTGGGGTGTAGGTTGTTAAAATCTCTGTGGAATACATCCAGTGTTTCTTGGCCATAGGTCCAGATCATAAAGATTTCGTCAATTTAGCGTAAGTAGAGAAGGAGTAAAAGGGGACGGGATCTGAGGAAACGTTGTTCTAAGTCAGCCATAAAGATGTTAGCATACTGTGGGGCCATGCGGGTATCCATGGCTGTGCCGCTGATCTGAAGGTATAAGTTGTCCCCAAATTGGAAATAATTGTGTGTGAGTTACATAGGTCTACTATCAGACTGGCAGTGGTATCCTCTGGGATAGTGTTTCTAATTGCTTGTAATCCGTCTTCATGTAGGATGTTGGCATAGAGAGCTTCTACATCCATGGTAGCAAGGATGGTGTTATCGGGGAGGTTATTGATGTTTTGTAGTTTTCTCAGGAAGTCAGTAGTATCTTGGAGATAGCTGGGAGTGTTGGTTGTATAGGGTTTGAGAAGAGTTACAAATGAAAAACCAGCTACAATTTTAATTATGTCATACATTGTGACATTACGCTGACTTTTCTGAGACTAATTTGGCCAAATTCATCTCTGATAGCTGAAGTAAATGGTATTACATCACAGAATGAATATAGCCCTTTCTGCGTATTTCAGCTCTTTAGGGATCAGTGATTCTTTTTTCATCCCCTTGCCACTTTGAGCTATGCCCAGACAGACACTCACTAAAATACTGGTGGTGTGGTTCTTGTTGCATAAATTCACACTCTTAAGTTGTGATGTGATTTTAAAAGCTGGTTTTTCCTAGCCCCAGACATTACTGCTTGCAAGTCACTTGGTGATAGCACTGATGGGTGAAATAGATATATCTAAGCAGACATATGTAAGCAATTTCACAAGGGCATGGTGATGGCGATATCACCCTTCCTTTTGTGTGAGCACAGGGGAGGTAAGCACCTGCTGTGATGGTGATTTGAAGAGGGACATAGCAGCATACATCAGACTGAGCAAGAAGCTAGCCAAAGAGGAAGGCAGTCAGCTGGCTACCCAGCTCAGCACCAAGCGCCCTTTTGAAAGCCTTCCCCTGAGCTGAGCATTTGACGGCTGCCAGCCTACCCTCGCCCTGACTGCTAGAGCATGTGACTTTACTTGATTTCTGGTAACATGTCATGTGCAATGGTTGGGAAGCAGGGAGGTTCTTTCCCTGCTTCGTGTTCTAAATTACATGTTGGTAAGTAGACAGCCCCAAGCCAAAGATGAGTCTAAGTCAGTCTTTTTTCCTCCCACTGGATGCTCATTTTATGCTGATGTAATGTCATTCATTTCAGTAGAGTACAGCGCTCTTGATTACATTAGTGTGAAAGAAGATTCCACCACATGAGTCTCAATGTTACGCCTCCTTAATCGCTCTCTAGACTTAATTAGCCCCACCTCTGAATCTGATAGTTTGAGTTTCTCACTTACACGGTGTAACCATACCCCATCTATTAATTATGGCCCGAATGTTCAGCTTTTTCCCCAATGAACACAAGGTGTTTGCCCTCTGGCTCCTTGGGCTGGATCCTTAGGGGAAGAAAGCCGTGATGACAGACTGGGAACTGGAAGTAGGGCCTGGGAAAATATAAACGATCTGCAAATGAGCTGCTATCACACCTAGAAAACAGAGTTGAGATTTCTACTGCTTGAACTACTACTGTATTCAGCGTGAGAGGTAACAAAAGGTGATACCTGGGCTTCAATTGAACTTATTGAAAGTAAAAGTAAATTTTATTTCATGCAGTTTTGTGGAACATTCAGTAACTTGGGTCTTGATCAACAGGCAGTTTTGTATTCAGTAGCAGGCCTGGAGTTATAAAATACAGACCAGCTCCCTGTAAAATCTGGGGATCTGGGCAAGTGTAAAGCTATCCCTTTTAGGAACTGCCATTAAGACAAAAATACACACATCAGCCAACAAAACAGATTGGAGACTTGTTTTTAGAGAGTTCCTAAACAGATTTTATTCCTTTGTTAAACAGGAAGTAGAGCTACTCTATGATTAGACACACACCAAACATATATATATTCCCTCTTCCCCCCCCTTTTTTCCTCACTTTCTCCCCACCCCCTTATTTTTGGTTCTGGACATCCAACACTCCAGTCATCTGAAGAAGTGGGTAGTGCCCACATAAGCTCATGATACCATCTACATCACTGGTTCCCAACCTTTCGGGGCTGCCGGACGCACGGGGACGGGGCTGCTCACACTTCACATGCCATGAGGCAGGCGCACCCACGCACCACTCGCCCAGGGCTGGCACCGCCCAAGTGCCACGTGTCCGGGGCTGGCACCGCACATGTGCCGCATGCCCGGGACAAGGGCCACCCACACGCCCTGTGCCCAGGGCAGGCACCACGTATGTGCCACGTGCTGGGAGTGGGGCCGGCCCAGATGATTCAGCGGGCGCACATAAATGCCCCCGCAGGCACCATGGCAAATAGTGCTACCAAACTATTTGTTGTTTTTTCAATTTATCCTGTACAGACTAACTCGTCTACCCCTCTGAAGCAAATAATTTAGGACGCTCTCAAAAAATGGTCTACTAGTGTTTAGAATTACAAAAATGTTCTGCAAAAATATGCTTCTGTATTTATTATGCACATTCAATCTTGTTTGTCACCAGATTGTCAAGCACCTCGTTCTGTCCCCCCCATACAGTGGAACCACACAGATCCTACACTCAGGGTGCATCTACTAGTGTTATTTCGAAATAACAATGATATATCTACACAGCCATTCCATTCAAAATAATTTAAATTAGAAATAATTTAAAAATAACAGATGGCTTATTCTGAAATCTATAAACCTTATTCTACGAGGAATAATGCCTATTCCAAAATAAGGCCTGTGTAGACGCTTCACTGCTGCTACTTCAAAATAGCCCCTCACCAGGGCCATTCTAAGTTATTCCTCCCCAGTGCCCCCTGGGGCTCTAAATCGAGATAGCATGTCTACATTAGGGAAGCCTGCCTTGGACTAATTTTGGGGCTTCCCTGAAGTGTAGGCATGCTATTTCAAAATAAGCTATTTTTGATCTTTATCTACTCAGGTTTAGCACCCTTTCTCCTGATACTTTATGCATAGTAATGAGTATACTCCCTCATTTATTTTGAGTTTCCTTATCCTCTGATCATAACTCTGGTCATCAGAAGAAGTGGGCTGTGCCCACAAAAGCTCATGATACCGTCTACATGTTTTGTTAGTCTATAAAGTGCTACCAGACCATTTGCTTGCTGTTTTTATTCCATAATAATTTATTTCGAAATTAGCGTGCAGTGTAGATGTACCCTCACAGACTTGAGCCAGCATTTGTTCTATAGGACCAGACACACTGCCTCTCTAAGATGTACACAGAACTTCCTTACCTTTTGCTTTCTTATGTAGAAGCCTGCCACAAAACAGACACCCATAGCTAGGGCCCCATTCTGCTGCTCCTCTAAATCAGAGCCCTGGTGGCCCAATATGGTGGGAGTGCCTGAGTTATCCCTCATCTTACCACAGCTTATTATTCATCAGAGGCCCAGGAGAAAGCTTGGCACACCCATCCAACCTTCCTCCATGAGCTCTGGTTACAGTGCAAACCCTCTGTACCACCTTCCAACAGAGCAGTGGCTAAAAGCCACAATCATGTCCTTAATAACTACTAAGGGACTCATGCACCCTTTGAAGTCAGTTATTATGTGTGCTCTGTATATGCATAAGGACTGCAAAAGACAGGTGGTATAGGAAATTTTATCTAGGTGCTGAATTTGAGCTCTTAAACAATAAAAAGAATTTGTACAACTAGGTAACAGTGTACAACAAATGTTGTTTTTCTCAGTGCATCCCTACTGTAGCATCAGTGCATTAATCGAACTGATTGCTGTATCTTATCTTTCAGCTGTTTTCTGAGTCCTGCCTGTTGTTGGTATCAGATGCATGATAAGATTTATTCAATGGTTGAGTCTTCACCAGCAATGTAGAATAGTATATGTCTCAAATGGTTAAGCCTTTAAAATTCCTTGAGAATTGTTCATTAAAATTTGCATTGATACAGAGTAGAACCTATTTTTGGTCTGTGCATAAATGGAATATCTAATATAGAATTACATTATAATGAAATATGCAATAATGCAAGTACTCATAAAGTGTTTTTCATGTACTGCAGGCATCCAAAAGTTTCAAATGCATAAAATATGATTACACTTGCTGCACAAATGGGTGTGCATCAGGTCCATTCACATTTAATTAAAAGTCAAATTTAAAAGATATATCATATGAAGCAGTTAAATTGCTATTGCTATAGTGGCTGGATTTAAATGGCAAGTTGAGTTAATAAAGATGTGATGAGGCTGTAGGACCTGTAACCCCATCTAGGTGGGCCAGACGAAAAATACTTCATATTTTGCAGTAAATGCTACATGTTAATGGTCTGAATCTGATTGTCTCACAGGTGTTCAAGTCTAAAGGGACACTTTCAAGAGCTAGATGTAGTTTGTTTTCCTTTTGTGTCTCACTTGGTCCAATAGTGCGTGAGATTATGGGAAGTGTGGGACAAAATAAAAATATAATTTACGCTGCGTGTTTACTTTTTGCTCATTCATCCAACAATCTAAACATTCCTGCTGAACCCCTCACAGAAGTGTTATAGCATCTTAGAAAAACTGTGTATCGCCAATAAGTTATTTCACTTGGTTCTCTGCTTATAAGCTTTCATACTGTGCTTGGGGGAGGGAGGGGCCTTTATTACTGACATGCTGTTGAAATGAATACATGGGTTTGCTGCGAACATTTGGGAGGCAAGCCATAGCCAAGGAGGGCTAGGCACACAAGGTTTTGTTCCTGTTCCTATGAATCTAAATTTTGTTGCTGATAATTTCATTAGTTCTGATTAATCACGAATTGTCACCTCAGAAAGAGAGAACAGTGTTCACATAATCCTGTTTCATTCAAGACTTTAGATATTAAGATTTTGACCTCGCCTTTGACCCGGTAATCAGAAAGAGCAAGTGGAGCATATGTAGCATAAGCCTGTGTTGGGCTGTTGTATTATTAGCCAGCTAGAGCCTCTTAGAAGGCCCTACTTTCAACCCTAAGTGCTGTGGGCTGTGTGAAGCCATGATGTTTATATCTCTCTTTAGCTAGGAGGTGAATTCATAGAGAGAGGATGGAGTTTCTCATGGTCTGAGTAATTAGTAGCAATTAGGAATATTGAGGTATCCAAGACTGTGTATCTTATTCACAGTCTGGGATAGATGTCCTCATTAAAAAGTGAAGGTATGATGTTGGCTATTTTCACAAACTGTTTTCACCTCCATCTTACCCAGACTTAGTTTCAGCCAAGTGCTTGTCATCCATGTTCTGATTGTACTCGGGCACTAGGTCAATTGAAGGAGAAGTGGGTGACATTCATGCTACTTCAAGCTTTCTTGACAGTTTTACAGGTGTGTCAGATGGAGAGCATATTGAGTAGTGGTGGGCAGCCCATGGGCCGCATGCAGCCCATCAGGATTCTGTGTGTGGCCCGTGAAACATTTTGTTTATCTTTCCCTACATGCAGAGTTGCCAGATTTTGCATTAGGGATACAGGCAGTCCCCGACTTACGTGGATCCGACTTACGTCGGATCCCTAGATACGAACGGAACGGGGTGAGGCAACTCCCGCACATGCGCAGCAGCATTCCCGGGGCTCGCTCACCTGGGTCCTAGGATCCTCCTCCTCCTCGGGCCGGCTCCGACTGGGGTCCCGCAGAGCTGCCGGGCAGAGGAAAAGTGCCTCCCCATGCCCGCTGCCCCCCCCCCCACCTCCCTGCCAGCAACAGGCTACCCCCTCCCCTGAGCAACAGGCTGCCGAACAGACAAAAGCAGCCTCTCTGCCCCTCCTTCCCTCTATACATGCCGGGCTCCCGGAGCGCAGCAGCGTCCCCGGGGCTCGCTCACCTGGGTCCTAGAATCCACCTTCTCCTCCTCTTCGGCCGGCTCCAACTGGCCTCTGCCTGCAGCAGCTGGCCACAGGGACAGGGATCCCGCAGAGCTGCCGGGCAGAGGAAAAGTGCCTCCCCATGCCCGCTGCCCCCCCCCCTCGGCCTCGCATTCTGCACGCCTCCCCCCTCCTCCCCCCCCCCCGCCAGCAACAGGCTGCCCCCTCCCCTAAGCAACAGGCTGCCAAACAGCAGACAAAAGCAGCCTCTCCGCCCCTCCTCCCCCTATACATGCTGGGCTCCCTGGGCAAACAAAGACTCCACCAAAACAAACAAAGTGCTGGCCTCATTGTGTTAGCAAAAAAAGGACCCTCCTCCTAGAACCCTGGGTGGTGTGTGGAAATAAAGCTATTAGCTCAAAGCATGGTGCAGAGCTGTTTGGTATTTGATGAGTTACTCCTTTAGTCCTGAGTTTGTCACAGGGACAGAAATAGATGTGAAATCTTCTGAACAGGGGAACAGACAGCAAAACAAACATTAGAGGGAAGTTAACCTTTCCCTATGCTATCCAAAACTAAAAAAAATGTTTGGCTAGAGTTTCCCCTACAATATGTACCAGTTCCGACTTACATACAGATTCAACTTAAGAACAAACCTACAGTCCCTATCTTGTACGTAACCCGGGGACTGCCTGTATAAGCGACTAGTCGACTACCTGATAAGCCTAGGCTTATTGGGTGGTCAAGTAACTACTCGACAAGTTGCTTCCCCCCTTTGCTGCCTCTGTATCAGAAGCAGCAAGTGGGAAGAGCAGGAGCTGGTGCTGGGGGGGGGCGGGCAGAGCTAGTTTAAAAGCTGGTTCCCCCCAGCACTGTCTCCACAGTGAAGCAGGGGCGGCAGAGGGGGAAATGGTGCGAGCAGGATCTGAAGCAGTCCCTGCTCACCCCAGCTCCAGACTGCTATGCTTCTGCCTTGAGGCACAGAAGTCAGGACCCAGCGTGAGCAGGAACTGCTTCAGTCCCCGCTCATCCTGGGTTCCCCGCTGTGCTTCTGCCTTTTAAATGTGCGGCTCTTATTACATTTAAAAGGCAGAGGTGCAGCAGTCGGGACCCAGCACAGGTGGGACTCTTACTATATTTAAATGTAGTAAGGGAAAAGACCACTTGATTAGGGAAAAGGGAAAAGACCACTTGGTCAAGGGAAAAGACCACTTGATTAGCTGATTAATCAAAATTTAACATCTCTATTCTGCATAGTGCTTTTTCCCCTACCGGTATTCTCAAAGGGTGTGTCTAGACTACATGCCTCCTTCGACGGAGGCATGTATTAGCCAGATCGGAAGAGGGAAATGAAGCCGCGATTAAAATAATCGCGGCTTCATTTAAATTTAAATGGCTGCCCCGATCTGCCGATCAGCTGTTTGTCGGCAGATCGGGGCAGTCTGGACGCGACGCGCCGACAAAGAAGCCTTTCTTCATCGGCACAGGTAAGCCTCGTGAAACCAGGTTTACCTGTGCCGATGAAGAAAGGCTTCTTTGTCGGCGCATCGCGTCCAGACTGCCCCGATCTGCCAACAAACAGCTGATCGGCAGATCAGGGCAGCCATTTAAATTTAAATGAAGCCGCGATTATTTTAATCGCGGCTTCATTTCCCTCTTCCGATCTGGCTAATCTACATGCCTCCATCGAAGGAGGCATGTAGTCTAGACACACCCAAAGTGACACACACATAAGGCAAAGGCACATGAAGTGTGGTGTGTGTTGGTTGCATGCAACATTGATGGTGAGAGCCATGTGTTCCCTCTGCCATCAGTCAAAGTGCTACTACAGTTAAATCGGCACACCGCACAAATTCCATGTACACAAACCAGTGTTCCCTGTAAGCTGCATGCTTGGGCAGTCGTCCAGGAGAGATTCAAATGTTGCCCAGCTAATTAGCAGAGCACCCACAGATGACCATAGCCCACAACATTTGCTTCTATTGGTGGTGCACTTCCACACTTGCCTTGGTGCACATAACAAAATGTATTCTGAATATGGATGGAAAAAGTTTGAGGGAACATTGCCACAAGCGTAGTTAGCAAAACTACCCTATCCTGGGAGACCATCTTAGTTATGACAGTCTTACATAAGGGCCACTCCTGTGGCACACTCACTAGCCTAGGTTGCTGATCGCTGATATAGAAGCTAGAGGTACTCACCAGGGGAGACTCTGAAGACTGAAGCTCTGTTAGAAGGGTGGGCAGTAAACTGGAGGTGGTTCACCAGGGTAGACCCTGGCAGGCCTCCAGCGCTTTATTTACCTGCACAGGTACGGCGGTTTGCAGTTTCCATTGGCCATGCAATGCTGTTCCTGTTCAGCTCTCTAGTTACCTACCATCTATTTTCTTCTGTCACAGGTTATCTCTGAGGGTATGTCTAAACTACAGCGCTAATTCGAACTAACTTAGTACGAATTAGTTAATTCGAACTAAGCTAATTCGAACTAACGCATCTAGAACTAAAAACTAGTTCAAATTAGCATTTGCTAATTCGAAATAGCGCGTCCACATTAAGTGGACCCTGAAGCGGGGTTAAGGATGGCCGGAAGCAGTGCCGGCAGGGCATCAGAGGCGGACTTAGAGCGTGGAGATGCTGTCTCAGGCTAGCCGAGGGCTGTGCTTAAAGGGTCCCGACCCCCACCCCGGACAGGCAGTTCTAAGGGGTGCCCCGCTTGCAAAGCAGTCCTGGCTTGGAGTGCCCTGAGTGCCCACACTGGGCACATCACAGCACTCGGCCATCAGCCCGGCTGCACTTGCCGCAGGCTGCCATCTGGGGAGAGGGGGCAATTGGGGGGCTGCAGGAGAGCTTCCACCCCCAGAAGCCCGCAGAGCCAGCCCAGTCCTCCCCATCGGGGGCTCGTACCCCATTCCTCCCTCACCTCCTTCCACTTACCCTTCCCTAGCCCCTCTTCTTGATGTACAAAATAAAGATAACGTGTCTTCCAAAATGGAATCTGTCTTTATTGAACAAAACTGGGGGAGACTGGGAAAAGGAGGTGGGAGAGGGGAAGAGAGAGGCTGGGAGAGAGGAGGGCAACTAAAATGATCAGAGGTTGGGAACAGGTGCCATATGAAGAGAGGCTAAAGAGACTGGGACTTTTCAGCTTAGAAAAGAGGAGACGGAGGGAGGACAGGATAGAGGTCTCTAAAAGCAGGAGTTGGGTGGAGAGGGTGCATACAGAAAAGTTCTTCATTAGTTCCCATAAAGAAGGACTAGAGGACACCAAAGGAAAGGAATGGGTAGCAGGCTTCAAACTAGCAACAGAAAGTTCTGCTTCACAAAGCAAAGAGTCAACCTGTGGAACTCTTTGCTGCAGGAGGCTGTGAAGGCTAGAACTAGAACAGAGTTTAAAGAGAAGTGAGATAAAGTGATGGAGGTTGGGTCCATGGAGTGGTATTAGCCAGGGGGTAGGAGTGATGTCCCTGCCCAAGGTTTGTGGAAGACTGGAGAGGGATGGCACGAGACAAATGGCTTGGTCACTGTCTTCGGTCCATCTCCTCCAGGGTCCCTAGGGTTGGCCGCTGTCAGCAGACAGGCTACTGGGCTAGATGGACCTTTGGTCTGACCCAGGACGGCCATTGTAAGCTCAGGGCTCAGGGTCGGGGTCTCAGTGGACCCCCTTGATTCTCTTGCACACCTGCTCCTGGGAGGCCAGGCTGGCAGCTATCCTGCCCAAGCCGGCCACTTTCCTGTGCCTAGTGCGGAGATCGTGGACGAGGTGCCCTCCTCTTGCGGACCCGGGCAAGCTCCCGGGAGCTGCCAGCCTGGTCCCGGGAAGAGGGGGAGGGCTGGGGGGCATCGGGTGGGTGACTCGATCCGTGCCAGGTGCAGGGTCTGCTGGCTGGGTGTTGGCAGGCTTGCACCTGGCACGGGCACCGTAGCCAGCCCGTGCCCCTTTCAGTGGTCCGGGGCTGGGAGGGGGGCAATAGAGTTTCCCTAGTGTTGGCTAGAGTGGCCACCAAGGAAAGCTGGGGAGGGCTAGCCTCCCACTAGTTCAAATTAAGGGGCTACACACCCCTTAATTCGAACTAGCTAGTTCGAACTAGGCTTTATCCTCGTGGAATGAGGATTACCTAGTTCGAACTAAGCGCTCTGTTAGTTCGAATTAAATTCGAACTAACGGAGCGCTTGTGTAGCGCCTATCAAAGTTAGTTCGAACTAACGTCCGTTAGTTCGAACTAACTTTGTAGTGTAGACATACCCTGAGTTATCTGGCCTGAGATCTGCCTAACCTTTTCTGGCCAGGTGTCACAATCAGTTTACATTGACAAAGTGATTTTTGCAATCAACAGGAATTATACATCAGTGTTCCCAGCAAGCTGAGCACTTGGGCAGCCACCTAGGAGAGATTCAAATGCTACCCAGCTGGCTGGCAGAGTGCCAACAGCTGGCAGCATGTGTTTCTACTAGTGGTGCACATTCACACATGCCTCAGTGCAGAGAACAAAATTTATTCTGCACAAGGATGGCAAAAACTTAGAGGAAACATTGGTATGTACTCTTTTTTTTTTTAAGAGGAGGTTTATACTCTGGATTAAATGGCAACAGGGCATGGAGACTACATTCCTTTTTAAATCTTCAGTTAGCCACATTGTATTGATTGATTTGTTTGGATTAATTAAAAGCTTTTCTTCAACCTTGAGTCATCTGTGCAACACTGCACATCCAGACATTAGATATTCACAGGACGGAAACTCTAAAAACTCTAAATTAGCAAGTATCCATCTTTAGCCATATCATGCCCCACTCCACCCCTGTGTGTAAAGGGATTTTTAGGCACAAATCTCCTTTCTTCCCCCTGAGGCAGTGGTCCCCAACTTGTGGAGGTGGCCGAGCGCCAGGGGGCGTGGCCGTTCGCCCGCCAGGGGGCGGGGACGGGGGCGGGGCCCCCCATAGCCGCGCGCCCCCCCCATAGCTGCGCCCGGGGCCGGCACCCCCCCTCCTCCAAGCTCCGTGCGCCCGGGGCCGGCACCCCCCCTCCTCCAAGCGCCGGGGGCCGGGGTCGGCGCCCCCCCTCCTCCAAGCGCCCGGGGCTGGAGCCAGGGCCGGCGCCCTCCGCCCCAAGCGCCGCGCGCCCGGGGCCGGCGCCCCCCCTCCTCCAAGCTCCGTGCGCCCGGGGCCGGCGCCCCCCCTCCTCCAAGCGCCGGGGGCCGAGGTCGGCGTCCCCCCCTCCTCCAAGCGCTCGGGGCCGGGGCCGGTGCCCCCTCTCCCCCAAGCTCTGTGCGCCCAGGGTCGGCGGCCCCCCCCCTCCTCCAAGCGCCGCGCGCCCGGGGCCAGGCCAGCCCCGAGCACATGGCGGGCGCACACGAATGCCCCCGCGGGCGCCATGGCGCCCACGGGCACCGTGTTGGGGACCACGGCCCTGAGGCATTAGCCACCTCTGTAGCACTGCTCACCTCTCCCCCACCTCCAACCTGATGGAGCTCGCCCTGCACCATCCAAGGTCCATGCTGAGAGAAGGAGAAGATGTATAGATCTCACCCCTTAGGCCTTACTCAGAAAAGGTAATAAAGCCCCAAGCTTTGTTTGCTTTTCAGTATACCCAGGGACTTGTTCTTGGTTAGTGCTGCTACATGGAGCCTGTGCAGATATCCAGGGCCTCTGTGCAAATAGTCTCTAGCATCTTAAGGAGCTCTGGGGATCTGCTAAATTTGGGTCCTCATTGTCTTTTCTGTAGAATAACTAAATTCATCCCAACCCACCATGCAATGTAGGGAATCTCCACAAGGGAATCCCTACAGAGACTGCCCATCCAAAAGCCCCCTCTAGCATCTTTTATTGCAAGAGTGAATAGAGGGGCCCATTTTGATTTCCCATTACCAACAGATGTCTCTGGCCAAGATTTGGATGGGTGGCATATACAGCTACTGCAGATACACAAGAACAGTACATCAAATACAGAGTAAATAGCAGGTATGAGTCAGTTAATCACAAACAATAATAAAACACATGTAAACATTAATACACTCACATTTTATCTGCTAGGTTCTCTCTTAATAAGCTTGTTTTTAATTATTTTGTGAATTAAAATGTGTATTTGCTTTGCATTTGATGTGCTCATGCTTGCTGTCTCTTGTAAGATTTTATGCAACCCAATCTCTGTACGCATTTTTCCTTCTGAACACTCAAAAGGAGGGCTGGTTATTCATTTCCCATTTGTTAAATGCTTTTGATCTATTAACAGACTTCTGGGTGTTTTGCTGAGGTTTCTGAAGAATATTGTGGTTTTACTCTTGAGTCTGATTCAGAAACATTTGAGCTGTGGCACCCACCCCCTCATTCTGTTCTGCTACAAAGGAGCCTGCCTATGTTAGCTCCAGCTGAAATACCAGAGGACTGTGTCTCTTACCATTTACTCTAATTTCCATCAAAATACTCGCAAGCAGAATTCCTGAAACGTTTCAACTAGTATTAACCAGAGAGAAATGATTTTCTAAGATATGTGTTCCATCTCCTGACAGAGTCAAGGAGACTGCTGCTCCTGGAGAAAAATGACTTTTTAGCAGCCTGTTCTCCTCATTGATGTATGAGCCATTCTCATTATCATTGCTAAGGGATTCTGGGTGCTTACTGGGGAGAAAATAAGTGATTTAACAATGAGCATTTTTTTTTAAAAAAATCTTAAATGCAAAACCATAACTATCAAATAATACTTAAAACTAATTCTAAACAGCTATAATCTATCACATTCAGGAGACGATGGGATTCTTATATGCTTCTCTGCCCCTGTTCTTTGTCCTAATGCCAGCAGTTTTGATGGCTGCTGCCAGGCTATATACATTTCATTGAAATGAAACCAAAACAAAGGAGGGAAAAGCTTCTAGCAACGAATTTCACAGCAAATGATAGAGTGCTTGAAAGGTTATAGAACATAATGATCCTGTACAGTATTTTGGTTAGTCCCTTTAGACTGTGCATTAATTACGTTTCTAGGGCTTTGTTAGATGATCATGGAGCTTGCGTCTTTCTATTCTACACAGGTGCTGACTGTTATATGCTATTTTATTTTAAAATTACATTTATATATAACTGTTGTAAAAAATTGACATATCACATATAATATGGGGTACATTACATGCAAGAACAATACAATTATGCATTTCCATTATGTATTTAAGACAGCATTGACACAATGAAATATATCACACCAGATCCCATTCTAAATTGTTCCTATACTAAAAGACTTACCCAGCATTGCTCAGGTCTTTCAAGGCAGGGATCTGGCGGTGTGAGGGGTGCAAGGGTTGAGGGCTAAGAGCAGATAGTGGGAGATGCACAAGTCAGGGCAGGTGATTGGGTTTTGGGAGGGCTCAGGGCAGGGGTAGGGGTGCAGGAGTCAGGACAGAAGGTAGAGGGCTTAGGGCAGGAAGCTGAGAGGTGTAAGGGGCTCAGGGCAGGGGGAGTGCAGGATTCAGGGCAGGGAGTGGGGAGCTCAGGCAAAGGAGCTTGGGCCAGGAGGCTGGGAGTACTTGGAGGGCTCAATGGGCTGCCTGTGATGGCAAGGAGGCACCACAGCTGCAAACCGCCCCACCCTCCAGCTTCTCTGCATGGCCCAGAAGGGTAGCTCCTGTGGGGGAGGAAGGCTGGGGCCAAAGCAGTTCCTTGAGGGGGGCAGGGCTGCACTGGCTGGTCCCCATGGTGCTCCTGGGAGAACTACAGCAGCAGGCCCTCTGGGGCTCCCCGCCCCTATCTGGCACTGGGGCCAAGGCCTGGGAGAGAGTTTTGAGGAAGGAGGCGCCACTTACCCCAGCTGGCCACTCTTCCTGGTCCGGCCAGACCCCCTGTGATCACTGTTCAGTACAACTGTTGCATTCACGTGGTGCCTCAGTGGCCATTGTGGAACGTAACTGTCCCCGTTCTCAGTCCCCTCCCTTTCTGTCTTCTGGAAAATAATCAGATTCCAAAGGCACATCTCATTTTCCTGACACAACCAAATCCTGACCTTGCTTTATGTTAGGATAAAAGGAAGCTGCCTACCAAATTTGGTGGTCCTAGCTCTTATCGTTTAGGAGGAGTTATTGAACAAACACACACATACACACGCACACACACACACACACACACACACATATATATATATAAATTGAGAATAAAGCTATGGGAGTCAATGAATTACTACGTAATCTAGATCAGAATTTGGACCCATACTCTCTAAATGCTAAATCCAGTTCCTGGAACTTCCTTAAGATCAATCATGACTGGAGTTGTAGAGCCTTGTACCTGATTCCACACATCAAAAGCCTATCTGTATCCTGGAGGTGAGAGCAGCATGTACCTTAGGGTGTCTTATATGATTGCCTAATGCCGACCTCTTCCTGAGACTCAGAGTCCATGGGTAAGATTCTGCCACTAATTACACTGGTGTAAACAATTAGAGCAATTCCAAAGCTTTGAATAGTTCAAATAATTCCGAACAA
Source organism: Pelodiscus sinensis (assembly GCF_049634645.1). Classification (NCBI taxonomy): domain Eukaryota; kingdom Metazoa; phylum Chordata; order Testudines; family Trionychidae; genus Pelodiscus; species Pelodiscus sinensis. Next base: position 22,015,099 of record NC_134720.1, on the reverse strand, counting down.
ACAGGGTGCTTGAGGGAACAGCTTGCTTTGACTATTCTACCCCTGCCCCATTAGCATATGCAGTAGGAAGAGAGGACAGTGGTCCAAATTTAATTCCCATTGAAGTCATCGAGTGCTTTTCCCCTGAGTGCAGAATTCAGAGAGGGCAGTTCAGGGTGCCAGGGAGCCCCTGTATAGGTGCTCCCTACCAATCCACTCCCTGGGCAGTCCTGGGAAGCAGGCACAAAGCCCTTCCATAGCATAGCACCTTCCACAGTAGGCCTACTGTCTTCAAATTCAGGCATTCCAATACAGGGTCAGATTCTATAACCCTGCGCTGAGATTTAGGCTTAATGGTTAGGCTTACCGCACAAACACACACAAACACACTACCTACAAATCATACTAATAAGAGAACAAAGACCCAATAATACAACATGCTATTAATACAACTGCTGTTAAAGAGGCTAAACTCATGTTTCATCAGGGAGCATATGAGCCTAAGACAGGGGTGGGCAATAACCGGCCGAGGGGCCAGATGCAGCTTGCCAGAGTTAGCCCCTGGCAGGCCACCAGATGCTTGATTTACATGCGTCTTCAGTTCACTGTTCCTGGACAATGGGAGCTTATAGAAATTACTAGCCTGCACCACTTCCTGCAGCTCCTAGTGGCTGGGAACAGTGAGCTGTGGCCAACGGGAGCATAGAACAGCCCTACCTGTGGAGACACAAGCAAATAAAGCATCCGGTGGCCCACCAGGAACTAACAGGCAAACCATGTCCAGCCTATGGGCCACTTATTGCCCATTCCTGGCTTACGACATAAGTAGTTAATGGTGATGTTACAGGTTCGACCTCCCTGGTCTGGCACCGTTGGGACCTGACTGGTCCCAGATGAGGAATTTTGCTGGACCACGGGAGGTCATTTCTGGTCTCCTTGCCACTGCCCTTCCCTCTCCCCTCTTCCCCCCACTGTCCCACTGGGCTTCTAGGTACCCTTGGGCAGCCCAGCTGGGTTCTGCGCCTGCAGCTCTCCCCTCACACCCCTGCAGCCCAGTTGAGCCACATGCTGGCTTCTGGCCTCATAGGTAGCCCAACAGCCAGGCTTCCTGTATCCCAACCCCCCAGCCAGCCTTCTGGGCTCCTGCTCTCCCCTGTACTCTCTGCCAGAGCACAGATGTTGCTGGACCAGAGAGTCCCAGTTTTTAGAGGTGCAACCTGTATTAAGAGGATTCAGTATTCCTCAACACCCTTTAAAAAAATAGAAACATATTCAAGAGTGATTATCACTGACGTATTGAAAAAAATCAGTCTTCCACTGTGGCCCCGATATGTTAGACATGGCTGTCACAGTATTTTACAGTAATACATGGCCACCCTCTGCCTTCCTTACTGGAAAGCAAAATTACTCTTCTGTATGGGTTTTAACTAGCAGATCCTTGGATTTTCAGATTCACTGGCTATCAGGCAATGAACTGGGTTGGTGTATTTGGTGCGGGAAGGACAGGATGTAGGGAAGGCTGCCATCTAAAATACAATTTAAAAACAATTACATAGAGCCCACATCTTCACATGGCATAAACCAAAATATCTGCAATAAAACTAGACTGATTTACAGCATCTAAGAAGATTCCATTCCTTCTGATTGCTAAAATATCCTGCACATGATAAACTGAGCCTAACCAGTACAATGAGTCTGAGAACAGCCTAAAACAATAGGCTTGTGAGATCTGAACTACCTCTCATTTCAGTGGTGTGTTGATTCTGAAGCCTGGTTTTGAAGTGTATCAGTACTACTGCTTTTCTTCCCTCCCTCTAATTCAGTCGTGCTGGCCACATTCCCAAGTCCCCTTACTACTCACACATAGAGCCCTTCAAATTTCACAGAGAATGCGCAAAGTTCCCCTCAAGTGAGCTCTCCACTGGCTCTCACTTCAGGGCTTCCCAGGCTGCCCTACATCAGTAACAGTTGTGTCGACTTCTGTCGGTTTTAGGGAGGAGATACGTGCTTTTGAGCTGCCAGTCTAACACTTGTGAGTACCCGTCAGTAGGTGTCTGATGAACACTTAATTCACAATAGCCTAGGTATCTTCTGGTTAGGATTAGAGAAACTCAGCCTTACTCTTGAATCATGTCGGATTACCAACTGTCATGTCTCTGGCCTAGAATATCTGCTAGTCCATTCATCAGTTGCTGCCAAAAGTGATTCAGATTGCAACATGACCTAAGATGTGGAAAGCTTCGCCAGCTTCTCGCTGACACCTTTCACAGTTATCACTGGGCAGTTATCTTTTATTGAAAAGTCTGGATGGAGTCCAATAAAACCGGTGTAAAATTTTAAACGCTACCAGTCAGTCATGCTTTTTAGCAGACTGATCAGATGCCTTTAACATTCTTTCCTGCTGCTCTTCCTTATTTTATTTCTGACGTTTTTTTCTTATTTTGATATAAGATCAGACAAAAATACTTATTAACTCCACATAAGTGCTTTGATCCTCTCCAGTTCATAAATAAATTAATAACTGATGGTAGTTAAAATTTTTTATCTCCACAGCTTCAGAAGGCGATATTGGAATAATCCATTTTTGGAATGAAAATGGTTGCATGTATTTTCAAAGAACTTAAATGATACCTCATGCAATACATGGTTCTAAGAGCAGCATCCATCCAGATTTTCCAATTGACTACACATCACTTAAGCTTTATTTTGGGACTTCTCCAAATATGGAAATGTGCTGAGTGATATGGATTACACCAATGCATTCTATTGAAATGTAATGCAACCAAAGTGTTATTTAATAGTGAGATTGTGGTCTTCTTTTTATTTTTTATCCCACCACTTCTCTTTTCACCTGAATATATAAACCAAATGCAATATAATGAAGCTCCAGATTAGGTCATTTAAATCTTCTCCATTTACCCAGACCATTCGATTTTCGATCTATAATTCTTTGTACTGTATAATCTCACATAAATGATAATATTATATCACTTTCCATTTTCAAGTCTCTGGATTTGATTATCAATGTTAAAACAGAAAATCTATAATTATATGTGGGGGCCACCAAGCCACCATAGTTTTTATTATCTATGCCCTTCCCTAGAGGGCCGTATGTCATTTTCTCTGAAAGTGCTTCATTTTGAGATGATCTGTGGAAGGGGGAGTTATAGGGACCAATTTTTTAAAACGAATTTCCATTTTTGAGCCTGCATTGCAAGAAAAAGCAAAAAGTGATTCAAAGCAATATGCTTCACTATTATCCATGTGCAATATCCCTGGAGAAATCTGCTTGATTAAATACGTATTACTTTTTCTCTGCAGTGCTAGCTTCAAGGAAATTGATCCTGCAAGCAAAGGTGAAGTGATGCTTGTTACTTTGTTAGCAAATTGCTTCTTGTTAATTTGTGAAAATCTGAAGTATTTGAAATGCTCATTAGGCTTTGGAACAGGGTTTGTCTCCCATCTCCACTTCCGCAGAGCAGGCTTTTGCCTCTGAAATAGCAAGGCACCTAATAGTTTATATTTTTATGTAGAGTCTTTCCAAAGATTCCATTCTTCCCAGCTCAAGCACAATTCTCTCAGGTCTTGTCAGAGTCTCCATTTAAATTTGTCAACACTGTGTCTGTCCCTTAGGAATTTTTAATTTACACCAACACACTGTGAGTAGACATCACTGGAGAAGACAAATGAATAATCCTGTGTGAGTCACAGTCTGTTTTGTGATTCACACATGCTGTTGGTAATGTTCCAGAAAATGTGCCTGGTAATGAAGCCTTAGTCTGGCCTCATCCAGTAACAGTTATGAGACTACATTCTATATGGCTACGTCTACACTACAACGTTAATTCGAACTAATTTAGTTCGAATTAGTTAATTCGAACTAAGCTAATTCGAACTAACGGATCCAGATTAAAAAACTAGTTCGAATTAGTGTTTTGCTAATTCGAACTAGCATGTCCACATTAAGTGGACCCTGAACCAGGCTTAAGGATGGCCGGAAGCAGTGCCGGCAGGACATCAGAGGAGGACTTAGAGCGTGGAGATGCTGTCTCAGACTAGCCGAGGGCTGTGCTTAAAGGGTCCCGACCCCCACCCCGGACAGACAGTTCTCAGGGGTGCCCTGCTTGCAAAGCAGTCCTGGCTTGGATTTCCCGGAGTATCCACACTGGGCACATCACAACACTCGGCCATCAGCCCGGCTGCACTTGCCGCAGGCTGCCATCTGGGGAGAGGGGGCAATTGGGGGGCTGCAGGAGAGCTTCCACCCCCAGAAGCCCGCAGAGCCAGCCCAGTCCTCCCCATCGGGGGCGTGTACCCCATTCCTCCCTCACCTCCTTCCACTTACCCTTCCCTAGCCCCCCTTCCTGATGTACAAAATAAAGGACATGTGTGGTCAAAAATAGAATCTCTCTTTATTGAACAAAACTGGGGGAGACTGGGAAAAGGAGGTGGGAGAGGGGAAGAGAGAGGGTGGGAGACCAACACTGCCCGGCCTGGAGCCCCCTCCCCGAGCCAGTGTTCCCTTATTCACCTCCTCCTGCATCCAGATTTCCTCCCAGAGCTTGCACCTCTCACCCCTTCCCATACCCAAATCCCTCATTCCCACCCCAGAGCCTACACATCATGTCTCAATCCAGCGAGGGGGTATGGCTAGACTGCAGGAGTTTTTCAGGATTCCGAAGATATCCCAGAAAAACTCTTCTGCATCCAGGGATGTGTTTGTTCTTCCACTTCTTTTAGTGGAAGAGCAAAGATGATCTTTCAGTCACCCCTATATTCCTCTTTCCAAGAGGAATAAGGGGGCTTCCAAAAGAAGGGGGTTTTCTGACATTTGGTCTAGTCTAGACAGGCCAAATGTTGGAAAAACTTCTTCCTACAGAAAAATTGGGAAAAAAGCAACAGTATAAGGGTTGAGGATAGCAAGTGATGGAGAGGAGGAGAATAGAGAGGGCGGGGCTTTAAGGAAGGGGCGGGGCTTCAAGCAAGGGGTGGGGCGGTAGATCTTGGCTTGTTCTGTCATTTAAAAAGTGATCCTGGATGTAAAAAGGTTGGAGACCACTGTTGTAATGCATATAGTGGAGTGCTAAGTCCTCAAACAATAAACCCATACTAGTGTACCCTGGGTGGTCTCCAGTGGGAATTTTTGGGGTAACAGAGACAACCTACTTACTCCGCTGCTAGGGCACTTGCCAGACATCCTACTGGCTGCTCCTCACTGCCAGCCATGACTCTCCTTGCCAGCCACCCTGCTGGCCATTCACCAAGGTGTCTTCAGGGCCCCATACTTAACAGAGCTCTCAGTGATTTCAGCTCAGTGATATCAGCTCTCAGCAATTTTAGCTGTTAATGGGGAAGCCTCACTGCTCGTGTACACTGGGCAGTTTTCTTGCACCAGAGACATGTCCAAAAATGTAAGTCTAATATTGAAACTTAGATATCAGTGGTTTCAGCTCTGATGCAAGTAACAAGTCTCTGAGTTGAGTAACTTAGCTCTGTTATAACACAGTCAAATGGTGTCTGGCGTCTTTAGACAAGACCCACACCACCAGGTATAAATACAAGTCTCTATTTCAACTCAGTGGGCTTTGGAAGCCATGTCCCCTGCCTAGAGAATGCTGTTTATGGCATGCTGAGGATATGCCATTGAGGAATGCCAGGAACAATTCTGCTGCCTTCAGTTCAGATAACATAGGTAACAACCCTTCATTACTCCTGCCCTACTAACAAGGACACTGGGGATCCAACAACAGCAAAAGTGATAATTTGGGGCAAGCAATCACATCATGCCAAGCACCTAGATAGGGAGGGTGTGCCCATGCAAATGAGATAAGCTCCTGAAGTCGTCTTTTACACTACTAGATGTCAGTGGAACGCTCATTCAGACTCCACTTACATAAATAATGCATTAGACTTCATAACAATACATCATTTTACAAGATAATTCCTTTCTCGTTCTCTCTACAAAGTAATTTTTATACATATATTTGACATCATTATTAAAATCTGCCTATTGTTATCATCAGACACACACAACCAAAGCAGTTCAAAGCTTACAGAATTAACCAACAAGTTCTGTACTTTATATCTCACTCATTCAATACGTTTCCCTCCCTCCCTCTATAACCCAGCTACTTCTCAAATGCCTGGGAAACAGATAAGTTTTGGAATATGTCCAGTATATTAAAAAATTACATACTACTTATTTTTTCCTTAATTGATAAACCCATTCAAATGGCTGACACATAAACTTCACAAGTTTAGAAGCCTTGAGTATCATATTACACAATGTAAGGTGCAGTATTGCTGGTTGACTTGTGCTTTCAGGGCTCTATGGCATATGACAAAGAACATGATGAGACATTTACATTTCAGACTTATGAGATCAAATCTTAAAAGGAGAAGGCAGCACGTGCTTTTACAAATCTCACAATTCTACTTGCAAACTAAGGAATGCTGCCTTTGCAGATGGGCAGCAAGGTGTGCAGTATAATTTGAACTTGCAACTATCCTTTTGCATACACAGATGAGATTTTATATGAAAAAAATACTGCAGCTTTCTTTGAAGGGCTGACTCCAAAAATATCTCTTGAGTAGAAAAGGATTTTTGACATGCTGGTTATCAGAAAGCAGACTATCCACTGAGCAATAATAGTGGATTCTTAAGGAATAGGGACAGGGGTAGAAAGTCTGGTGGATTTAAAGGCACTTCACCACGTGGGTATATTGGCTTTTTCCTTCACGAATTCCCCAGTTTCCTTTATTCTGATTTGCTCATTCTAAAAACAACTCCTTTTTGTTACTATGACAAGGAAAGCTGGTGATTCTCACTGTTAGAAGGACATTATAATATAGCTTGGATTGATACAGTTCTTGTCCCAAATGTAATTTTATAAGTGAGTTATCATTGATTCACAATGTTCATATTTCAGGTGGCTACAGAAGTAAATATCACTAGCACTTGAATATAAAACTTTCATTTAAGAAAATAGCAATGTTTCAGCAATCCCTCTGTGCCACTAATAGGCCTGTGTGGAATTGCCATATCATGGTTATAAGACATTTTGAAAATGTGTTCCATCAATTTTCATGCCCCCATAACGTGCGGTAGTCAAATTTTATGATGCTGCTGCAGTGGACTTAGAAAAAAAATCATAAAACTTTACACATTTTGAGTCACAAAACCACCCATGAAAATATGTAAAAAGATCATAAAAAGAAACCCACATATCAAATTTAGCTTCAAGTTTCATTGTGAACATTTTGAGCATCCATAAATCACTCCCTTAAGAAGGCATGCTGTTTAATGGTGTGACCAGAAGACAGTTCTTAGGCTAGGTCTAGACTATAGGGTTTTTTCGAAAAAAGTGGCTTTTTTTCAAAAAAGCTGCACCTGCATCTAGACTGCTGCCGTGTTCTTTCAAAATTAAATCAAAAGAACGCGACAGTTTTTTTGACTGTGTCAAACCTCATTTTACGAGGAAGAACACCTTTTTTAGAAAGAGCTCTTTCCAGAAAAGGCGTTCTTGACCCCAAACAGCGCTATTTTGAAAGAGAGCCTGGGTGCTCTCTTTCGAAAAAGCAGATCATTTTTTTGAAAAAATTGTGGCTTTCTAGACGATCCCTTTTGAAAGAAGCGTGTAGTCTAGACATACCCTAAGGCTTTATTCCCTGTTTTTCCACTCACTTGCTATGTCGATCTGGGCCCTGATCCTCCACTACTGAAATCAGTAAGGACTTTACTGGATACAGTAAACTAGATCTCAAAGTAGTGCACCAGCACTCATTAAGACCTAGAAATGACCTATGCGGTAGATATTATCGTTCCCATTTAACAGATGGCTAGACTGCAACTTAATTTTCAAACAATGCCTCCATTTTTACTGGTGCACATGTAATAAACTTGAGCCTACACCTATATACTCATAGATTATTCATGAATTTTCTAGGCAATTTTTCAGACAACATTGTGAATATAATACATATTTACCAATCAATATGGAAAAATGGTATTATATTAAATAGCCCCAAGACAAAACTAAAAATATTTGAAGAGCGGGAGAGGGAAGCAAAATTATAAATGTGACAGAACTTGTTTCAAGAAGCTTCCCTTTTGCGGTAAAAGGTGGAGGTATTAGAAAACACCAGGACAGAATGGGAGTATTTTCCCTATTCATTAATATCAATTGGCCTGTAAATATCTCAAAATGTCACTCTGGGTCACTCGGTGCTGTTGTATGTCTGTAAAATAGAACTATTAATTTCTGAAATAGCCCTGAATCATCCTATTAAAAGATCCAAAACTGTATGAATATGATTCAGGAACATTAATCACCCTCATTCTGCCATTTTGTACCAGCTCTCATTACATGTTTTACATGCATATAGTAGCTCACCACATTTGCTATCATTATAGAGTTGCTGCAATATTGCCACCTGCTTGCTATCTGTAAACAAGGTGGGAGGTCTGCAGATACAGCATTGTCAGTTATATTCTTGCTACCTATCAGCATGTTTATTGTTTTTTAAGAGAGAAAAAGTAACATTTTTAGAAGAGTACCTATCTATAATTTTACATATTTAAACAAAAACAAAAACTAAATATGGCAATGAAGAGGACATTAAAATGCCATTATTTGATAGAAATCTAACAAATGTTACTGAATAAATAATAAAAAGGACTAGATATATACAAAGGTATATGTTACTCTGTCAAATATATGCTTTAATAATTCAGCATAGAAAAGGAGCGAAGAAGAGAAAAGATATAATAAATAGATGAATGCAATCCAGGCTCCACTAAGCTCATTGGAAGTTTTGCCATTGAATTTAGTGAATTTGGAATTTCAGCCTAATTCTATAACCAAATAAGAGGCTTTTATCCTTGCTATCTGACCAGTTTGACCATCTGACCAGTTGTGCAGTGAAATACATCTTAAGTCACCCTAAAAAAAAACCCAAAAAGTTGCTGAGTACAGATGTCTGTTTAAGCAAAGGCCAAACAAAATTATACTGGAAACTATAAGATGGAGAGCAGGTTTTGTGTAGACTGCTGGAAGAGAGATGTCTAGATTTCATATTACATTACACTTAAAATATAAAGATTTGGGGCTAAATCTTGCTTGATCTACTTGTACGAGTAGTTCTATTGACTTCAGCTGGATGACTTGTGTAACGCAGACAGCATCTAGCCCTTCTTATATACATCAATATTTGCCATTTCCAACATAAAAAATCCTTTATTATTTTCCACCCTAACCTTCTCCTCATGTTAACTATTAAACCTAATTTTATGCATAGACTTGCATTTTTAAAAAGTGACTAGTCATTACTGATGAACAAGAGTCAGTTTTGACAATTGAGTCCAGAATAGCAATAAACTGATTTATCTGTTCTCTCAAGGAAAACAATTCACTGTTTTTGTTGCTGACTGACCAACACCTTGTTCACTGAATAGTCTCAGCAGAGAGATTCAGATGAGCACACATGTTTATCTGAGCATTGCTGTGGAATCCTTTAATTCAGTTCTTGTCAGGTGATGCCACTTATCTTTGCAGAAATCTAATTTAGGGGAAATTGGTTTTGGAGTAACATGTCTAGTAAAATGGGAGGAAAATGCACCTTTCATTAGTCAGGTGACTGAAAAGATAAACTGTAGTGTTCCCTCACTGTTGATGTTTTTTAATGGATTCATTCTCAGACAGTAAGTTGCTTTTTTATAATTTGATTTATCACATTTATCATGATGTCTATTGAGACTTCTTAACTGAATCAAACAGGTCCAGACCTTGGATCCAAACACCACCCATCACAGGAAAAACACTGAGGTTTCTGGCATAGCTCATCATTAGTTCCTATTCACTATCAGCTCAGTGATATTTCCGGCAACGTCTTACCTTTCTGTTTTGTCTCAAAGAACAGGACTATTAGATCCCTGCTGAGAACATGTTGAATAATAAAACAAAATTGCATGTTACATTTAATTCCTCCCACAACTCGAAGAACTAATGGAAAGGCTGTCTGATAGGTCACATGCTGTTACAATTATTTGTTTGCTAAAACAGTTATGAGTAAGCCACAAAAGAATGAGACATCCAGTTCATATAAGCCTATAAAAGATTGTGTCCCTTTGGACAGAATCTCTCTCCTGTCATCTACTGTCATACTGATATATCGGCGGGGGGGGGGGGATACTGGATTGGATATGTATGAACTAATTATTCACTTGTTGAGAAGGAGAAAATGATAATAATGTGTATGATCAATATTATCCATCCACCAAATAAGCTGGTCAAATAGGAAAAAAATTGTAACCACGTATAATTTATTCAACACTTGAGAGGAGAAAATGTGTTGAATATATTACTTATGGCCATTGGGCCAAATGCAGCTTTTAGTTATGCTAGAGTAAATCCCACTGGTACAATTTAAAGCAAAATCCAGTCCATTATGCAAACAGCTCTTCTTTGCAAGCACATTCTGGGATTCTCTTTCTAGTGATGCCCATAGGTCCACCAGAGGAGCCTAATTCCAAAGACCCCAATATATGCAGCTTCCCAGGGTCACTGCACATTCTGAGTTTCAAATGTCAAGTGGTAGAGGTCTGGAGGAAGCAGTAAGGTGCCAGCTGTCCCACTTATCTGCTATGTAACCTCAAGTAAGTTAGTTCACCTCCATCCCTTTTTCAGCTTTGTCTTGTCTATTTAGTTTGCAAGTTTTTTGGGACATGTTTGTCTCTTGCTGTGTACTTGTATATATCATGCCTAGCACAATGTTGGACTCCATAGGTAATACGAATAATAAACATCCTAAACCAGTCATTACAGAGGGAAGAGGTGGGGTTTATTAAACTGCTCCAGGAGGTCAAATAGGTAGGATGTGATTATTTTGAAGTTTGAGCAAAATCTGGATAGGTCCTTTCCTGGCCAAATCATTTCAGTATACTAATAGGCTATACAATGTTGATGACCTTATAATTAAGGGTTAGTTGTGGTGGGGGAGGGGTTTCTTTTTAAACTACATTTTAATCAGCTTATCATCAGAATATCATTCAGTTGTTTTAGGTTTCTTTTAGACAGATCCCCATAGAGTCGTTGAGAACGTCATCATAAAGGCTGACACATTTGTCTTCTGGGAATCTATTAGCATCCAGATTTGATTTCTGGTTAAATTGGTATTATTGGCAGAGTAATCTAGATCAGAATCTGACCATCTGTCACATCTTTGCTTCCTCTTTAATTTCTTAGATTGCTGAGAGCCAGAAAAAAATTGTTCACTAATCCGAGACTGTCAATTTTCAATGGGGATGAGGTCTTGTTATATTTACAGACAAGTTTCTGGAAGATATTCATGACTCCCACTTCTCCTGTCCCCACAGTTCAACAATTTTTCTTGAGATTATATACCAGCCATACAGCACTGTCTATCACTGTAGTAATTAAGGCTGAGCAGGAAATAAGAATTCTGTTTCATTAAAAAATCTGAGGTTTTAAAAATTGTTTTTGTTCCCTATCAGAAAAAAATTAGTTCTACTCACCCACCAGTGAGAGAGAGAAAAGCCTACTAGCTAGCACTTTGTGCAGGAGACCCAGGTGCCTGTCATCTGCTCCAGATCAGGCAGAAAAACTTAATCTGAATCACCAATGGTTGTGGTCTCTCTCTGACCTGAAATTCAATCCTGAACCTGAGAAACCTTTTTGATAAAATAGCATTTTTAATGGAAAAATCTTTTTGTCAAATTCTTTTCAACTAATTCTAGTAGTAGGTCTTCCACCCAGGAAAGAATTAATATTATGTTACTTTGACAAGTATGAAAGACCTCCAATTCATTATCTTCACAAAAGCATTGATACAGGATGGAGGTTGTCTTTTTTTTCCCCACAGCAGAATAGCAGATAATTATTCTTCATCTTTAAGAATACTCTGCCTTTTCTGAGCTGTAAGTCAATGTACTCTTTTGGTCTTTTAAATGAGTAAAAATATAAGTGATCCCATGAGGACGGCTAAAACAGTCTCAAAAGTTATCATTGCTATGACACACATTATCACAGAAAATTTGTGAGCCTTGGTGCAGTTGGTCAATGCACAGATCTTTCTGTTCTGAATCCCTGAGTTCAAATCCAGGTTAGATTGAAAGTAAAATAGATCTCAATCGTTTACCCAGACTCTGGTGAACATCGGTCACCGAGAGAACACCACTAAGAAATTTAACATCATAAACAGATTCTGCTAGCCAGAACCCTAGCCTATTAAGTGTGTTTTAGGTCATAGCTAAAGTGTACTTGCAAATCTAGAAATAGACACTTGTACATATTCTGCTGATATCAAACAGTGCTATCAATTCTTGTCCTGAGAACTATAGTAAATTTAACCTAATACACCAAACAACTTGTCTTCAGCATCACAGAAAATTTTTTAAATGAATACACCGTCATAATTCAATCACAGTGCTTGACTGACATAACCAAGAATACAGCAAAAATCTGAAAATTGAATTATGACCTCAGTACTCATATAAGAGGTAGGCACTATTGTTATTAGGCTACGTCTACACTGCAGGCTTCTTGTGCAAGAACTTTTTGCAGAAGAGATCTTCTGCAAAAAGTTCTTGCGCAAGAGCACATCCACACTGCCATGTGCTTTTGCGCAAGAGATGTGCTTTTGCGCAAGAGATGTGCTTTTGCACAAGAGAGTGTCCACACTGCCATGGATGCTCTTGTGCAAGAAAGCTCTGATGGCCATTCACAGAATGGCCATCAGAGCATCTGTGCTTTTTCCAATAGTGATAGAAATGTAGCCGTGTTAGTCTGGGGTAGTTGAAGCAAAATGCAGGACAATGTAGCACTTTAAAGACTAACAAGATGGTTTATTAGATGATGAGCTTTCGTGGGCCAGACCCACTTGGGCAAGAAATCCCTGTTTTCTATCCGCACACACCTTTTTGCGCAAGAGCTCTTGCGCAAAAAGGCTTATTACTTGTAGAAAGACCCTTGCGCAAAAAACCCTGTCTTCTGACGATCTACTGTACTTTTTCTTGCACAAAAACACACCTGAGCTGTGTCTAGACTGGCCTCTTGAATTTCCGCAAGAACACTGATGATCTCATGTAAGAAATCAGTGCTTCTTGTGGAAATACTATGCTGCTCCTGTTCGGGCAAAAGTCCTGTTGCACAAAAGCTTTTGCACAAAAGGGCCAGTGTAGACAGCTGAGATTTGTTTTGCGCAAAAAAGCCCCGATCACGAAAATGGCGATCGGGGCTTTTTTGCACAAAAGCGCATCTAGATTGGCATGAATGCTTTTCTGCAAAAAGTGCTTTTGCGGAAAAGCGTCCGTGCCAATCTAGACGCTCTTTTCCGCAATGCTTTTAACAGAAAACTTTTCCGTTAAAAGCATTTGTGGAAAATCATGCCAGTCTAGACGTAGCCCTGTAGTGTGGAAGCTCCGCAAGTTTTTGCGCAAAAATGGCCGGTTTTGCACAAAAATTCTGCAGTGTAGATGTAGCCAAAATATTTTGCTGTGCAGAGAAATGAGGGAACAGGACAGCTGTTTCCAAACTGTAACTAGTAGTGTTAAATTTCAGAATGCAAAATCCCGATTGTCATGTTGACTGTGGGGGAAAAAAGGAAATGGATGTGTGACAGTGAACCATCGAAGAAGCAGGGAGACACCTGGACAAGATGATACTAAAAGAAAAAGTCTCTTTGTGATCCATGAGAACATCAGAGAAACTAGACTCCAGATATCCTAACAAGGGGAAAAAGTCATTTTTTTGAGGATTAAAGGGACAGACTGTTTTTCATTTGGCATTGATTAGGGCATGTCTACACTACCCACGCACTGGAGCAGTGGGCAGCGATTGATCCAATGGAGGGGTCAATTTATGGTGTCTATACCATATCAATTGACTGCTAAGTGCTCTCTTATTGACTCCAGTGCTCTACCAGAATAAGAAGTATAGATGGAATGTATGGAAGAGTGTCTGCCATCAACTCACCGCAGTGAAAACACCAAGGTAGTTGCTCTAAGTATGTCGAGTTCAGCTACATATTCATGTAGCTGAAGTAGCATAACTTAGATTGATGGCCCACAACAATGTAGACCGGGTCTGAGTCTGGTAGCCAGATTTCATCCTCATAAACCTATGGCAGTTGAGTTTCAAACTGATTTGAGTTCTGGGTGATAGTTTGAGGAATATGAACTGACTAGCAGAAGAAACCAGGTCCAAAAAGAAATGAAGGATCATTCCACCTCTGTGATCCAGCTAAAATCTCCTGGTGTGCTCCTCCCCTTCTGTTGAGCGTTCTGATTCTACATATGACACAAGTACAGAGGGGAAGTAGAACTCTGATCAGGAGACAAGGAACAGACATGATTGTGAAGGAGGAAGAGGAGAACTGAGGGGAAACAGCATAGAGTGCAGGTAGGCCTTTCCATTCACAGTTAGATCATAGCAGTGTCTATGGTGCACTATTCGATCTCCTTAGCAAATTCCAAAGCAAAGCACAGTACCACAGAACTATATTCTCAATTGCCACACTCTGCTGCCATCACTTCCTCCTCCTCAACTAACCATAGAAATGTAGCCATGGAAAAGATCTTGATAAGTAATTACATCCTATCCCCGGCACTAAGGACTAAATATTATCTTGATCTAGACCATCCCCGACAGGTGATTGTCTAACCTGCTGTTAAAAGCTTCCAATGACAGAGATTCCACAACTGCCTTAAGCAATTAGTTCCAGTATTTAACTACCATAATAGGAAGGTTTTGCTAGTGTCTAACTTACATCTTTCTTACTGCAATGTAAGCCCATTAAGTCTTGTCTTTTCCTCAGTGGTTAAGAACAATTGATCATCCTCCTATTTATAACAATGCATTACATATGTGAAGACTGTTAACGTGTTTCTTCTCCATCTTCTCTTCTCAAGACTAAGCATACACGGCTTCTTTCCTCTAAGGTCAGGTGTTCTAGACTTTTAATCATTGTTGTTGTTCTCTGGACTTTCTCCCATTTGTTTACATCTTTCCCAAAGTGTGGTACCCACAACTGGACACAGGACACCCGCTGAGCCCTTATCAGTGCTGAACAGAATGCAAGAATTACTTCTTGTGTATTGCTGCCAAAACTACTGCTAATACATCCCACTATGGTGTTAGCTTTTCTTTACAACATTGTTACCTAAATTTAGTTTTCATTCACTACGACCCCCAGATCTTTTTCTTTAGCTCTCCTTCCTAGGCAATCAGTCCACATTTTGTATTTGTGCAACTGATCATTCCTTCTTAAGTGTAGAACTTTGCATTTCTCTTTATTGAATTTCTGTTCATTTCTCCAATTTGTTACAATCGTTTTGAATTCTAACCCTGTCCTCCAAAGTGTTTTCTTCCCTTCACTACTGGATAATATCTGCAAGCTTTTTAACTATATTCACTATGCCTTTATCCACATCATTTGTAAAGCTATTGAATAGAACCAGACCTAGGATGCAAGCCCAGATGACTTGAAAACATCAAATTTTTCTAAGTGATTCAACGCATCCTGTCAGCTTAATTGTGAACCGTTGATAACTATTCCTCATTCCACGAGGAGTAACGGTATTTCGGACTAGGAAGCCTAGTCCGAACTACCTAGTTCGTGCCGCGTGTAGCCGCGCAGCACGGGGTTCGAACGAGCAGGGATTTAAAAATGGCGGCGCCCAGTTTATGCAAATGAAGCCCGGGAAATTCAAATCCCGGGCTTCATTTGCAAGTGCGGTATGCCTACATTACCCTCCTAGTTCGAACTAGGAGGGTAGTGTAGACATACCCCCAGAGAGTCCAGTATTTGTGGCCTCTGTCCAGTAAAAATACTAGAAAATACCGGACATGTAGAATGTCTGGTATTTTCTGTTTTTCTCAGACAGAAGGCTGCTTGGAACATTCTTCCCCTGCTGCATCCGGCGGGGGCAGAGGGAGTGGGAGTGAGGGGATTTAAAAACACAGTGCTTCTTTTTTACGGTGCAGTTTGTTTGTTTTTTGCTCAACAACTTTGGTTCCCCCGTAGGTTTTTTTGTTTGTTGGTTTGTTTGGGGGTTTTGAGGGATGCTCAAAAAAAAATTTTCCCACGGTGTTCGGTATTGTTTGTGAAAAGATCTGGCAACCCTACAGCCAGCTGTGTACCTATCTTGCATATAGTTTGATTAATCTCTTAAGTGCCACAGGACAACTTGTACCTTATACTAAGTTCATCCAGGTTGATTTTTTTTTCTAGTTTGCTCATGAGAATGTGATAAAAGACTGTATCAAAAGCCTTAAAAAAATTTTAAACAATGAATAGTCTAGCAGCACATTAAAGACTCAGGGTATGTCTACACTACAAAGTTAATTCGAACTAATGGATGTTAGTTCGAATTAACTTTGATAGGCGCTACAGTAGCGCTCCACTAGTTCGAACTAGGTAAACCTCATTGAACGAGGACTAAGCCTACTTCAAACTTACTAATTCGATTTAAGGGGTGTGTAGCCCCTTAATTTGAACTAGTGGGAGGCTAGCCCTCCCCAGCTTCCCCTGGTGGCCACTCTGGCCAACACCAGGGAAACTCTATTGCCCCCCTCCCGGCCCCGGACCCCTTAAAGGGGCACGGACTGGCTACGGTGCCCGTGCCAGGTGCAAGCCTGCCAGCACCCAGCTAGCAGACCCTGCACCTGGCACGGCTCAAGCCAGCCACCCGATGCACCCCAGCCCTCCACCTCTTCCCGGGACCAGGCTGGCGGCTCCCGGGAGCTTGCCCGGGACCGCAAGAGGCGGGCACCCGCCTGGTCTAGTGCGGACATCGTGGACCTCGTCCACAACCTCCGCACTAAGCACAGGAAAGTGTCCGTCTAGGGCAGGAGAGCTGCCAGCCTGGCCACCCAGGAGCAGGTGTGCATGAAAATCAAGGTGGTCCACTGAGACCCCCGACCCTGAGCCCTGAGCTTACAATGGCCGTACTGGGTCAGACCAAAGGTCCATCTAGCCCAGTAGCCTGTCTGCCAACAGCGGCCAACCCTAGGGACCCTGGAGGGGATGGACTGAAGACAATGACCAAGCCATTTTTCTCGTGCCATCCATCTCCAGCCTTCCACAAACAGAGGGCAAGGACACCATTTCTACCCCCTGTCTAATACCACTCCATGGACCCAACCTCCATGAATTTATCTAACTTCTCTTTAAACTCTGTTATAGTTCTAGCCTTCACAGCCTCCTGCAGCAAGGAGTTCCACAGGTTGACTATTTGCTTTGTGAAGAAGAACTTTCTGTTATTAGTTTGAAGCCTGCTACCCATTCATTTCATTCGGGCTATGTCTAGACTGCAGGCTTCTTTCGAAAGAGGCTCTTTCGAAAGCATCTTTCGAAAGAGCCTCTTTCGAAAGATCGCGTCTAGACTGCAGGCGGATCTTTCGAAAGAGCAATCCGCTTTTTCGAAAGAGAGCACCCAGCGAGTCTGGATGCTCTCTTTCGAGGAAACCCTATTTACATTGAAGAACGCCTTCTTTCGAAAGAGGAACTTTTGAAAGAAGGCGTTCTTCCTCGTAAAAAGAGGTTTACCGCCATCGAAAGAAAAGCCGCGTTCTTTCGAAATAATTTTGAAAGAACGCGGCTTGAGTCTGGACGCAGGGGAAGTTTTTTCGGGAAAAGGCTACTTTTCCTGAAAAAACCCCTGAGTCTGGACACAGCTTTGGTGTCCTCTAGTCCTTCTATTATGGGAACTAATGAAGAACTTTTCTTTATGCACCCTCTCCACACCACTCATGATTTTATAGACCTCTATCATATCCCCCCTCAGTCTCCTCTTTTCTAAGCTGAAAAGTCCTAGTCTCTTTAGCCTCTCTTCATATGGGACCTGTTCCAAACCCTTGATCATTTTAGTTGCCCTCCCCTCTCCCACCCTCTCTCTTCCCCTCTCCCACCTCCTTTTCCCAGTCTCCCCGAGTTTTGTTCAGTAAAAAGAGTTTCTATTTTTGACCACGTGTCCTTTATTTTGTACATCAGGAAGGGGGGCTAGGGAGGGATAAGTGGAAGGATGTGAGGGAGGAATGGGGTACGAGCCCCTGATGAAGAGGACTGGGGTGGCTCTGCGGGCTCCTCGGGGTGGAAACTCTCCTGCAGCCCCCCGATTGACACCCCCCCGGATGGCAGCCTGCGGCTAGTGCAGCTGGGCTGATGGCCGAGTGCTGTGATGTGCCAAGTGTGGGCACTCAGGGCACTCCAAGCCAGGACTGCTTTGCAAGCGGGGCACCCCTGAGAACTGTCTGTCCGGGGTGGGGGTTGGGTCCCTTTAAGCACAGCCCTTGGCTAGCCTGAGGCAGCAGCTCCATGCTCTAAGTCCTAATCTGATGCCCTGCGGCACTGCTTCCGGCCATCCTTAACCTCGGTTCAGGGTCCACTCAATGTGGACATGCTAGTTCGAATTAGCAAAATGCTAATTTGAACTAGTTTTTAGGTCTAGATGCACTAGTTCGAATTAGCTTAGTTCGAATTAACTAATTCGAATTAAGTTATTTCGAATTAGTGCTGTAGTGTAGACATACACTGAGGTAGTAAAGTTTGCAGATGATACAAAACTGTTTAGGATAGTCAATACAGAAGCAGACTGTGAGGGACTCCAAGAAGATCTCACCAAACTGAATGGCAAATGAAATTTAATGTGGATAAGTGTAAAGTAATGCACATCGGGAAAAATAACCCCAATTATACGTACAGTATAATGGGGGCTAATTTGGCTACGACAAATGAGGAAAGAGATCTTGGAGTTATCGTGGACAGTTCTCTGAAAACTTCCACACAGTGTGCAGCGGCGGTCAAAAAGGCAAATAGGATGCTAGGAATTATTAAGAAAGGGATAGAAAATAAGACCCAGAATATCTTACTGCCCCTGTATAAAACTATGGTACGCCCACATCTTGAATACTGTGTACAGATGTGGTGTCCTCACCTCAAAAAAGATATTTTGGCCTTGGAAAGGGTTCAGAAAAGGGCAACTAAAATGATTAGGGGTTTGGAACGGGTCCCATATGAGGAGAGGTTAAAGCGACTGGGACTTTTCAGTTTAGAAAAGAGGAGACTGAGGGGGGATATGATAGAGGTCTATAAAATCATGAGTAGTGTGGAGAGGGCTGATAAAGAAAAGTTATTTATTAGTTCCCTAAATAGAAGAACTAGAGGACACCAAATGAAATTAATGGGTAGCAGGTTTAAAACTAATAAAAGAAAGTTCTTCTTCACACAGCGTGTAGTCAACCTGTGGAACTCCTTGCCAGAGGAGGCTGTGAAGGCTAGGACTATAATAGAGTTTAAAGAGAAGCTAGATAATTTCATGGAGGTTAGGTCCATAAAAGGCTATTAGCCAGGGGATAAAATGGTGTCCTTGGCCTCTGTTTGTCAGAGGCTGGAAAGGGATGGCAGGAGACAAATCGCTTGATCATTGTCTTTGGTCCACCCTCTCTAGGGCACCTGGTGCTGGCCACTGTCGGTAGACAGGATACTGGGCTAGATGGACCTTTGGTCTGACCCAGTACGGCCGTTCTCATGTTCTTATGATGCACCCTCAGTGTGATGAGAAAATAAAGCTTTCTGCCTAAGGGCCCAAATCTGTGAGGTGCTTTGCAAAAGACTCTATACACCTCTCAGGATTAAGCTGTAGAGCAGCAAATGTTTTCATTCAAGGGAAGTGCAATTCACATCACCCAAAGTCAGGGAAAATGTGGTACTTTACCTCAGTGGTTCCCAACAGCTGAGCTGCAGACCAGTGTTGGGCTGCGAACTGCTGGCTGCCAGGGTGCAGTGGCTCTGGGGACCAGGGCTCAGTACATCACCCAGCACCTCCCCTCCCACCATCGCTATTGGGAGAGGTGTGTCCTGCCCTGCCTCTCAGCCAATCAGTGCTGGACAGGGGTGGGGTCTTCTCCCAACATGGAAGAGTGGGTTGCTGCCTGGCAGGAGGGCCATGCGGAGCCCAGCACGGCAGCAGTGCTCAGCTGGCAGCTGGGAGGCAGTGCAGGGATAGTTGAGCGGGGTGGGGCAGGCAGTGGGGAATCCGGGTGTGGGACTAGGGCTGGGGGGTTTTGGGGGTGCAGGGGCTCTAAGAGATGGGAGGCTGGCACTGGAGGGCTCTGGGGTGAAGCTAATACTGGGAGGTTCTGGAGTCAGGGTTAGTACTGGGGAACTTGAAGGGGTGGGGGCTCTAAGAGGTGGGGGGCTAACACTGGGGGACACTGGGGAGTCCCAGGTTGGAAGCTAGCACTGGGAGACTCTGGGGACTGGGACTTTTTATAAAGCGGACTGGCAAACCCTTTCACAAACTTTTGATGGACTGGTAATATTTTATTTGTATATTTGAATATTCATTGTCTGTATAATGAATATGCAAATAAAATGATACTGGTCCACCAAAAGTTTGTGAATGGGTTTGCTGGTCTGCAGTATAAAAAAGGTTGGGAACCACTAGTTTAGATTGCTAAAATTAATCCTTAATTTAAGAATGATAGTAAGAAAATTCCATACATAGTTGGATACATAGTTTTGCAAGTACAGTAAATGGTTTCTAATTCTAGGTACAAGAATATTTAATTGCTACATATTTTTCTTTGGGGGATGGTATTTTCCGTTGTCTCTCTATTCTGTTTATCCAACGGTATTTATTACATGTTTTTGAGTATTTGCTGATGTGATTTGCATAGATGCTTCACATGAGTTATTGTATCTATTATTGTATATCTCTGAGTAAATAATGTTCTCAGGAGGATGCAGAGTTGAGCTAAACTAAAGTGTACATTATGTTTCAAGTGTATTTAGGATTGTAATTTTGTTTCATATAACAGCAATAGCATAATTTATAAGATAAGGTCAGAATAAAGCAAACACGCCGCCATAAATTCAAGGACACTCTTTCAGTGTACAGGCAGTTCCCAGGTTACATACAAGATAGGGACTGTAGGTTTGTTCTTAAGGGCTACGTCTACACTGGCCCCTTTTTCGGAAGGGGCATGCTAATTTTGAAAGTGGGAATAGGGAAATCTGCGGGGGATTTAAATATCCCCCGTGGATTTAAATAAACATGTCCGCCGCTTTTTTTCCGGCTTGGGGATAAGCCGGAAAAAAAGCGTCTAGACTGGCCCGATCCTCCGGAATAAAGCCCTATTCCGGAGGATCTCTTATTCCTACTTCAAAGTACTTTGAAGGAAGGAATAAGAGATCCTCCGGAATAGGGCTTTATTCCGGAGGATCGGGCCAGTCTAGACGCTTTTTTTCCAGCTTTTCCCCAAGCCGGAAAAAAAGCGGCGGGACCGCAGCGAGTCTGGGCGGTCCCGCCGCCCACGTCCTCCGGGGCGAGAAAACCCTGTTCGTAAGTACGGATCCGACGTAAGTTGGATCTGCATAACCCGGGGACTGCCTGTATTCATTTGATTCTGATTTAAAAACCCCACAATCACAACAGTCCAAAAAGAGAGTTCAAAACACGCAAGGCTGTCACCATTAGGCTCTCAGTTGTTGTAGTGATAGGGCCATCTTGGTGCCTGAATAGATCAGTTTTTAAGAGCAGATTCTCAAACGTTATGCCAGGTAGCACTTACAAAAGTGACTGATCCTGTTGACTTTGGTGACATAATTCAGAATGAGGGCTACAAAATCTAGCTCTTAATCCATTACATGATGATTTCAGCTACACAAGAAAACCCTGACTGCCTTCATTTTAAAGTGACTATGCAACAACATTAACATCAACCTCCAGTTAACCAATTGACAGTGTTCTCCCTGACCAAAGACCCTAACGTTCAGTCTCCAAACTCTGGTGAAGTCCAGCTCTTAATCCAAGCACTTTTATTCAGACAAATAGTCCCATTCATTTCAATATATCTTATAATCGATGGGAATAGCCCTAGAAATAAGTTTTCACCACTAGACTCACAGCCTAATTCTGCCTCAGAGGAAGGCTGCTTTGCTAACTTTTTAATGCTATAAAATTATATAATTATCTATTATTTTAAATCCTTAGGACAAAACTGTGTTTGGCTGCATGGGCTGTAATTTAATGGGAAAGGAGATTTCTTTCCCATTGTGGAAATTGAAACTTTGGGAAATTGCTTGTTGCAGAAAGATGAGAAAATCATTGAGTAACAAATGTACTTTTCAACCCAGTTCTGTGCACTAGTTACAGTAGATTGTTTAACAGACCAGTTCTTAAAGGAAGGATGGAGAGCGTGACAGAGTTTTTATACCCTATGCTGAATGGTGCACTTAGGTACTTTTCAGTAAGAAGCTTCAAACAGCAGCAACTGGACTTGACTGAGGGTATGTCTACACTGCAGAGTTTTCCCAAAAAACCCAGCTATTTTTCTGGAAAAACTACACTTACGTCCACATTGCAATTGCGTTCTTTCAACAGAAAGTCAAAAGAATGCAGGGGGTTTTCTGACATCAGTAAACCTCTTTCTATGAGGAAGAAGCCTTTTTCCAAAAGAGCTCTTTTGGAAAAAGGCATGTGTGGACAGGGAAGAGGGAGTTCTTTTGAAAGAAGAGGAAAGAGGAAAAAGCACAGGTGCCCTGATGGCCACTCTGTCCATAGTAATACAGTAAACTTCCGATAATCCGGCACCTTTAGGACCCAGGGGGTGCCGGATTATCAGATACGACAGACTATCAGAAGGGGGGTCTATATGAGGGGTCTAGAGTGGGGTGGGAGAGGATGCCACCCCAGATCCCTCATAGCCCCCCCTTACGATAGTCTGGCTCTGCCTCAGGCGTCCCTGATTCAGCTGCTGCTGGTCAGTTTCAGCAGCAGCTGAATCGGGGATGCCTGCAATAGAGCAGCTGGGGTGCTGCTGGGTTGGTCCCGCAGCACCAAGGGGCGGCGCTAGGGCACCAACCCAGCAGCACTCCAGCTGCTCTTGGGGACGCCTGGGACAGAGCAGCTGGGGTACTGCCCGGTAGGTCCAGTAGCGCTGCCCCTCGGGGCTGCGGGACCAACCCGGCAGCACCCCAGCTGCTCTGCCCCATGGGTCCCCGGTTCAGCCGCTGCTGAAACAGATCAGCAGCTGATTCCAGTAAGCCCAGGGCAGAGCTGCTCTGCCTGGGGCTTCCTGGAATCAGCCGCTGATCTGTTTCAGCAGCGGCTGACTTGGGGACCCCTGGGGCAGAGCAGCTTGGGTCCTGCCAGGTTGGTCCCGCAGTGCCGAGTGGCGGCGCTACGAGACCAACCCCGCAGCACCCCAGCTGCTCTGCCCCAGGCGTCTGGATTCAGCCTGCTAGTGAAACTGACGCTGCTGGTCAGTTTCAGCAGCGGCTGAATCCCGACGCCTGGGGCAAAGCAGCTGGGGTGCTGCTGGGTTGGTCCCGTAGTGCTGCCCCTCGGCACTGCGGGACCAACCCAGCAACACCCCAGCTGCTCTGCCCCAGGGGTCCCCAAGTCAGCCGCTGCTGAAACAGATCAGCGGCTGATTCCAGGAAGCCCCGGGCAGAGCAGCTCTGCCCTGGGCTTCCTGGGATCAGCCGCTGATCTGTTTCAGCAGCGGCTGAATCAGGGACCCCTGGGGCAGAGCAGCTGGGGTCCTGCCGGGTTGGTCCCGCAGCGCCGTCCTTTGGCGCTGCGGGACCAACCCGGCAGCAATCCAGCTGCTCTGCCCCAGGCGTCCCCAAGAGCAGCTGGGGTGCTGACGGGTTGGTCCCGCAGCCCCGAGGGGCAGCGCTACGGGACCAACCCGGCAGCACCCCAGCTGCTCTGGTCAGTTTCAGCAGCAGCTGAATGGGGGAAGCCTGTCCGGCTGCCCCACCACTTCCGGGTTCCTGATGGTGCCGGACCATCAGGAGTCCCGGAGCATTGGATGCCAGACTAATGGAGTTTTACTGTAATAACTTAAATGTGAGATAGCGTCCAATCAATGTGGATGCTATCTTTCAAAAAAGCAGATTGCTTTTTCAATGTGTGGACACTTTCTTTTGAAAGAAGTTTTTACAGAAGATCTCTTCTGAAAAAGCTTCTTCTGAAAGAATCTCGCAGTCTAGACATAGCCTGAACAGCCTTATGAGTTACTTTGTAACATTAAGGATACTATCAAAGGGTATGTCTACACTACCACCCTAGTTCGAACTAGTTTGGAGTTGCAAATGAAGCCCAGGATTTGAATTTCCTGGGCTTCATTTGCATAAAGCCAGGCGCCGCCATTTTTAAATGTCTGCTAGTGCAGACTCCGTGCCGCGTGTAGCCGCGCGGCACGGAGTCCGCACTAGCGGACATTTAAAAATGGCGGCGCCCGGCTTTATGCAAATGAAGCCCGGGAAATTCAAATCCCGGGCTTCATTTGCAACTCCAGTTGCCTACATTAGTTCAAACTAGGGTGGTAGTGTAGACATACCCAAATATACCCTTAATTAATAAATGCACATTTGCTATGAGTATTCTATGTCTTTGTCTATGTACTTAATAGATGAGGTAACAGTAATTGATACTCTAAAATAAGCAGCGTAGTTCCTGGATTTTATAGAATGAGTAAAGCATTGCAGATCATCATTTTTCTGGAGTGCTTTATATTAGTCCTTAAAAAGCACTTGCCTAGAAAAGCCACTATACCTATCTTACATGCACCCGGCATGTGCCAAGCACAACATGCTGTTTGTGCTAGTGCTGCTGCTAATACCACATTCTCCTAAATTAGCAAGGTGGAAAGGGGGAAGCAAAGCTAGAGCATTTCAGGCACAAAGGAGTGTGATGCTGCACCTTCTTAAGTAATGGAATAGCACTTCATTGAGCATCAAAAAGCATTTTGCCTGTTTCAGCTACAGCTCCTGCTGGGGAAGTGCAACTTTTTAGAGCCTCCAACACTGAACTGTGCCTTACATGGTCTCCCCCTAGTGAGACACTGGTGTGCGGGGAATTTGAGTGTGGGAGCTGCTTGAGTGTGATTGTCAACATAGGGATCTCATTTTTCAGTGCCCAGGCCAGAATTTGTGTAATTCTTTTATTAATAATATAACATGCACACATTCCATTTCTTCCACACTTCTGAGATACATATCAGGAAAATAGTTATTTAGCCAAATGCTGACAAAATAAGCATCTCAGATCCCTTGTCACAAGAAACAAAATTTCAGACAAACAATAAATAAAAGATTCAGAATTTTCATGTACAATAGAAAATGTGTGGGTTTCTCTTCTGGTTCATAAAGAAAATTCAGTGCATAATGGATACACACTGGGATGTGGGTGGCTATGAAGCCAGCATGTGGAATTCACACACACATCCCATCTCTTTGAAGCTGTGTCCTTGGGAGTTGAGAATTTGGAGTGTTATGAAGAAGCATTAAAATAAGAGTAAGTGTAATGAGGTTTAATGCAACCTGAAATGGTCATATATAAAAAATAAATTGAAAATGAATGTCTCTGAGTTTATTCAGCTAAGAGAAGCTAGAGAACGGGCTGATACTTGAGAGGAAAAAAATCCATAGAGGAATATTTGATTTTACACTGGAAAATAAATCCCTTCTTTTAGTAAAAATAAACTTTGCATATTGACTGAAAGGATGTGGGTTTTTTTTAAACAGCCCATTTTCTAAGTGAATTTGGATCATGTACATCTGCACTTAAAGACAATTTTTGTTTTCATATCAGCGTAGCTGATTTCTGTTGTCCCTGCATGTGCTGAATCGGAAGCTGTTAGGGAAGGACATTTGTTAGCGCTGTGCAGTTCTGACAAGAGAAGTTTGCCTTCCCATTCTAAACCTAGGTAATTAGCACTAAATAGAGCTGTGCCTCCATGCTCTAAGTCACAGCTGCTAGCACCATAGCAAAAAATATCCATTACTGCTCAAGAATTTCTTGGTAGTGGATATTTATGAAAACACTGTAAAGAAATAATCTGTGAGTGTATGACAATAGGAAATGACCCTAGGAGTTTGATTTGATTTGAATGCTTGCCTTAAAAATATAATTCCTTAGCTCAGCAGTTCCCAATCGTCAGGCTGCGGACCAGCAGCAGGCCACAAACGGCTGGCTGCCAGGCCGCAGCGGCTCAGGGGGCCAGAGCTCAGGTACCCTGCCCAGTGCCTCCCCTCTTGCCACGGCTGTAGGGAGATGTTTGTCCTGCCCCACCTCTCAGCCAACCAGTGCCAGGCAGGGTCGGGGTCTCTTCCCAGATGCAGAAGAGTGATTTGCTGCACAGCAGGAGGGCCACACGGGCAGCCGTGCTCAGCTGGCAGCTGGGAGGCAGCACAGGGCTAGAGCTGGGGGGTTCTGGGGATGGGGGGCTCTAAGAGGCAGTGGGCTAGCACAGGGAGACTCTGGGGGCAAAGCTAATACTAGGGGGGTTCTGGAGTCAGGTCTAGTACTGGGGAGCTCTAAGGGGTAGAGGCTCTAAGAGGCAGGGAACTAACACTGAAGGATACTGGGGAGTCCCGGGGTGTGAGCTGGCACTGGGGAGCTCTGGGGGCTGGGTGGTCTTATACTGCAGACTGGCAAACCAATTCACAAACTTTTGGTGGACTGGTAACATTTTATTTGCATGTTTGAATATTCATTATTTGCATAATGAATATGAAAATATGCAAATAAATTCTTGCCAGTCCACCAAAACGTTGTGAAAGGGTGTGCTGGTCCATGGTATAAAAAGGGGTGGAAACCACTGCCTTACCTGGTGTAAATCAATTTAGTTCCATTACAGCAATGGAGCTACACTGATTAAGACCAACTGAGGATTCACTGACTCCACATGTAGTGTCCAGTCCAGCAAGGGGCTGGAACACTTCAGTATTCAATGGAAATTAACAGATCAGGAGTTCCTAGGACACCTTGAAAAACTGGGCCATTGGAGTGAAATTGGTATTTTTGGACACATCCGTACTGAGGAAATAATGTGCAATTCTGACCATCCAAGTCTGGCAGATGACCTTTGTGCTATAGTGCCTGAGTTTGAACACTGGGCCCCAACTAATTCTAGTGGTAACTGTTTATGTTACTCAGAATGTGGCACACAGGTATTATAGATAGCACAACTCAGTAAAGTGCTTCCTTAACTACAGAAGATATTGATAATGTATTTTCTGAATCAAATGTGGCCTTTTTCACCAACCTATTTGCTTATTCAGCAAAGAGGAAGTTTAGCAAAGGTAAATATATCTCACTTGAATTCTTAGTTGATGATTCTGGTTCTTCAGTAATGTGCTTCCAGAATTGAATTAAGGACTTCCACAGTGATAAATCCCTGTGTCTGAAGAGTGCATGTCTCCACAGAGAAGAGGGGTGAAGGATTGAGGAACAGATTTATTTTGGCTTACGGGGAAAAACACTCTTTCATAACAATAACCTAGTAATGTATCACTCAGCTTCCTGGTCTGTGCCGTTCCCTAAGACTGTTCACACTTTGCTTCTGCAAAGTACACCAATATAGACCTGATACTACAATAAGGTTAATGTAAAAGGCCCCCAAAGCCCATTCAGAGCCATGCTGAAATCAATTGGACTCTAAATGAGGGTAGGTTGCACCTGCAAATATCAAACCTATATTGATAGTAAAACACAGATTTCGATGTTTGTGATTTAAATTGAGTCAATCTGGCTTTTTACATTGAAAAAGTCTCTATACATGCAAGTTGGCAGGTAAATGTATGCTAATAGCTTGGCAGAAGTCTGTTTGTATATACATCTTCTTTTGACTGATTAGAGCAATGTTTATTTTTAAAGCATTTTCTATTATCTATTAAAATTTTCAAAACTGTGGGAAATTAGAGGGGGCAATTTTATAAATGACAGTAGTTATTGAGGTTCCAGCAGTTAAAGATTTATAACTGCAAAGACTCAAATGGTCAACATCACAAAACATAGGAAGTAAATGCAGCTCACTCAAACTAATAAGTTCTAATGGCTGTTTTTAACCTTTTACTTCTACAAATTTTGAGTACTATAGACAAATATTTTTTCATTGGCTTGTGTACATTGTTCATGCAGTGAAATCATCATTTACAGACATTTACTGATAAATATCTAATCCTTCCTAAGCCTCTTAGGAACTCTTGACCCCTTAATTTCCACTGAAGACTGAAGTTGATTTATACCAGCTGAGGAATGATATTTTTATGCATATGTAGTTCCTACTAACTCCTATACGAGTTAACAGGAATCCTTCATACACTTGCCAAACTAGCATACTTCCCAAGAGGCAGTACTACATCCTTAGTTCATCCATGTTACAAGTGTTAGCCTATTTAGCTTGGTGTGTGGGTTTCTTTTACTTCTTGTACATGAGAGCCCATTTTATAATCAAGTTTCTTCACTCAGAAATGCTAATATAAAACCAACTCTGACATTTTAATTCATCTTAGGACATAACTAATCTGTTTAGCAAAATTTCTCAGGGCTTTTTTTCTTTTGCAAACTTGTTTGTACTCTTGAACAGCAGAATTTCTAGAGGGTCACATTTCTGTTTCAGCATGAAATCCTTGTTAGGGACTGGAATCGTGAGCTAGTGTTGATGTTTTATAAATTGATGTCAGTTACAGAATATGCTCATTTATTCTTTTTCTCACAAAAAAAAGTAATGCATCCTGCTTTTACAGGAGCAAAATGCAGGACAATGTAGCACTTTAAAGACTAACAAGATGGTTTATTAGATGATGAGCTTCCTCAGATCAAATAGTGGAAGAAAATAGTCACAACCATATATACCAAAGGATACAATTAAAAAAAAAGAACACATATGAAAAGGACAAATCACATTGCAGAACAGGAGGGGGATGCAGGGGGGGGGGGAAGGAAGGAAGGTAAGTGTCTGTGAATTGATGATATTAGAGGTGGGGAGAGTGGGATGTTTGTGAGCTAATGGTATTAGAGGTGATAATTGGGGAAGCTATCTTGGTAATGGGTAAGATAGTTCGAGTGTTTGTTCATTCCTTCTCGGAGAGTGTCGAATTTTAACATGAATGACAGTTCAGAGGATTCCCTTTCAAGTGCAGATGTAAAAGGTCTTTGTAGCAGAATGCAGGTGGTTAAGTCATGGAGGGTATGTCTACACTACCCCGCTAGTTCGAACTAGCGGGGTAATGTATGCATACCGCACTTGCTAATGAATTTCCCGGGCTTCATTAGCATAAGCAGGGAGCCACCATTTTTAAATCCCCGCTGCTTCGAACCCCGTGCAGCGCGGCTACACGGGGCTCGAACTAGATAGTTCGGACTAGGGTGCCTATTCACGAGGAGTGTTGCTCCAGGTTACACTTGGAATAGGAACCTAGTCCGAACTACCTAGTTCGAGCCCCGTGTAGCCGCGCTGCACGGGGTTCGAAGCAGCGGGGATTTAAAAATGACGGCTCCCCGCTTATGCTAATGAAGCCCGGGAAATTCAAATCCCGGGCTTCATTAGCAAGTGCGGTATGCATACATTACCCTCCTAGTTCGAACTAGGAGGGTAGTGTAGACATACCCTGAGAGAGTGTCCTTTCTGGTTAAAATGGCAAGAAACTGTTTTTTCTTTGTGATCTTGTCTGATATCTGTTTTGTGGGCATTAATCCTTTGGCGAAGTGTCTGAGACGTTTGTCCAATGTACATAGCAGACGGATACTTTCGGCACATGATAGCATAAATTATATTTCTGGATGCACAGGAATATGTGTTCTTGATCTTATAACTCACTTTGTTAGGTCCAATAATGGTATCAGCAGAATGAATATGTGGACAAAGCTGGCAACGGGGTTTGTTGCAAGGGAAGGTTCCAGGGTTGGTATTAGTGTGGTATGTCCTGTGGTTGTTGGTAAGAATCATCTTGAGGTTAGGTGGTTGTCTATAGGAGACTATGGGTCTGTCTCCCAGAGCCTCTTGGAGTATGGTATTTTACAGGGGGCACATAAAACAATTTTCTAATGGGGTGTTTTGTCTGTAGTTTAAGTGTAACCTGGAGCAACATAAATCAATACTTTGTCGTCTAGTGTGTGCCATTTTAGAACCACTGGGAACATGCTCCACAATGGTGAGGCGTCTCCCGGTGGGATGAGCATTGAAAGACGTAAGCAGACAGCCTGCCTGGAACAGATGGGTACAGGGTGTCGGCATTTCTAACTCCCAAGGAGGAGGTTCCAGGAGCACCAGGGCATTGTGTGAAAAAAGCTATTTGCATATATATTTGCATGTAGATGCAACCACACTTAAGTTGCCACCCTCAGCATGTGCTGTGAGTATCATTGTGGCCCCTGGGGCTTCCAAATTTGAATAGCCCTGGCATAGCTGCTTCAGCTGCATTTTAGTATGTAAATTTCTAAAAACTAGCTTCCCGTCATTTTTTTATTAAATCATTATGCTTTATTTTTCTTCACCATTCCAACTCAATGTGGTTTGCATTAACTTATTTATAATTAAAGGCTATAGTGCTCTTGTAAACACCTGGCTAACAGCCACCACAATTAATTAATTAATAGGAGCCATTAGTTGAATGGCAATTATCTGAGTACTTAAGTCATTCCAACATCTGATTGTGGAACCAGCCCGGTACCCATCATAGAGCCTTAGTATCCCAAACTAAGAAACAGCAACAAATCCACTCTACAGCTGCCTTGGTACCCTCAGGGCTTCTATAGCCCCATGCTACCACATTCTTCTTCCTGAGGGAACGGCTGAGGGATTCTTGTCATTACTCTGTCTTTATTATGAATACTTCCTGTCTCCCTCTTTCCCTGGACACTAATGCACATTGAGATTTTGCCATGGCCAACTCCATGATGTAGAACCATGGCAGCAAAAGATGCTTCACCCCTTGCCCCTGAACATCAAACTGAAAAAAATTTGTATATGTGTATGGCCAACTACATCCATGAAGGGTGGGAGGAAGGTTTAGCCCATCTGAGAACCACCTATGCCCCAGTGTCACATTATTTGGGAATTTTCAATTTCAGCCCAAATAAAATTCAGATAAGCTGCTGTGATCGACAAGTGACATACTAAAATTCATAGCAGCCAGCTTCAGTATCAGATAATATAAAGGAACAGAAAGAAAATCAGTACATTAATACCCAGAAGCTAAAGGGGAAATCATTTTCAAGCTTGCTTTCTCAGGGAGAAATAGTCTTGAATAAGGAAAATTCAAGTGACAACAAAATTAATGGGAAGAAAAATTGAAACGTATTTCTTTATTAACTCTTGGGAAGTTATTCTTTCTAAAAAATTCTATGCTGTTTTCACGTTTGATTAAAATGTAACAGTATAAAACAAAAAAAATGCACAAGCATTCGGGTTTAAAGGCCAGTTTTACACATGCTTTAAACAGAGCCTTAATAAGCAATGTGAAAATTAAAGTCTTTTTAAAATACTTAAATTATTGTTGCATGTATTATAACCTTTATGGAAAAGTCCTAACAGAAAAGGAGCACCTCTTTTTTTGTTTTACTAGACCATCTGCTGGAATTTAACATAAAATTATATTACCTTCCAGGGGTGAAAGTAACTTGAAATTTCTTACAAGTACTGTCCTATTGCGGTCCCTGCCCGCTCTTTAAATAGCTCCCTGCTGGCTTTTGCTGCAACACCTCTGTTACCTGATCTATGTTCTGAGGATAGTTCAAAAACCTATATAAAGGATCTAATTCTGTATTATAAATGCATACAAGAAAGCTACGTTAAAAGATCATTATTAAGGTTGCAACGTGAACCACTCAAAAGATAGGAAATGGTATAATTAAGGTTGCCTGTGAAACCTTAATTTTCTCTCATACACACTCTTATAGCTGTGAGTTATGATAAATCTTTAATTGCATAAACATATACCACTTTTTTCCACAGAAGCCCTAGTCTGATCCCTTCTACTCATGTCCCTTTACCAATCCTTTCTCCACTACCCTGACTCCATCTCCTTGAGCCAATATCTGTCTTTGAACTCCCAGGGTACATCTATACCACAGGACAAAGTCAAATTAAAATACTCAACGTCAGCATAGCTGAAGTCAGAGTACCTTAACTCAGATTTTGGCACTGTCTACACTGCAGGAAGTCGAATGAAGAACACTCTTCCTTCAACTTTCCTTGCTCTTTGTGAAAGCAGGGTTAACGGCATTGACTAAAGTGCCCCTCCCACTTCAAATTAGCTGTCTCAACTAGACCACTAATTTGAACCCTGGAAGTTGGACAGTGGCAGCTTTGAACTTCCTCTGCAGTGTAGACATACCCCCCAGTCTGAATACCAGCCTTCTCATCTCTTTGGTTGCTAGTCTCATGCCTTCCCATCCCCCCAGGCTCCCTGTCCCAGTTACCCCCTTCCCCACATACCCTGGGCTACCTGTCCAAATTTCCTTGCCCAGATGAAGCCAGTCTTCCCACCCCCTCCACCCTCCAGGATTCTCATTTCATCTTAGTTCTCCCAATGGCCAAGTTCCCATCAAATTTAATGCTATAAAATCAGGGTCTAAACTGCTTTGTGCTGCTGTTTACCTGTTTGTTAAATAGAGATACTGATTAGAACAGCAGCATTGTGAGACAAAATTCACTGTAATCTGTAAAGTTCTTTGAGGCCTGCTGAAAGCACTTCTTAGTTATGTGGCCTGTTCTATTACTGCATACACCCCACAGTGTAAATATTCAGTTTCCTAGAAACAACATGATTTAGTCCATAACTAGGCCTTTGATTGGCACACATAACAGACTGTTGTACAGCTACAATGGGGTCCTGGTGCATGGCTAGGGCTCGTAGGCAGTACTGCAATACAGATAATTAATTGTTCTGGAGGCTTATTGCTGACTTACTAGATGTGATCCATGCCTAGTCTATTGCTCGGCTCTTTCAGTGCCACATGTAACACAGTAGGGCTGCTCCCAGAACAGCCTTTGGAAGTTCTGTTTCTCCAACATGCCCAAAGCAAACAAACTCAGTTCTTCAGCTCATGCTGCACTATAACTCCCAGAGGATTTTTCCCCTTTGCCTCTCAGGATGACATGTCCTCCCCTCCCAGGGACTCTGGCAGCCTTGCTTCTGTGCCCTGTTCTTGAGCACCACCCCCAGGGCTTTTTACTCTGAAGGCCATTCATCTAACAGTTCCTTTCAGGTTCTCACAGCCTCCCTGCCCCAGGGATTCTGGCAGTCCTGGTCTTGCTTCTGATTCTTCGGCTATGTCAACACTGGGAAGGTTTGGCGACAAAAGTGCTATCAACATGCAAGTTGCCAACAGTGAAAACCAGTCAAACCAGATTTTTTGCCTCCCACTGTGCACATTTCTTGACCACATTGCTAGCACCCTGTCCACAGATAGAGCAAAGCAATGTGGGTAAGCATCCCACAGTGCAGTGTGGTGGAAAGGCAGAGCTGATCCCTGCACTTCTTGGGATTCCCTTGTAGCTCTAGTGATAGAAATGTAGCCGTGTTAGTCTGGGGTAGTTGAAGCAAAATGCAGGACAATGTAGCACTTTAAAGACTAACAAGATGGTTTATTAGATGATGAGCTTTCGTGGGCCAGACCCACTTCCTCAGATCAAATAGTGGAAGAAAGTAGTCACAACCATATATACCAAAGGATACAATTAAAAAAAATGAACAAATATGAAAAGGACAAATCACATTGCAGAACAGAAGAGGGATGCGGGGGGGTGGGAAGGGGGAGGAAGGAAGGTAAGTGTCTGTGAATTGCTGATATTAAAGGTAGGGAGAGTGGGATGTTTGTGAGTTAATGGTATTACAGGTGATAATTGGGGAAACTGTCTTGGTAATGGGTGAGAAAGTTCAAAGTCTTGTTAAGTCCTTGTTGGCAAGTGTCGAATTTTAACATGAATGACAGTTCAGAGGATTCCCTTTCAAGTGCAGATGTAAAAGGTCTTTGTAGCAGAATGCAGGTGGCTAAGTCATTTAGAGAGTGTCCTTTCTGGTTAAAGTGGCAAGAAACTGTTTTCTCTTTGTGATCTTGTCTGATATCTGTTTTGTGGGCATTAATCGTTTGGCGAAGTGTCTGAGATGTTTGTCCAATGTACATAGCAGACGGACACTTTCGGCACATGATAGCATAGATTATATTTCTGATTATATTTCTGGATGCGCAGGAATATGTGTTCTTGATCTTATAACTCACTTGGTTAGGTCCAATAATGGTATCAGCAGAATGAATATGTGGACAAAGCTGGCAACGGGGTTTGTTGCAAGGGAAGGTACCAGGGTTGGTATTAGTGTGGTATGTCCTGTGGTGGTTGGTAAGAATCATCTTGAGGTTAGGTGGTTGTCTATAGGAGACTATGGGTCTGTCTCCCAGAGCCTCTTTGAGTATGGTATCCTGTTCCAATATAGGCTGTAGTTTATTGATAATGTGTTGGACAGGTTTAAGTTGGGGGTTGTAGGTGATGACAAGTGGTGTTCTATTGTTGGTTTTCTTGGGTCTGTCTTGAAGTAGATGGTTTCTAGGTATTCGTCTGGCTCTTTCAATTTGCTTTTTTATTTCTCTGGGTGGGTAGTTGAGATTTATAAATGCTTGGTAGAGATCCTGAAGCTTCTGGTCTCTGTCAGTGGGGTTAGAGCAGATGCGGTTGTATCGAAGGGCTTGGCTATAGACGATGGATCGTGTGGTGTGTTCTGGATGGGAGCTGGATGCATGTAGGTAACTGTATGAGTCGGTGGGTTTTCTGTAGAGAGTGGTGTCTAATTTTCCAGTATAGTTACAGCCTTAGTCACTAGAATAGCTCTTATTCTTTGCCAGGCACAGCTACCCTCTAAAGACTAATATAGATCAGCTGAGGTAGCACAGGTGCACTTGTCCTGCTGTCTAGACTACAGGGTTTTGTCGACAAAAGTGGACTTTTGTCGACAAAACTATACCTGCGTCCACACTACCACTGAGTTCTGTCAACATAACGTCGACAGAACTCAGCAGTTTTGTCGACGCTGGTAAACCTCATTTTACAAGGCATAACGCCTTCTGTCGACAGAGTTTCTGTCGACAGAAGGTGTTATTGCATGTAAACTGTCCTTTGCGTCTACACTACCATGTCGACAAAGCAGCTTGCTTTGTCGACAGAACTCAATGTAGTCTAGACACTCTTTGTCGACAAAACTTCTGTCGACAGAAGCCTGTAGTCTAGACGTACCCTTAGATCGGAAAAAAATATGCAATTTGCGGTACACAAATTGTGTATCTTTTTCCAATTTACTTTTGAAAGAGGCTCTTTTGAAATTTGGCACATCTACATAGCACCAAATTGTGAAAGAAATTGCTCTTTCGAGCCATCCCTTATTCCTCGTAGAACCTATATATAGTACTAATATAGTCCTTTGCAATGAAAACACTACGTGACACATTCTCTTGGACCGTATAAAGGCTTGTATCTCTCTATAGTAATACTATTAATCTACAAAAGCTACATGAATTAAAGAGTCAGAGAAGACTCAATGAGTGTGCCCCATAGTTCACAGGGAAACTACATGTCTCATATTCATTGAGGCCATGTCTACACTAGCAATTATTTTGAATTTACTACGTTTGACTTCTGGTAACACAATTTTACAAATTCAAAATTCCATGTCCTCACTACAGGGAAGAATCAAATGTAGTCTGAGGTGGCACACCCACATTAACAGAGCCTGCCTTGAACTCAGAGCCCCCGGAAGCACCCTGGGGAGCTGCCAGAGACCTCCTGGAGCCCAATTGGTTTGAAT
The DNA here is from genome assembly GCF_049634645.1 of Pelodiscus sinensis. NCBI lineage: Eukaryota > Metazoa > Chordata > Testudines > Trionychidae > Pelodiscus > Pelodiscus sinensis. The sequence continues at coordinate 21,979,507 of NC_134720.1, read as the reverse complement.
TAGTAGCACTGCAGCATCTGTGGACTAAGTTTGGGACTAATGTTACTCCTCATGAAAATCAGGACTACAGAGTTCAAATTCTGCAGCCCATTATTCAGGAATAACACGCTTGGTAGTATGGATGCGTCGCTTAGAAAATCGACCTGGGGAGGGGGGCTAATTTCGGACTGAGAGCCATCCTAGTGTAGCTCAGGCCTGAGAAAATGGCAACTGTGCTCCAGTTCTGGAAGACTTTTCTAGCAGATCTATGGTTGGGTGTCTACAGAAGGAGCCTGCATAGAAAAACTGTGGTCTAGTCTCCAGATGCAGATAAGGATCAAATACTATTATGATAGGCACTGAACCTAGATAAATAGATTATTAACATGTGGGAATCTGCATGAAAAATAATGGAATCCTAAAATCTTTCCGTGTTGTAAACCATGATACAGAGTAGGAACTGAGAAGTTCTGAAGGTTAGTAACATTATGTCTTTACTATCTGCTGGCTTGTTTGGTGGACTTTTCTCCTTGAGAGGCATGTGAAAGCTTTTATCAGATATGGAGACAGTTGAGCCCAAATATCCAGGAATAAAATGTGATCTGAACACAAGATTTTGCTTCCAGTTTTGCGTGAACATTTGGGTCAGTTCTTATTTCTCAACCAAGAAAATAATTCCTGTAAGGACCAGGTTTCATCTGGAGACAAGAAAACATTAGAAGCATTCCCTGGTTTCGCTCAGATCCTTCCAATGTGTACACACAGTACCACTTGAATAGTCAAAGGAATAATCATCATTTCGAAATCAAAGTACCATTTGTGTCACTTTTCAAACCGGGCAGGCTCAACGCTCATGCTGAACTCTTACACTAATGAAGCAACAATAAATAATCATGACAAATTGAAGGTTTAATTTAAGATTGAAATTACAGAATGATTCATTACCTTCTTTTCCTGTCCTTTCCGTTTCAGCAGCTAGCAGGGTAGCTGCTGCTGCTAATGTCAAGCTGCTGGCATCATTCCATTGCTTCTGCACCCACACACAAACACATGCACACTTGATTCAAGTAATTTTATTTTTCAGTGATTAAAACCTTATCACGAAGCACAGTTTAATTTGCCATCTAGGGACTTTATTTAATCAAAAGGATATAATGGGGTCACATTTGTTTGTGCTAATATTTTTCAGAGGTTTTAATAGAAAGTGAATCTTGCCGTCTTCTCAATAGATTGGTTTAGGTTTAGTTATTTGCATTCACAGACTGTAAAAGTGTGATGAATGAAGTGAATTTGGGAGCATATTCTGCACTCAGTAAGCACATCTAACTGGTAGTGATACTACAGGGAATTCACAATGAGAAGAGGATAGAGTCCTTTGTCTATAATTGTTTATGTTTTCACAAAACTCAACCTAATTAAGGCTGGTGTCTCTTTCAACCTTGCCACTCAAAAGCAAGGAATTAATCACAACTTTTTAAAAAATACAGTGAAGAAAAATGGTCCTTCTCAGATCTCCCCACCTCCCCCATCTGGTGGATAAGAGCATTGTAAATTAGTCATAGTTAACATTAGAGATTAGGGTTCTCGGTAGGAGCTACTGAAGTGTGCAGCAGCTTTGAAAAAAATCAAGCTACTTATTTACCGGAATAGCTATGGATGGAAGAGCTTATTTCATCCAGGCTGGAAAATTTGAAAACAAAATCAAAGAGAACTATGTTTACATGTTCTCAGAAACAAAACAGGTATAAACTACTCCAGTGACTGAAGGAAGGAACTGAGAAGCAGGAATCCTTGCTCTGCTATTTACTTGACATTTAAATGAGTCACAACCTCAGTTCTTCAGCTTTTCCTCTTCCAGCTAGGGATGTCAACACATAATCAACTACAGGATTAAGCATAACCTTATTGGTTAATCATATCAACTACATGCATTCCCCATCTTGCTGCCTCTGTAGCAGAGGCAGTATGAGGGGAGGAGACAGAGCTACTGCCTGTGGGGTACCGGCATCCTATGAGCACCGAATCCTGTAGAACCACCTCCCCATTCTCAGCCCCCACGCTGCTGCCTCTGTGAGGGGGCAGGCAAGAGCTGGTCAGAGGCAGTGGGGGGCAGGCAGGATCTGATGCTCAGGGCAGCTGGCTTAAAAGCCGGTACCCCACAGGCAGTAGCTCTGTCTCCTCCCCTCGTACTGCCTCTGCTACAGCTCCCCACAAGCACCAGCTCCACAGCGATGCCTCCCCCTCCACCCTACACTGTTGCCTCTATCAGACCGGGACAGGGGCTGCTGCCACCACAAGCTGCTGCCTCTCTATCAGAGTCAGCAGCCCAGGGTGGCTGGGGCTCCCCAGGAGTGGGGCCGAGAGCACACTGACTGCCATCCCTGTTTCTGGGGACTATTGGATAATCGTGTAACCACTAAGTTTTGATGCAGTTACACAGATATTGATTAATTGAATAACTAAGACCCCTACTTTTAGCCTCTAATTTAAGAGCATATTCTCCACTCAGTGAGCACTGATAACTGGTATTGATGCTATTCCTCTGTCTGGAAGAACAAGTGCATCTGATATGCTAATATAATTTCATTTTCCCCCCAAAACAGTTATGGCTGATTTGCCCTGATATAAGTAAGAAGAGAATCATGTTTGTGTGTTTATGCCCCTTGGATACCATGAGCAAAGTTGCTCTTGTTGTGTGTTCAGCCTGACCAGAAGTAGGAATTATGGGAAACATCACAAGAACTCTGTTTTTTAAGATTTCAAATCCTGTTTTGTAGGGGTCTGTAATTCTGTAATATCCATCTCCTTTGCACCTCAGAACTCTCCAGACAAACAGGACCTCCATAGTGAGCTCTACAGTGGATTTCATGCTCTTTGCCAATGTGTGTGCCCACAAAATGGGACGGGTTCCCTTGCTGATGCTCTTGGGACTATTTCATTTATAATTTAAAACAAGTGATGGTATCTGCGGGTCAGATCACTGTTGGGGTTGTTCCCCGGTGTGCTGATCAAGCCACTGACATCAGCCTTCCTCACCTCTGAGGCTCCCCAACACCCTGTCCTGCTGAGCCAGAAGCGCTGGTCTTCCCCAACCATGGCACAGAGTAGCACAGACACTGAACCAGCTCAATTCTGGGAGGACTCAGCTATAAGTGTGTAAGGGCAAGATATTCTAGAGTGTACAAGGAAAGCACTGCACCCCAAATAAATCCCTCTTACCCTGTGTACAAGTTTTACACAGAGAAAGCCCATAAGGTCAGCCCCGTTAGCAATGAAAGAGATATGCACAGGGTTTCTCCCTCGAGTAACAATTATTTACACTGGGCTTGATGATAAACAAAAGTGATTTTATTAAGTATAAAAAGTAGGATTTAAGTGAGTACAAGTGCAAACAGACAGATAAAAGCAAGTTACTCAGTTAAAATAAACAAAAAAGCAAATGATAATATACTAAGAAATGTGTTACATGCAAATTCTTGTGCTAAACTGTTGATCTTATCCCAAGTAATAAGTTTCAGGTCAAAGTTGATCTTTACTCTGGCTTGGGTCTACAGTTTTTTCAGAGTTCTTTGTTGCCAGGTTTCTACATGTGTATCTCCTTAGAGTGGATGAGGCACCTTCAAAGGCCAGGTGAAGACAAAGAGCTGATTGCTTTCCATTCCTTAAATAGACTTTCCTTTGTTCAGTCTCCCCATCCCCATGGAAAAATACTAGATTCAAGATGTATTCCAGAACCAGGTGGCATGGTCACATCTTTCTAGGACCAACCACAGTTTGGGCTTACAGGACAAATGAGACTATTCACAGGTTGTTGGTTTGAGTACTAAGCCATCATATTCCTACAGTATCCCTAATTGCCCTCATTAGCACATTCAGAATTAAAACCAGATTCACACTTCATATTTCTAACTTCACATATAAGAATGATACATATACAAAATAAGATATACAAATTCAGCAGGCTGTAGCTTTAAAATTGGTATGTTACATAAAGCATCTTCATAAAAGTCAGTTTTCACAAACAATGGGGCTGTCCAGTGACATGGTGTTCATGTCCTACTGCTGGCCACTATAAATTGTTTGGAGAAGGGAGCTGTTCCCAGGTGCTTCTTCCCCTGGGATGGAAGAAAGGCAGTTTGGGCACCACTCCTAATAGAGGTTCTAGTGGCAGTTAAATTAATTTGGATAAGCGTCAGATACATATTTGAAGTTGGGACACTTATTCAAACTGATGTGAAGTGCTGACTCCTTCCTCGCACATCATTAATTTACCTGGCCAGTGTACACTGCTTCCCTTGTGCACTCTAGAATACCTTGTCCTTATACACTAGGCTGTGTCTAGACTGCATCCCTTTTCCATAAAAGGGATGCAAATTAGACACATCGCAATTGCAAATGAAGCAGGGATTTAAATCCCCCCCGCTTCATTTGCATAAACGTGGCTGCCGCTTTTTTCCGGCTCGGAGCTTTGCCGGAAAAAAGCGCCAGTCTAGACACGGATCTTTCAGAAAATAAAGCCTTTTCCGAAAGATCCCTTAAAATAAGGACTAAGGGTATGTCTACACTACCCCTCTAGTTCGAACTAGGGGGGTAATGTATGCATACCGAACTTGCTAATGAAGCCCGGGATTTGAATTTCCCGGGCTTCATTAGCATAAAGCCGGCGCTGCCATTTTTAAAAGCCGGCTAGTGCGAACCCCGTGCCGCGCGGCTACACGCGGCACGGGCTAGATAGTTCGAACTAGCTTTATTTTCTGAAAGATCTGCGTCTAGACTGGCGCTTTTTTCCGGCAAAGCTCCGAGCCGGAAAAAAGCGGTAGCCACATTTATGCAAATGATGCGGGGGGGATTAAAATCCCCGCTTCATTTGCAATTGGGATGTGTCTAATTTGCATCCCTTTTACAGAAAAGGGATGCAGTCTAGGCACAGCCTAGTGACTTACGGGCACATGGAGGGAGCAGCATATTGGAGTCAAAATCCTCTATCCAGATCTCAGAGTTGATTTTCCAAGAAATGGTCCGTTGCTCTAATTGTACCACTTGCTTATGTTAGATGCAGGAACAAAAACAAAACTAATTTTATATCTATGTAAATGGCTTACCCAAAGCAAACTCTATGACATTCTAAATGAGTTAAGTGCTCTCTCCATTCTGCTGTTGACAAATTTGAAGCTAATGATAATAATTGAGCACAAAGGCAACAGAGCATTGTCAAACTCATTCAGGAAATGCAGATTCACACAGATAATGAAAGATTTATTTCATTGGTACAGAACAGAGAGGAGCTTAGATGATGTGCTTTCAGAAATGTTACTGAACTAAGTCAAGCAGAGCAAAATATCCAAGAAGATAGACAGACATTAGCAAGTGTAGCCACCCAGACATAACGTGTGACAACTGGCCACACAAGAAAGGATGAAATATGAAGACAAATAGTTCTATAAACCAAGCTAAGATTAAAGAGGATACATTCTTAAATACAGAATCAACCCCATCTCCCAGGGAAAATAACTAGGGGTATGTCTACACTACAAAGTTAATTCGAACTAACAGCCGTTAGTTCGAATTAACTTCCATAGCATCTATACATGCAAACCACTAGTTCGAACTTAATTTGAACTAGCGGAGCGCTTAATTCGAACGAGGTAAACCTCATTCTACGAGGACTAACGCCTAGTTCGAATTAAGGGCTGTGTAGCCACTTAATTTGAACTAGTTGGAGGCTAGTCCTTCCCAGTTTGCCCTGATGGCCACTCTGGGCACAACCAGGGAAACTCTTCTGACCCCCTCCTGGCCCCAGAGCCCTTAAAGTGGCACGGTCTGGCTACGGTGCTCGTACCAGTTGCAAGCCTGCCAGCACCCAGCCAGCAGACCCTGCACCTGGCACGGAATGAGCCAGCCACCCGCTGCTGCCCAGCCCTCCGCCTCTTCCCAGGACCAGGCTGGCAGCTCCCAGGATCCTGCCTGGGGCTACAAGAGGCGGGCACCCGCCTGGTCTAGTGCAGAGATCGTGGACCTCATCGAGGTTTGGGGGGAGGCCTCCAATGTCCACGACCTCCACACTAGGCACAGGAATGCGGCCGTCTAGGGCAGGAGAGCTGCCAGCCTGGCCACCAAAGGCCACATGTGAACCCAGGAGTAGGTTTGCATGAAAATCAAGTTGGTCCAGTGAGACCCCCAACCCTGAGCTTAGAACATAAGAACATACTGGGTCAGACCAAAGGTCCATTTAGCCCAGTAGCCTGTCTGCTGACAGTGGTCAACACCAGGTACCCCGGAGGGTATGGACCGAAGACAATGACCAAGCGATTTGTCTCCTGCCATCCATCTCTAGTCTTCCACAAACAGAGGCCAGGGACACCACTCCTACCCGCTGGCTAATAGCACTCCATGGACTCAACTTCCATGAATTTATCTCACTTCTCTTTAAACTCTGTTATAGTTCTAGCCTTCACAGCCTCCTGTGGCAAAGAGTTCCACAGGTTGACTATGTGCTGTGTGAAGAAGAACTTTCACTTATTAGTTTAAAACCTGCTGTCCATTCATTTCATTTGGTGTCCTCTAGTCCTTCTATTATGGGAACTAATGAAGAACTTTTCTTTATTCACCCTCTCCACACCACTCATGCTTTTATAGACTTCTATCATTTCCCCCCTCAGTCTCCTCTTTTCTAAGCTGAAAAGTCTCAGTGTCTTTAGCCTCTCTTCATATGGGACCTGTTCCAAACCCCTAATCATTGTAGTTGCCCTTTTCTGAACCCTTTCCAAGGCCAAAATATCCTTTTTGAGATGAGGAGACCACATCTGTACACAGTACTGAAGATATGGTGTACCATAGTTTTATACTTCCCCTCCTCCTTCTTCCCCTGGCTTCCCCCATCCAGCTCCCTTGTCCCAGGTTTCCCCCTCCACTCTTCCACCCTCTCTCTTCCCCTCTCCCACCTACTTTTCCCAGTCTCCCCAGAGGTTAATATACCTCCCCCCTCCCCAGTTTTGTTAAATAAAGAGAGTTTCTATTTTTGAATACGTGTCCTTTATTTTTTACATCAGGAAGGGGGGGCTAGGGAAGGGTAAGTGGAAGGACGTGAGAGAGGAATGGGGCACAAGCCCCCGATGGGGAGGACTGGGGTGGCTCTGTAGGCTCCTCGGGGTGGAAGCTCTCCTGCAGGGCCTCCTCGATCCTGACAGCTTCCCGATTGACCCCCCCCCCCCCCCCCGATGGCAGCCTGCGGCAAGTGCAGCCGGGTGGATGGCCGAGTGCTGTGATGTGCCGAGTGCAGGCAACCATGGCACTTCAAGTTAGGACTGCTTTGCTGTCCCTCATCGAGGTAGATAAGCAAGCGGGGAACCCTGAGAACTGTCTGTCCGGGGTGGGGGTCGGGTCCCTTTAAGCACAGCCCTCAGCTAGCCTGAGGCAGCAGCTCCACACTCTAAGCCCTAACCTGATGCCCTGCCGGCACTGGTTCCGGCCAGCCTTAACTTCGGTTCAGGGTCCACTCAATGTGGACATGCTATTTCGAATTAGCAAAATGCTAATTCGAATTAGTTTTTAGGTCTAGATGCGCTAATTCGAATTAAGTTAGTTCGAATTCGTGCTGTAGTGTAGACATACCCTATGCTCTTAGCACTTCTATGGAATTCCTACCTTCGAAGGGCTTTTCATGTATTAACTAATTCATAAAGTCGTAGATTTTAAGGCCAAAAGGGACCACTATATCACTTAGTCTGACCTCCTTAATAACAGAGTCTTTAGGTTTCACCCAATTGCATTTATATTGAGCCGAGTTACTTTGTTTGGCTAAAGCATATTGTTGAGAAAGGCATCCAGTCTTGATCTGATGACATCAAGAGATGAAGAATCCACCACTACCTTTAGTAGTTGTCCCAGTGTTTAATCACCCTGACTGTTAAAAAGTTGTTCATCTTTAATTTGTATGTCTGACTTCAGCTTCTAGTCTTTGATTCTTGGTACCTCTTTCTCCACTATATTAAAGAGCCCTTTAGTACCATGTATCATCTCCTTATGAAGGTATTGATATAACTGTAATCAAATTATCCTCCCCCTTTGCCTCCGTTCTCTTTTCAATAAAGTAAACAGATTAAGCTCTTTAATTCTCACTGTAAGCCATTTTCTCCAGCCCTTCAGTCATTTTTCTGTCTCTTTTCTGTACCCTCTCCAATTACTTAATATCCTTTTTAAAATGTGGACACCAGAATTGTATGCATTATTGTAGTATCATTCTCACTAATACTGTACACAAGAGTAAAGTCATCTCTCTATTTCTACTCACTAATCTCACTTATATATTCAAGAGCTACATTAGCATTGCATGTGGAGTTTGTCCTCTATATGACCCCTACATCCTTTTCGAGTCTCTGCTTTCCAGGATACAGTTCCCCATTCTGTAGATATGGTCTGCATTATTCGTTCCTAGATGTTTAACTGAATTGACTATACTAAAACACATTTTGTTTCAATAGCCCCATCTTACTAAGTGATCTAGATCACTCTCAGCCCTCATAATTATCTACCATTCTGCTAATTTATGTGTCATCCACACTATTATTGCAGTGATTTAATATTTACTTCCGGATTGGTATTTCCTTTCTCTGCTTTTCTCTCTCACTCTTAAGCTACATCTACACTTCAAGCCTCTTTCGAAAGAGGCTTTTTCGAAAGATACTTTCAAAAAAGCCTTTTTCCAAAAAGAGTGTCTAGACTACAACCTGTACTTTTGAAAAAGCATCCGCTTTTTTGAAAGAGAGCACCCAGGCAGTCTGGATGCTCTCTTTCGAAAAAGCACAGTTTGCATAACATAGTGCCTTTTTTTGAAAGAGCACTTTCAAAAAAAGACGTTCTTCCTCGTAAAGCTAGGTTTTCCACCTTCGAAAAAACTGCCATGTTCTTTCGATTTACTTTCGAAAGAACACAGCAGCAGTCTAGATGCAGGGGAAGTTTTTTTGAAAAAAGGCCGCTTTTAACAAAAAAAAAACTGTTGTCTAGACACACCCTTATAGTATAATTCGACATTAGCTTTTCATTTGTCTAGTTTCCTAGTACATTTAATTCTGTATTGTCTAAGTCAACATGCTGAAGCAAATTTTTTCTGCATTGCAATGTTAACAAAAATGCAACAAACCTCCAAAATCCTGACTACAAACCATACCAGGCAGATTTAGGAGCAAGTCTTTTAAGTACCAAACAAGATTTCTGTGTTTTCCAGTGGTGCAGGAACATTTTTAAGAATGGGGGTGCTGAAATCCAGCTCCCTTATGCCTGTCTGCCCCCTCTCCCCCAGGTTAGGCAAGGAGCAAAGTCCTGGTGCATGAGGCCTGTGGCTGGGACCACGGGTACTAGGCCGGGAGCCCGCACCCCTAGTTCCTACACCATGGTGTTTTCTGAATATTGTTTTAATGGCCAGATCAAAGAGTTGCAAAAGGATTACTATTGAGCCATTGCCACCTAACATGCAAAGTATCAATGAACATTCATGACCTAGCAATAGTGCCTATGTGCTGTAGGCAACGTACAGCTGGAGCAGTGGCTGATTCCAATCTCAAAATCACTGAGTTAGCAGGGTCCTGAAGCACTGTGAAGGCAGGCCTTTCCTAGCATTCAGGAAATATTTTACATTGCTGTCTGTGAGGAACTGCATAATTGTGGAGCATCTGGCCAATAGGTGTAATTGGAATGGGTCCCCAAGTGAATGTTCCTGTCCTCACTCAAAAAGATGCTGGCTGCATCTATTGCCAAGCCAATTCTGAGGTAAAAATCCAAATAATCTGGTTTATTACCAGGTTTTCACTCCCAAGCACTCTTGAGATACTTGAAGTTTGCTCACAAGGAATGATATAATTAGCAGGGATGGTTTCACAGAACTGCCTGGTAAACTCTTTCCTCGTCCATGGAGATACATGCTTTGAGAGGCTGCTGAGAACTGATACAGCTTATTATTTACCTGCTATGCCCCAATTCTCCCAGTAAGGCTCTACCTATGAAATTAAGAAAAAGAAGGAAGTGAGATCAGTCAAATTATCCATGGTCCTTATCTAGATACATCCCTCCTCCCAATCTTCCACATCCCACCTAAAGGCCAAGGCCAATCAAAATCTTTCAGGAGAGCAGAGAGAGTGCTGCTGTGTTATATTTACAGACAAGATGATCTGGTGGCCCCTTCTGGCCCTAAACTCTATGACTCATAATCCTACCTTCAGCATCTGCTGTCTACAGGTATGTTTAGACTACATCCCTCTGTCGCCAGAGGGATGTAAATTAGACATACCGACATTGCAAATGAAGTGGGGATTTAAATCTCCTGTGCTTCATTTGAATAAAAATGGCCACCACATTTTGCCGAGTCAGCAGCTTGTTGGCAAAAAGAGGCTGTCAAGACAGGGATCGGATGACAAAGAAAGCCTTTATCACCCAATCCCTTATGCCTCATAAAACTTAAAACGAGGCATAAGGGATCAGCCGACAAAGGCTTTCTTTGTCGCCCAATCCCCGTTTTGACAGCTGCGTTTTGCTGTCAAACTGCTGATTCATATCCTAAGAGTGCTGACTAAAGGAAACTGCACCATTCTGAACATGCCTACCTTGCAGACGAAGTAATTTGGGAAATTAGCATGCCTCCAAAAGGCAAAATCCCTCCCCAAGCATCCCCTGGAACTGTGCAGGACTGTGGCTAAAGATCACAATCTAACCTAATGAATCAACAGGCAGATACCTGGGGATTGTTGTTGCAAAGCCTCACTAACAGATTTTAAATTGGTGAACTCACTTCTACCAAGAAGAGAATAGGTGACCAAATAGAGTCATTGTGGCGTTTTGAGGGGGAAAAGATTAAGAAACGAGTCTGACTCAAAATGCTGAATCTGAATCCTCCCAGATCTGGTACTTTGAAATGTGGGTGAGATGGTCTTAAATTTTAGGATGTTCAGATCAGGCTTGCTACATGTGAGGTTTGACCTGCAAATTGGGATTTGAAATCAGATCTGGATTTGGGGTTTAGCCCAGGCACACCAAGTAAGAAGAACAAATAAAAGCCATGTTCATAGTAACAATATAAATCTACTAAATAAATAACATTTATGAAATGATGACACTGATTCATGTGCCATTTCTATGGAGTTTGTATTATGAATCACTCATGATTGAATCCCTGATAGCTGACCTCCTTATCAACAATGAAACACTGAGAGTGAAAAATCCTCATGCTCATTCAAGCTGCACTGTACTTTTCCACTATCTCTATTAATGTCTGCATTGGTACATGTGTGCAGTGTATTGCACCAATAAGCAGAAGAGAAAGATGCCAAATTAAAACAAAAATGTCTTTCATAATCCTTTTTTTCAAAATCCATCATTGGAAACATAATGAACTGTGATACATGAGGTAGGCAGGCATTAAAATATTGGCTTACACTCTCTGAAACTGATGCCTGACTAATACCTACAACATCTCCAATAACATGTTGAAATAATCCATTAAAAATTACCAAAGCATTTTACACTTTAACCAGGGACAGCAATAACCACATTACAGGAGCACTGAATTTATTGTACTGTGGCAGACCTATCTAGTACCCGCCAGCAGTAGCCAGAGGCTTATGTTTTAGTCATACAGGAAAGAAAAGAAATCAAGTACATCATCTTCAGTGGGCAGTTCTGTACATGGGAAGAAGAGGTCCCTTGACCTCTGCAGGTAGCCCGGAGGATAAGATGAGGCAGCCCCTATTGTCTTGCATGACTATAAATGAAGCTGTGTTTGTGGGATTATCCTTTCCTTAAGAAAAACAAATTACTACAGTATTTGGCTCATTGACCTAGTAAGGCAGTGAATGCCACAGGCTGACTGAATTCTGTGTACTGCCATGCAGCCTTTCACTTGCTATAAACTGAGTGCCCTTTAATATCATTTTGATCCCATGTTCTCTTGTGATGGGACAGTTTAAAAGGAAAGACTGATATGGTCACACTGTGGCCTTCGTAATTTCAGACACTGCACATCTGCACAATTAAGTCTTTTTTAAATCTTTTTCCTTCCAGGCTAAATCATTCTGTGTTTGTCTGTTATCCTGCCATACTTCTAACCCAAGCCATCCAGCTAACATGCACACTAGAAATCTCTGTTTTTCGCCCTACATGGCTTTCAGGCCTTTTATTTGTTCTCCTCACTTTCTCCTTCACAGCCACTCCACAGCATACATCTTTCTAGTGTTAGCATAATGAGAGAGCTGTGCTGTGCAGCACCCAGCAGAGAAAAGGCAGGCAGAGTTCAGAGCTTTAGAGTAGGAATAGAATGCTTATTTCCTGCCAGGATGAAAGTGAAGAGAAAGAGGCTCAGTCCTATGGTAAGAGAGGTGAGATGAGGAACCCCATTGTTTTAAAAGGAGAAGAGTGGGGGGAAGAAACTGAATGCTATATTTTCTTAAGATCGCAGTAGTTCCTATGCTGAACAAACAGCAGATTGTAGGGCTCCTTCAGTACTGGACTTGACTCTTTTTAAACAGGAATTCTGCTTTAATCTGCCACTGTTTCTAAATCAGTCTTCCCATTGTACTCATTCTGAGGTTTACACTGCTAGTATTATCATAAAGAGGTTTGTGCAGTTAATTCCCAACTGTGTAGACATTGCTTCTATCCCCTCTTCTGTGAAAAACTTCCTTTTGCTTCTGTCATTTTCATCTCTGAAAATTCAGTACTTCTGAACAAAGTCCATGCAAAGTATTGATGGTGCCCTTAAGGACATCATGCACACCCTGCAACAGCTTCTACTCAGAGTTTACATAAGCCTTCTGAAAGCTATTTGTTTTAATTGCCAGCAGGCTGTTTCATTCGTGGTCAGGATAGAGCCCAACCCTATGCATCAGGGCATCCTTCCACACACAGCATAGTTTGTCAGTGGCTAATGAATTTGGGACCCACCTTTATACATCACCTTCTCAATCCCAAAAGAGATTCTTTAGGTTGCCTGATCAGAGGAATCTGTATGTAACAGGGATTGCTAGACCAGGGCTGGACAATAATTTTTGACCAGGGGCCACTCCAAGATTTTGGAAAGTGGTCAAGAGCTGCACTATTCCATGGTATTTATGGAGGAGTTGTGAGGTCTGGGTGCAGAAGGGATCTTGGAGTAAGGGATTGGTGTGCAGGGAGGAGACTGGAGTCTGGAAGGGAGTTTGGGTGAAGGAGGCGATTGTGACCTAGGGCAGGGGACTGGAGTGCAGGGATTTGGGATGTGACCTAGGGTAGGAGGGGATTGTGATCTGGAACAGGAGATTGGGGTGCCAGATCTGGGAGGGGATATGTGTAAGAGAGGGACAGAGGGTTTGAGTATGTTGAGTTGGGGGGCAGAGTGTTGGGGCAGGAAAGGAATGGGGTGACAGAAGCAGGCTGTGGCCAAGAGACCTACCTTCCAGCTGCCAAACTAGCCTGCCTGCAGAGCTATAACGTTTCCCCGCCAGCCAGCCTGCCTGCTTGCCTGGCCATGTGCTTCATTAAATGAGTGAGCAGAGGAGAGAGGGCGTGGTTCTTCTTGGCTGCCTGTTATTCCAACAAGCAGTTCCCATTGGCCAGTTTCTAGCCAGAAACTAGTCAATGAGATTGTGCTGTGGCGGAATGGCTCCTGAAACTTCCTCCCTCCCCTCCAATTTTAAAACAGAAATGGAGCCTGGCAGCCGCATTTGTGCGTGGGGCTGTGGAGCAAGCAGGGAAGCCTTCCTGGGGCTCCCCACAGGCCAGATCCGGCCCCAGGCTGTATTTTGCCCAGGTCTGCTCTCAGCATAACTCTTCTATATAGCAGCCTAATGGACACTGATTTCCATTGCTTAACATGAAAAATTACATTAAAAAAAATCAGAATCTGACCCTAAAGGAAATATAAGAAAGGTTCTGGAAACTGTACTACAGTCACAGATTCCTTTTCATCACTGATTTTCTTCTTCATGGCATCTGACATGCACAAGCATGAAAGTCCAATCACTGCTCAATTCTCATGGTCCTCACCCCTTCCCCCCAAGGCCCAAAAAAAGAAATGTGTACAATCATAATGATTAAATCTCTTACCATCATGCCCTGCCCCTCTCAGCCTATCCAGACAGATAGGTCACCATTCTCTGAAGAGAATACCTTGCTACAAGTACCAGAAGGAAATTCTTGTCTATAAACTTCCCTCTTTCTTTCTAGGACACATCTGCCATTCATGTATTTCTCCACCCAGATGTCAACTGAGCTGGAGAGGCAATATCCAGTGGACATTCATAGGCTTTAAAGAACAGTCCCAATCAGCTGTTGGCAGCAGTTCAGCCAGGCAGCAGCTCTTCCTCACATGCTCAGTACAATGTTCACACACAAATACACAGTTTCAGAATGCAATAGTTTCTGCTCTAGCCCTCTGCATTTACCATATATCAAAATTGCTTTCTTTGCAAAAGTGAAAAATCTAACAAGAATCTGAGATAACTTGTACTTAAGGAACCCACATTTCTGAACATGTAGGAATGATATCTTTCTCTTTGCATGTCTCTTACCGTTGGTTCCTCATCGATATAAAAGAGAGGATGTAAGCTTTTATCTCAATTCTGTGACATAATCATAACTTACAAAGTCAGCTTTAAATAGGATGACTAACAAAAGAGACACTGTAGACTAAAAAGCTGCAAACCAGAAATGTTAGTGACACTGCAAAAGAGCAAAGCAAAGCTCCAGGGAGTGTTGACATTCGCTTCTAGGGATTTATGCCTCTGACAAATATCATTATATAATGCAGCAATGTCTTGCCTATGAAATGCCCCACTATTAACCACTGTATGTTTATAGCATGGCTTACGTTTGCCTTAGAAAACTGCATTTTTCCAAGAAAATGCCTGAAAGTGGATTTGAATGCTATGAAAGAGTTCCATATTTTATGTGGAGTTTTAATAACATCTATTGTATGAAAAGATACTTTATTTGTCTTTGGGGAACCATGTTTGCCTCCAGGCCCAGAGCCATCACTCATTGATAAAAAAGGCTGAAGCTCTCCTTCTGGCCATATATGGGATTTTGTAGGGCCCTGCTGGAAATAATTTTCCTAATAAAATTATTACATGTTACCATGACTAAGTTTCCAACAAGCATTGCTTTATTCATCTCAAAGGCTACATAATGTTGGTTAATATACACATATACACCTGTGTTCTATACTCTAGCAACAATATAGATATGAATAATCTGGTTCAGGACCAGATAGCTTGATCAGATTGCAAGTATGGAAAATCAGGAGGGATAATAGGAGTTTATATAAGAAAAAGCCCTGAATAATTGGGACTATACTTATAAAATCAGGATATCTGGTCAGCCAAAGCCCAGGAGACACATCCCCATTATGGTGTGACTCTAGAGAGGCACAGTAAAGCTCTGACAAAGCATCATTACTAATTCTACCCTAACCAATACAAGTGTCATGATTATGAGGGTTAGCCAGCAGCGTGGGGATTAAGAGGTTAACTACACCTAGCCAGGTGGAGTGACCAATAGGAATGTAGGTGGGACTTTTCAAACTGGGACAAAGGAATTTGGGTTTTTTTTCTTTTCTCCCTTTTGTCTCTCGGAGAGTTCTCTGCAGCTACAGAGAGGGACAAGCATGTCTCTCTCTCTCTCCAAGACACCATTCTTCATTTTCTGTAAGTAGGGTAAAGTTTAGGTAGTTTTGTTAGGTTTTATTGTTTTAAGGATTGGGTATGGGATCTGACATCTGGCACTGCTTAAAAGATGTTTTGGCTTTTCTTTGTAACTAAGTTCTAGACCCATGGAGTTTCTCCATGAGTATATTTTGTTACCTCCCTATCTAGTCATTATGTTTGCAACAGGAATATTGTTGTAATAATAAAAGTTCTTTCATTTCTTTTATTAACCTGGCAGTGGTTAATTGTGTGCCTTGATTTTATTTTAGGGGTGAGATTTCCCAAATGATCTTTCCCTTGGTTTCTTTAGCAACATTTGGGTGGTGGCAGCGGAAGTTTTATTCCCAAGATCTAGGTTTTTAAGATTTTGGGGGAAGTTTTATACCAAAGATAAGGCTTTGGGGTACACTTGCTGGCCCCCACTTCTGCATTTATCATGCCAGAGTGGGGAAGGAGCCATGACAACAAGCACAAGCAACTTTGCTTTCTCATAATTTCATTATTTTAATCGCAGATTGTGTGCCTATCACTCATGCTAAAATCCAAATTCAATGTAAAGCCATAGTCACTCTGACCTAATGTGGGCCTGTATTTCTAGAGGCCCAAAGGGAGCTGTCCAACAGGTATTTAAGAACTGTGACAACCTTGTTTAGGTCAAAGGATTTTGCTGTTGTAGGAAAAATATAAATTACTTCCCAACGTCTACAGTCAATCGCACAATAAACAAGAGCATCCAAGATGTTCCTAAGCTACACAACATGGCTTCTCAGAACTTCCTGATGACAGAACTCAGATCGTCCTGCTAAAGGAAGAAGAATCTCTTTCTACTCTTAGCGGTAGAGATGACTAATAATTTGGCTGGAACAGTCATCCGTTGGAAAATGCTAATTTGAAAGATTTGATTAAAGTTATCAAACTTTATGGGAAGTAATCAAAATGTTTTACTATGACATTCTTGTTTCACGAAGAATTGTAAATTTTGATTTTCTGTCCCGATTCAAAATGAAATTATTTCAAAATCAGAGTTTCCAGACGATGCATGGCCTATCCCCAGAGAACTAGTGACAATGCTCTGGCCTAGAGCCACAGGGTGCTCAGAAGGCCTTTCTAGGGTTCTCCAGACCAGGGTGAGTTAGCGCACTAGAATGGAGATCAGGACTGAGAGTGGAACTGCAGTCAACTAAGATAATGGGACTGGGAGAGGGAAACAGTGACACGGAAGAGACAAAGTTGAAGGGAACAAAACAGAAGAGGCTATACTCACTAGAAAGCATTCCCACATAAATGACCACTCCTGCAGTTAGCTTTAGTGGCAGAGGTCTTGCAGTGAATCTAAAGCTCCCAACTCTGCTGATGAACCCTGTGGGATGTCTGCATGCCACATGATGCACTTTGTTCCAGTATGGTTTAAAAGCCTAGGAAAATGCATTAAACCACATTAAAAGACCATTATTAATGTTGAAAGTTAACTAGCTTACGATGTATAATATAACTTAAAACATCAGCTGAACAGTTTTGATTCTATCTATTGTGTATACCCTCTGGCCTTGCTGCCTTACCTCATGCATGTTCTCTTGCTTTGGGGTGGAACAAACCTGACTGGTTACTAATGTCTATGAAGTTTACACTGTTTGGGGGAAAAGAGGTTTTGGAAGGGGTGGAGTAATGTGGCATTTTTTAAAAGCTTACTTTAATCGAGTGCAAAATCTCTTCCCTCCCCCCACCTGCAAACACACACACTTATTTAATATCCCTTTGACTGGAAATACTAGCAGTTGCCATCACATGTAAAGCACTCTTGAAATGTTGCAGACAAGTCTGCTTTGCCTTTGAAGCAGCAGTGTGGTGCATGGATAAGAATTCTACCCTCTTGCTGTGCTGAACAGTATGAGTATGTCTGCTAAGCAATAAACCAATTGTGTCAACGATAAATAAGGGACTTTATCATTTAAAGAGGGGATTATTTAAAAATTAAAACAGGCCAATAAAAGTTAAGCATTTTAGCAGACTGAATGATAATTAGTCATCTAAGAAGAGGGGAGATTAATAGTTTATTACAAAACAAGTATCTAATGCATACAGAAAAAATTGTGTCTACTTTAAGCTACATCTCATGAAGGCACAAAGTAGAAGTATGGAAGATACAGAATGAATGCCAGAAAAAATATAAAAGTCCTGTTGGAACCTTCCTAGCACATCCTCAGTACCAAACAAAATTAACCTTTTCCCCATATATATTTAGAAATATTAATTCAAGGATTTGGCTACTCAGTGGAAAAATGGAGCAACATATAATGCCCACAAATTTGGTCCAGTCTTGGGAGAGTAACTGACCGAAGAAGCCATCAAAATCAAGGAGGCAACATAGATGAATCTTTATCGTTATTTCTTCCTGTTGGAGGGAATAAAATTATGGCTCACCCAGAACATTAATAGAATACCAGCCCCTTCTGATGACTATTTTCCTGCTGTTGCTGAGACGGGTGGTTTTTGTGACTAACCAGAACCAATATTTTCAAATATAGAAACCTAGAATTAGGATTCTCCTCCAAATTCATATCTAGGCACCAGTCTGGTTTTCCAAAGTGCTGAGAATCACACAAGTCCCACTGACTGTTTGCCTAGATCATCCTCACCGGAATTTCCTGGGCACTAGACTTTTACAAAACTTAAGAAAATTTTCAAAAATGCCTGCTTCTTTGTTTTGTTTAAATCAAATTTGCTCAACTCCACTGAAACTGAAATTAGGAATTTCTCACACGAAAAATTGTTCATGTGAGATTTTTTTCATCCTGAGTTTTAGATCAAAGTGGTCCAGATAAGCTTTTGATAATCAAACTTCCTCAATCTTTTGAGTGTGACTCTTCATTAGCTTTTCACCCTAACTCAGCATGTTACCTAGCATTCAAAGATCACATCATTTGCAGTGAGTTTGAAAGATCTGGTTTAGATGGCTGTTTATAAATGTATGAGTAATGTTAATCTCTGAAGTGTACTGACAGCTTAAGGTACTACTGGAATGTATATTCAATTGCATCTCGTTTTATTGAATGAGGGATGAATATTCCTTCTCTTAGTAGGAGTGTTTTCTGCTACAATGATATTCTGTATACATTCTATTAATGCTGGCTCATTTAAACTGTAATCTCTGTGTTGTAAGGACTATCTTTTCACGCTGTGAATACACTGCTTAGCACAATGATGCCTTGATATAAAATATTAGAGCTGGAATGGACCTTGAGAGATCATCAAGTCGAGTCCCCTGCCCTCTTGGGAGGACCAAGCACCATCTAGGCCATCTCTGATAGATGTCTGTCTTTGATCTTTGGCTCAGGCCTCTGGGAATTATCACAATAGAAGGAAATAATAAGATATGCTGTTGACAGTTAAATGCTATTCCTATTCTGGGAAGCTAAGGTGATCCATTATAAAGGCCTCGATCCATGGTGTCCTCAAGAAGAAAGATTAACTTTTTTTGTAAACAATCATAGACATCCCTTTCTTTGAACTTCCAGTCTTGATTTTCCATCTCTTGATTAATTCAACTCAAGATTAGGTGCCTTCCTGGCAGATGTGCTTTAGTTGAACAAGTTAGAAGGTTAGATGATCTAATGGTTCATTCTGGCTTTAAAATAATCTAACTCTGCTTTATTTAGCCTGTAAATAAAGGATATAAACTGCCTGTGCTTTGTGTGCTGTATGGAGCACCCTATAAACATTAAAAAAATAACTAATGAATTTGAGGTACTGAAAGAGTTCACCTAAACACTCTGTTACTGGTTTGTTCAGTACTTCCATGATACTGCTATAGAACTCATGGACATTAATTTTACATCTGTTACTTTTATTTTCCTTTTCCTTTCTTTCCTAGAAGCTTTAACAAAAGAAAATAGCCAGAAATCCAGACAGGGAAATTTTCCTCAGCTGAGAAAATAGCCTACAACTGGCTTCCCATAAAACAGTGAAATTACACTGAGAGCAAAAGTAGCAGAGGAGGTAAGTCAACCTGAGGTGCTCTTGGAAAAATCTTTAGTGGCAGATCTGAGGACAATATAATTGCTTAAGATGAACAGGTTTTTCTTTTATCTCAATAAAGCGCTTGTGGATGAAAAGATTGGAAAGACAGGAGCAATACAATAGAAAATGCCTGTTACAATCTTATTTACATAATTTTATATAAAGGAGCATTGTTGTATGAAGTGTACAATGATTGTGTTGAATACTGAAAATAAAGCATTAAAGAAAACAAATTATGCTTAGTCCCCAACTCTAGATAAGCTTAATGTTTGATTAAATACATTTACCCTGTGACGAGACATTGATTTTATAAAAAGCTGAGTGTGCAATTTCAATACCACAGAAAACTCCCTGGCACTGGATTTTTTATGCAAAGTGGCTCATGCAGCTGATTCTTAAATTGTTTGTACATTCTCTTGCTTAGGAAACATTTTCACAACATCACCACATTAGCTGAAAATGCTGAACATGGGGCTCTTCCCAGTCTCTCATCTCATGTATTCCATGGTGTGTCTTGCTAAGATGATATGGTACCACATTTAACAGGCCCTGAACATCAAATGGCTTTGTAGACACTAAAGTGGATGATGTCTGAGTGGCTTGGTGGGTGGCTGAACACATGCAATCTCTGTTCCCATTTAACTGCATGATTATCTTCTGCTTTGTTATAAAATAATCAGTGGTAATAGAGAAACTTGTTACTATCAACATACATATTTTGGGAGATATTCCTTGACAGATTTCACAGATATCTGAAACCCATTTTAACTCATGCTGGTCCACCGCTTACAACAACATTACCTGCATGGTGTAATCCCATTGCCAGACTACTAACTAGCCCAAGAGCATATGGAGTAAGTATACTGAGAAAGAGTGCTCATGAAGTTTCATGAATGTCATTTAGAACCTGATCTAGAGCCCACTGTAGTTAACGGAAGCATTTACATTGATTTAAATGGGTTTTGGATCAAGACTCTAACAAGGTTTTTGTGTCATAGTGGCATGTAGAGGGTGAAAACGTATGGCCACATTTGCAACAATGGCCACTAATTATTAATGTGGTATTTTGGGTGGCCTGCTTTAGATACCCAAGACCTAGTTTCCAATGGTATGCAGAAGCAGGAGACTGTATGCAGACACTTGCTTCAAACTGATAACATTTCAAAGTGAGCTTACTATAATTAGTAGTTGATATTAATCAAAAATACTGAAAATCCCATCCGGCTTGTTTCAAGGAAGTTATCACTGATTAGGGTTCCCCTCCCCCCCTTTTTTTTTAAATGCAGGAGCATCTGAAGGATGATGACATGGACTGTATCGTCAGCAATGATGAACTGGCTGCAAATTATGAACCCCCCAACCCTATTCCAGTGCCGGCACAGGCCAGTATAGACTCACTCCAGACTCCAGGCAAGGAAAACATTCGGGAAGGAGACCTTGGACTAGGCGGATGTGAGCTCCATCTTGAACACATCTTGAACACACTCCAGCAAAAGCCCAGTTGAATTCATTGGCATGAGCAGTGCAAATATAATCACAAGAAATGCATGGAACATGAAGGAATATAAGCCAAACTTACTATGCAGTGTTGGTAAGAAGCTAGAAAATGTATTAAAAGCATAAATTGAAGAGAATCAAACCCTTGTCAAATATAGCTCCTGGCGCCTGAAGAAATGATAATTTATCATCATCATCTATATGTAGTACAACCAAATTTAATTTTTTGACAGTGGCAATTTTTATTAATGAAATTGATGGCACTGTCTGTTACAGGCATATTACAAATTACTTCTCGTGAACATACACACACAAAGGCTTCGGACTGTTATTTGTTAATTAAATCATGTGGTGAGGAGAAATATTGATTAACATGATCATGTTCAGATGATCATGGAACTTTGTAAAAAGTTTCTCCCAGGCAGACATGTCACCTATGGGACAGGTGAAAATTTATTTTGTACAAAAGAAAACTTTGGGCATTTGCTTTCTTTTTACCAAGCGTTGGGACTCACCCCTAATGCTTATAGCATTTGGCATTTTTTAGACAGCCAGTCCAATGGAAACATCAGCAAAAATAAGTGTCAGACCTTGAGTTGCAGAGAGTTAATCCAGATCACAAATACTATGCATAGTTATATAAGCTGTTCAAGCTAAAAAGTCAAAAACAGGACTTTTTACTATTATTTTGAGTGACCACGACCACTATGACATACAGCACTTATACTTATCCCACGATGCACTTGTTTCTAAAGCTTGACAATAAGTTTTTATACATAGCTTGCATGATGGGAACAATTTAGGAATGTTTGTGCACAACAACATACAAAGTTTATATTTTGATGTTAGTGTCTCAGGTGTTTATTTTGTTTGGCGGGGCATGAGTGAGAGAGCGTGTCTGTGTGCATATTATATATACACACACAAAAGCACTGTGAAAGTTTACTTTTTAAGGTAAGATTTTTTCAAAGTAAGGTGTACATAATCACACACATTTGGCACTTAGATATTTGCAGTGATGGTAAAACCTAGATAGACAAATGAGAGAAAGATTTAGATATGGAAATCCCAGTTCTGTCTGCATAAATTCAGCATGTGAATTCACACATGGTCAGTCACGCACCTAACAGATCATGATGTACCAGTATCAGGCATTTGCACATATAAATTGGTTATTGCAAATGCATGGGCACAGGGGCATGTCTCTAACATTAAAAGTCTGGCTCTGTATCTTCTCAGCACAGGAGTTTTAGCTCAGATGCAGCATAAGTTGCTTATCAAATTGCATGAAAGTTAAACCATGAGGGAAAGTTTTTAACAAGGTCATTCTTAACAAAGGGAGACATTTCTGAGCCATAGGGAGTGGGGGCGGAAAAATCAAGTCATCCCAACGAAACCATGAATTATCAGAAAGCTGAATGGGTTTTGATTCCCTCACAAATGGAAACAAACACAAACTTAAATATAATCCAGTTTTAGTCATTCTTGTCCAGGCTAATTAATTGCTGATTGGATTTAATACAACACCAGCTGCTCTAAGCATAAATTTAACACAGAAGTCCTATGTGCTTTTCTGAACCATCAGAAAACTTAAATTGGCATTTTGTTTTCCCTAATCAAAGGGCTTCAAAAGATGTTAGTCCCCAAGAGTGGGGGAAGGGAGCAGGAAATTATTCTGTATTCAGTCTCAAGGAAAAGCAGTGGCTTTGGAACTCCCCATGTAGCTGAAGTGGGGGGCTGGAAGCTGTACATCTTTGCTGCAAAAACTTAAAAAAACAACGAATGGTCTAGCAGCACCTTAGAGACTAACAAAACGTAGATGGTATCATGAACTCTCGTGGGTAAAACCCACTTCTTCAGATGAATGGAGTATTAAAAGGCCAGTTCCAAAATAAATAGGAGACAGGGTGGGGAGAATGAAGTGGGGGAAATAGTGAGTTAGAGTGTTCATGTTACATGAAGCTGATAGGTTCTTAAGAACTGTTTGCACCTTCTCTATTGTTTGGTTGGTTAGGGATAGAGAGAAGATGAAGTCGCATGGTGTTATGCCCTGAGTGGCCCAAAGGAGGCTGCAGTTGTGCACTGAGGGGCACAAGGTAGGTAGTGTTGAGGAGTTCCTCACAGCACATGGAGAGATGAGCACCTAGGGACAAGCTGAACATTGCATGACAGTGTACATACAGCAGTGGGTCCTATAGCGCATTCATGAATTCAGTAGCTAGGGACACTGCCTTTAACCTTTACCAGTACCATGTAAGTGTCCTCATGTATTCCTTAGAATACAATGATTCCAGTTAGGCCTGGAGAGTCTTAGATTTAAGATGGAAATAATTAAATCCTTGCAATAGTATCAGACAGGTATTAAGCTAGTTTTCCCTCCTTCTTCCCCACAGTTGGAAATGGCACAAACTCTGTTTAACAAATGGTCTGTTCTCATACACACCCTCTGTGATTCTTCCCCATTTGATTCATTGTGGGTGTGTCCATGTTTCATTAAATGGGATCCATCAGAGACTTAACCTGATGTCTTCTGCTTAACCATAAACTAGGAACTTTTGGAAAGATCTTCCATGCTGGCATGCCAATATTCCTTGAGACTTACTTTGGAAAGATAACTGCTTTTTCAGTCCTTGCTCTTCATGCTGAGATTATCAACAAAGGCACATCAGTGTTTTGTGGGGTGCACAACTATCCACTGGGGCTGACTGAGAATACCCAATTAGATTATTTTAGCTTTATTGATTTGAGCAATCAAAAACCTTTAGTAGTGGTAAAAGGGTCCATAATCTATTACTCTCCGCTGCATTTTTAAATCATTCTTGTTTCCTAATTTTAAAGTATGCTTTGTACCGGTGAAATACTGATACATAACAAGATTCTGTATTTAGCCATAAGGGATACTGGGAAACAGTGTCTGATAACTCTACATGAAAATTTGAATAGGGATGTGCAAGAGGCCTTTATATTGTAATTCAATTCATATTATGAACATTTAAACTATTTAATTTGATGCACTCCTTGATTGAACATGGGATTCATTACCATGATAAATATATAACGCTATTCTTCTTATGTGACTTAATCTGATAAAACATTGCTTCGAAAATGAGACATAAAATACGTAGTCACAATGTAATGACTGCATACTCAATATTAATGTCAATATGCTAGAGAAGAAGGTGTCTGGAATTCTACTGTTACTAAACCCTTACTCAATTTCCAGTAGCAATAACCAGAATTCTTTATTAAACTGCAGCACACGTTTAAATAGGTTTTAGAAGTACAGGCAGTCCCCAGGTTACGTACAAGATAGGGACTGTAGGTTTGTTCTTAAGTCGAATCTGTATGTAAGTCGGAACTGGTGTCCAGATTCAGCCGCTGGTCAGTTTCAGCAGCGGCTGACTTGGGGACGCCTGGGGCAGAGCAGCTGGGGTAAGTCAGATCTGCGTAACTCGGGGACTGCCTGTATCAGGAATGGAGCCTTGATGTATAGAAGAGCCCAGTTCAAAAAAGAAACTGCACTGAAAGTTATCAGGTTCTTGTGATAACATGCACTGAAAAGTGCAACAGCTGGTAACCTAGGGCAAGCTGTTATGAACAAACATTCATATTGTTCTGTATAAAACTCAGACTCCCATAACTACTACTTCAGGCATCAGTTCAGCAAAGGATTTACAGGGTATAAATTTAAGCCCATTGAAGCCAATAGGCTACTAAGACGCTGAGTATATGCTTTGTTAGACTAACACCTTAGTGCATTTATTTTCTTTGAAAATAAATCTGTATCCTGCCATGGACAGCAGCTGTCTCTGAGTATCTAGCATACACACAGTCCTGACTTGTATACGCACCAGGGCTGCACAAGCATCACAGCTTGCATGTGCACAAGTCAGGTGCACACACATGCACTTTGAAATGCTACCCCGATGTTTTCATTTATCCCAAAAATGCTATGTATAGAAAAAATAATTTGCCACTTGAAAACTGATTAGCAGAAACTAACATTCTGCTTCACCCAAAAGGGCTGCTTCTAAATATAAAAAAGCTTTTTTCCTGTTTCCTATTAGCAAAATGAAAAACAGCCTCTTCAACATCTTACAATGAACCACTTCAGAGATTTTTAAATAACTAAAACACCACAAACAAGCTCATCTCTACCAGTATAATCCTAACAGACAAATCTCAGCTAGGCAGCTGTGAAGAGCCTGTGAATATTTTTATTTTATAAACATTTTTTTCAGAACCATAGAATTCTCTATTTGGAAATGGGAATCAAAGAAATCTAACCAAAGAAATCACCTCAGAAATTTGCTCACATTGAACTCATCTAGAGTTTGTTTCCTTGGCAATTTTTGCCCTTCAAGGGAATACGCTAAAATATGTAAATATATTTTGCTGGAAAAAATTCTTCTAGTTTTGTCCGGTTTTGGTATATATAAATCAATTTTCAACAGAAACATGATCAAATATAGGAGTGTCAGTTCATGTACAAAATGAAATCAAACTAAGTCTGCCAAAATAATACTGTTGTTTTTCTGCTTATTTCCCTCCTTTTCAAGGAATTAAAAGATAGGAGATCCTGGTTCAATAATGAACGTCAGAAGAACAAATGCTCCCTCAAAATTGTCCATTAGATTAAATGTGGTTTAAAAAAAAGTCTTCCCAAAAGCAAGGAGAAGCAATGCAAAAAGCCATGCGGCATCAGTCAGAGAGAGACAGGTTGTTTGTTCCTTCCCATATTGAAAGCATCAACACCTTTCTATGAGGAAATATTTGCTTTGTCATAACGATCATCAACACCTTTCTATGAGGAAATATTTGCTTTGTCATAACGATCATCAATATCCGAACACACAATTTGGCTCTGGCATTTAGTGGCCTCCCTGCTATTGAAGCTACATTGCTGGAGCCTTTCCTCAGCAGCCATGACAGCCCCAGACACTCTTTGGCGAGCCACAAATAAACTGATGCAGTCTAGGGCTGTATTAATTACTCCAACTCAATATAACATCTACATGTTTTGTTAGTCTTTAAAGTGCTACTAGATTATTTGTTGTTTTTTAAGTTTTTCCTGTTACAGACTAACTTGGCTACCTCTCTGAAGCTTAATTTCCCTGGGATTAGGAAGAAGGTAATGAACATCCTAATCCCATTTTTTCCCTTTATCCATTCCTCTTTCCTCTGGCCCTGACTCCATCGTCTCCCTCTGCTGCGGATTCTGGATGCTGACAGCCCTGCACATGCTCCATGGAGTGGAAATGTTATTTACAAATCAAGTCTTCTTGCCAATAAAGGCAATGCTTAGTATCATCAGAAAGGTGGCAATGTTCACTCACCTAACTAGAAAGTCAAGAAAGCAGGTCTTCTGGGCTGACAAGATCACCATCATTTCAAGCTCTGGAAGGCTCCAAATCTGGGCAAGACAGATTAGTTTCACCCTTCTATAGGCCCTACGAAGCTTGAAATTCTGATGCTAGAAATCTTAGGGAATATGTTAATGTATATTGGAGTCACTGTTTAACATTGTTCTTACTGTTTAACTGTCTGTTTCTATGTATGTTACAATGAAAGCCCATAGATACAAATAAAATACCACTGTTGCTTTATTCAATAAGGATTTCAAATGAGGAAGTGACATAGCCAATGAGCTAAACTCTAAAAGAAATAACCGCACACCATGATATTAGGCCTTATTTGTCTCTGGCAAGTGTAATGCACAAGTG
This sequence comes from Pelodiscus sinensis, assembly GCF_049634645.1. Taxonomy (NCBI): domain Eukaryota; kingdom Metazoa; phylum Chordata; order Testudines; family Trionychidae; genus Pelodiscus; species Pelodiscus sinensis. The sequence continues at coordinate 21,952,626 of NC_134720.1, read as the reverse complement.
AGTTAAAGTAAGATAACAATATTCCATAATAAGCATAATGAGATTTCTTATACCAGAGGGAGAGTATATACTAAATATAACCCAGTGCTTTAAAATACATAGCTGACTGGGGCTGAAAATATGAGAAAGGGAAAAGGCAATTGAAATATATGAATGATGAGGAAGAAAAATGAAGCTGAATGCCAGAGATGAGCAACCTAAAAGAGGTCAAAGGGATTCAACAGCGATTGCAGACTTAAAAACCCAAATGAATGATTTGCCAGTAGTTTTGACAACGTAAAAATTTGGTTCAAGGACACTACTAAAAATACGAATGCTACAAAATCAGTATCACTGATCATCACCCCACAGGCTTACAGGGAGCTAGAACAGAAGTCTGCAGGCTGGCTGACTGAAAGCAAATGAAGACAAAGATCCGAATTCATGAGACTACTTTTTAATCTAGGGCTCTTAGTGGAGCAAATGAAGCACTGTCAGGCAAACTCTTACACTACAAATTTTGTTGACATAGCTACGTCCATCATGAACATGGAGAAAAACCCACACCTACCGTCTGCTGTCTGGAATAGCTTACAACCTACCTCAAGGCAAGCACCTCAAACTGGTGGTATATTCTATAATTAGATTTCAGCAACCCAGGAACAAATGAGAACGCCTATTTCACTGTAACAATCTTACCATGGAGTCATAGCCAGGTCCCTTAGGCTCTCCAGTCTACTTTTTCCTCACAGACAAACTGGACTTAGTGATAAATGGTCACTTACACCAAAACTCACAAAACATGCAGGTTGCTTCTCGTCCTAAGAGATCAGTCACTCCAGATCAATTTTGTTTCTTAGATATCAAACCAAAGACAATGCCTACAGGCAATCCCCTAATAAACTATCTAAAGGTTTATTAACTAAGGGGAGACGTTATTTACAGGCTAAAGCAAGCAAGTAAACACACAAATGAAATGACTTCTCAGGTTACTAAAGATGACAGATGTAGTAATTTGTTGATTCAACATGTCTTACAGGGTGGACCCACAGATAACCCCTGGGGATCTCTGGCTTTGTTTAGCGTCTTTGGCTCTGTGTGAGTTCACGTGGCAAACAGATGGAAAATTCTCCTGTGACCCTATCTTATCTTTTCCATTTGACCTTCCAGTCTATGAGCTCTGCTCCCTTATACAGTATTTCCAAGGGGTGATATGGCAATTCACCAATCCTTTGTTTCACAATGTTCCTTGTAGCTGGTTTATTCTTGACAGGTCTCCTGAATGGGCAGAAGGGACAATTCCTGTACCAGGGTTCACAAGGTCAGAACAAACATTTTCAGTACTATAAAGCAAAACTTTTATATTTTTATAGAGTGGAATGCAGACATTATAGCAGAGATAAAAGCACACAGCAGCTTACAAGCATTTCAGAGAATCTAAACACTAAATACTTTATAACCCCAATATCTATTTTGACCAAAACATATGGGTGAGCTGGTTTGGTTTTCAGCTATGCTTACACCTACAGCCTTGCTGTGCTAGCAGCATACCTGCAGCCAATACAATTATGTTGGCAAAAAAAAAAAAAAAAAACAGCACAGATGCAACTATGCTGACAGAAGGAAGTGGGAAGTGGTGTTACTACATTGACAGAAAATCTCCTTCTGTTGTCATAAACTGTGTCTAAGAGACTTGCAAATATAGCTCTTCTAGCAAAGCATTTGCGGTGTAGACTGGTCCTGAGAGGCTGCGATGTTCCGGGGAAGTGTGAGTGCCACACTGCGGGAGAGGGGTCAGCAGTGACACTTGAACACCTAACAATGGAAGTACTGAAAGCCATCCCCCTTATCCATGAGTATGGCTATGTCTCCAAGAGGGGGGACCCAGGTAGGGTAAGGTTACTGAGGCTAGGGTTGCAACCAGGACCCCAAGTATGGGGCTTGCAGCTTGGATTGAGTGTGGGGCCAGGAACATAACTGTGGGGCCAGGAGCATAGAAAACAACCAGGATCCCATGTGTGGGGCTGTAGTGGAGCAAAATAAATAAATAAATAAAAACCCCACACACAGGAGGAGGGGCTACAACATCCCCACCATCCCTACTTCCTTCAATCTCCCTCCCGCCACCGCCCCTCCTCCCCCCAAGAGCCCTGCCGCTTAATTTTCCTTTGAGAAACCTACTAGTCTCGTCCCTTTTATTTTCCTTTTAATTTGAGAAGAGAAGCTTGTTTAATTTGTCATTACTAGCCCTAGCCCTTTGGCTGGCAGGGAGGCACCACAGGCTGAAAGACTCACACTGTGACTGTTGAGCTGAAGGGGCAGGGCAGAATATGCTATAATGAAAGTGCTCAGCTGAGTGGGATCCCGAGTGCATAGCAACCAGAAGTAGGGAGAAACTATCAGGCTTGAGGCAGCACTGGCTCCAGCTGGGATAGCACCTGGCTGCCATCCCACACATTTTAGGTTACCATGGGCACATATGATCCATCCTCAAGGCTGGCTACTGGATCCCAGGCAATTTCTGATGCCCATTAAAGGCTATAATCCTAATAGCCAAATTAATGGATCAATCCCAGCCACTTACAAGACTGAATTTCAATCCACATACCACTGCACTACTGTTCTGGGACAACAAATCGTAAAACCCAGATGAAATGCATGAGAGTGGGGGACAAGCTCTTCTCAGAGGAGACCAGCCACCCTCCCTGCCCCCTCGCAAAATTTAAATCCTATTTCCTGCAGCCTGAGCACCCCACCAGAGGCTAGTTAGGTATGCAATGGTCTCATGGCATTTTCCCAGATGTCCATCACACCAAACCCTCCCCAGCTTGGACCACTGTGGTGCTGTTGGATCTGATCAGTGTATGGGAAAAGGAGTCTGTGTGGTCCCAGCTGTGAGTGAGCCGTAGGAACTGGGACACATGAGCACAGTTCTTGCTCCTTGTGTGAAAAAGGGTCTGAGCAGTACACACTGCAGTGCCGAACAAAGATTAAAGAACTCAAGACAAGCCTATCATGAGGCCCTTGAAGCAAACAGATGCTCCAGTGCTTCACTGAAGACCTGCTGTTTCTATAAGGAACTGGACACTATCCTCAGCAGTGATCCTACCTCCACTACCAAGAGCCCTATGGATACTTCAAAAGGCATGGAGGCAGTGCACAGGGAAGACCTAACCCAAAGGATGAAATTGCAGATGAAGAGGCTGAGGCAGGTGAAGACCAAGTTTGCCAAGTGTGTCTTGCTACCACGAACTGTTCTCTACCACTGAGGGACACAGCCAGTCTCAGCAACTGATTTTGCTTGGGCTCCAAGAGAGAACACATCCCAGACCTCTGTTACAAGGCTTTGATCCCTGCATCCATGTGTACAAGTTAGATTGTGTGCTTTCAAGCTCCTTGATATCTTCCTTTACACAATTCCTTGTAAAGTCCCTAGGACATCAGGGACGCACCATGACTGATACACGGGTTATATTTTTCAAGAAGAAATACAAATGTTTCCAGCAAATGCATTTAATGCAAATGTTTGCCAAGGATTACTGACAAAGGAAGGGTTTGCTTTTGCGGACTCTTGAAATCAAAATATTCCCTAGACATGTGCCCTGCCTGCATAACTATGTTATCTGGTAAAAGGGAGTTTAACAAAATAAAGGTTGCAGACCTCCTTGCTTATCATATTTATGGCACTGATATAAAGTAGTATTTTCTTTTAAGGGGAGAGGGGAAACAAGGAAGTACACATACATAGATATGCAAATCAAGGCCACTAACTTCCCTTTTTAGTGGGGCTGTGCAGTGATTAATGTTTGAAGGCATGGTGGTGCAGGCCATGCTATCGTGCTTAGAAGCTAGGACTATTATGAAACCTACTATTTTGCAGCAGTTTTTCCACACAGATTCGCTGGCACATGCCTCTATTGGAATCTGACCTTTCGTTCATGGCAGTCTAAATTGCTAGGGATTTTCCTCCTAAGTTGCAACTATAGAAACATCAAAACACAGAGCTCAATTTGCTTTTTTTTATTATTAAAGACAGGGCTAAAGCAGTGACTGCAGCAAGGATTCTTTAAGGTTTTTACATCCTGGATTTATTTGTTTTAAAAGCCCTGTTTAGGACAGTGTTTATTTGGCCTAAGCATTCACCATCTGTTCATCCAAATTCTAAACAGGAAGAGAATATACTCCATGCCCCTCCCCCTCTGAAGCAGTCATAAATTACACAACTATTCTCATTAGGAGATACTCCGGGTGCAGAGTTCAGGGATGACCCTGCAAAGTGGTTGAGGTTTCTCTTTCAGGAAACTGGAGATTGAAGCGCTAATGCTTTCATTTTATGCAATAGCAAAACCATTCTAAGGATGAACAGAATTTGCTAAGAGACAGTTTCACTGTTTTAAATGGATGCCAAATTTGAGAGAAACTAAGTAGGCTTACAAGCTCGTCTAATAGGAGATAACTGGCCAACATTTCTTATACAAAACGTGCTTGTGCAGAATCTGTGCAGTAAGGTTTGACTTAATTGTAGGCAGCGATAGCCCTGAAAAAATGAATGAATTAAGCCACAGCCTTGATACTTGAACATAGCTTCAGTGACAGGACAGTTCCAGTCCCTGGTTTAGGAGAGAAGGGTATGATCTTGTTGTCCAAATACAGGTGCTTCTTCCTCTTAGTACTGATTCTTAACCCCAGTTCTCACAATTCCCTCTTTGGCATTTAGGAAAGCAAATTTTCTGCCTCAGTTCCTGACCTATGAAATGTGCCAACAGGTACTGACTCAATTACTGGAACTGTGCCATTGAGGGATGGGCCTGCAGTGGGGGTAATTTGGAGCTCTGGAAGGAAATCTGACCAGAGACTTCACCCATGAACTCTGGAGTGCAGGAGGAGTGGCACCTGCCGCTACTACCCATCAGCAGGCGACGCACAGCTGCTGCAGTGAATCTGCTTTCCATGCCCATGTGGGTGCTGTGCGTGCTGGCAGGAAATGCAGTGAAAGAGGCAAGGCTTCTTGGGTGCTGCACCATTTCTCCTGTACAGTCTGACACAGAAGCAACGGTGGGCAAGGGCCACACCTTCACTGACATCGGTCAAGTCTGGAAGAAGAACTTAATGTGGTCTTTGAATTCTAATTTTCCTTGAGCACTTCCTGCTAGAACAGTTCTCCCATAGCCCAGCTGCATATCTCCAAATTAAAATGAAAAGAAAACACATAGCTAGTTCTAATCCACTATAACTTATTGCATACAGACTCTTATCCCAAAGGGTTGTTCTTATTTCAGGCATAATCTTCAAGTCAGAGACAAACTCTTTTGCACTTTGCCTCTGGTCCTCTTTAAAGTTCTTTGTATCCTTTTAGGGTGTACTCAGCAGTTTCCGGGCCAGCCGAGGACAAAAGGAAATTGCTTCCAATTGTTTAAAATAGTCTCTCTCTCTCTCAAGACAGAAATCCTTTGTTTTACATCCCCACTTCTGTGGAAAAATACCAGGTTCAAGATGGATTCCAGCACCAGGTGGTATGATCATACCCAGGGGCAGATGACCATTTTGCAGGGCCCAGGGCAGCCCAATTTCGCAGGGTCCCACTTTGCCACGGCGCATGTGCGGGGCTTCTTGAAGCGCAGGGTCCGGGGTGGCCGCCCCGCTCGCCCTGCCCTATATCCACCCCGATCATATCTCTCTCCAGACCAACCACTTTCTGTATTTACATGACAAACAAGGCTGTTTGCAAGTTGTTGAGTTGATCACCCAGCCATCAGGTTTCCGGGACACGAGTAATGGCTCTTATAAGCACATTTTAAAAACTATAAACTGACTCACACTTCACATTTCTAACCTCACATGCAAGAATGATACATGCACCAAAATAGGCTAGACCCCCAATAGACAGAAATGTTACAATTATTAGGATACATGAGGTATTTTGTCCAAAGCATCTCTGAGTTGTGCACATCTAGATTCACAAGCCAATTTCCAAAAAGCATGGGAGGGGTCAATCGTCACACTATCTGTGCTGTGTTCCACAGTATTTCTAAAACACAGTTTAGCTTAGTAGCTGATCATTCCCACCAAACTATGAATCTGTAAAAGTCAGATGTTCCAAATAACCATATATCAGGATCTCCTTTTTGTCATTGTATTCTAGTTGATTGCCTTAGATGTTTTTTAAACCAACTGCCAATATCTGAACCCATATGGAGGTATGCTTAATTTTTTATGACTGAGTGGGAAATGCACTCAAAATCCTTGACCTCAGTCATCACACACAAGGATCGCTTGCTTTAAAATTAGCATTTTCTGTTAAAGTTTTAAGTCTAATACCATTTCATAAGACTTTGATGGATAATTCAGTTATAGGAGTATATACACAATGCAAACATTGCTACAGTAGAACCTCAAAGTTACAAACACCATAATTACAAATTGACTGCTCAACCACATACCTCATTTGGAACTGGAAGTACACAATCAAGTAACAGCAGAGCCCAAATAATAATAAGCAAATACAGTACAGTACTGTGTTAAAAACAAACAATTAAAAATGTTTTTTTAATTGACAAGGTAACTATTTCTCTTCTTGTTCATTTAAATTAAGATTGTTAAAAGCAACATTTTTCTTTGTCATAGTGAAGTTTCAAAGCTGTATTAAGTCGATGTTCAGTAGTAAACTTTTGAAAGAACAGTCATAACATTTTGTTGAGAGTTACAACCTCTGTTCCCAAAGTGTTCCTAGCTCTGTGGTTCTAGTGTATTGCATTATCATAAACAAGAAAACCACAAATAACATCAACATTGGATTTATGAAGTTTAGATTCCCAACTGTAAATGTAAAAGAGTTTGATTTGATCTAATACACAAGTGACTTGACCTGAATACACTCCATGTTATCCAGTGGTCTTTAGAGGGGGGAAAAAAGTCATGGAACTCACACTAAGAAAGGAGAAATACACACTAATATATTCCTGAGCAAAAGACATTAGACTGAGAACTGGTAAAAAAAAAAGGGGGGGGGAGAAATGTGTCCCATTAATTATACATTCTGAATTATGTGCCCAACTCCATGTAGTAAACTGACTCTCCTATAAAATAAAATCAAAGCTCATTTATATAAATTGTATACTTTACAAAGACGGTCATTTTAACCCCTCATTGGGAGAGAACAGACACTTCCAGTTATCCTCAATCTAACACTCCCTTTGATACTGATGGGCAACAGAGTGAGATTAAAGCAATAGTAAGAAGTCCGTAATAAAATTGAACAAATATTAAAGAAAGTATTTCACATTTTAAAGAGCTACAGAGCATGACTCCCTTATACAGTACAATCCCTTTGGAATTCAGGCAGGCCCTTTTCCATGAAATAATTGAACAAAAGATTTTCCTTTTGTTAAAAAGTTTCCTTCAGATTTTCCTAACTTTTTGAAAAAATGATTGAGTTTAAATTTTTTTCATGTTGAATCAATCAAAAAAATGGAAAAAATGACTTTGATTCTGATTTAATCCAAATAATGTTTAGATATTTGAAGGGCAGTTCATCCGTCTCTTTTTTTCCTTTGGTCCCACAAAGGAAGGGAGTTTAATTTTTTTTAAATAACTTCAATTCAATTTTGTTAGTTAGGAAAAAATTACTTCACATCAATATTTTGAAAAATTGGAAAATTTCAAATGCCAAATATTAGTCACAAAAAATATTTGTTATTCAAAATTACCGTTTTTTCAATCTGCTGTAGTTTTAGTGGCAAACCCTCAGGACTTTTTCTCTAATAAAATTTTCCACTCTCTGAGGTGCTGTGAAAGGGGAAATATAACTGAAGTGATATTCCCCCCCCCTCCCCCCCAATGAATTACTAACACAGTATGGCTTAGAACACTAGTTTGTCTGATTTATGTCTCCCTGTTCGTGTTACCAGACTAAATTCCCTGCTGTCGAGCAGGAAGCCAGTGAGTAGCAGCCACCAAGACACAAAGCTGGTTGGCAAAAGTTGACCACATCTTGTTGCTGCAGGATCCAGATCAGATACATTTTATATCCATAATGCTCCCTCTTCTAAAGCCTACAATGTGGCCTAAGGGATGTGGACTCAGAAGGCCAAAACTGAGTAATAATTCATACATCCTGGTGACATTCACTACCAAATGTCCAGATTTTTTGGGAGGAGGGTGGTAGCGCAGAATGGGAAGAACAAAGCCTTGATGGATTCAAAACCAGCATAATCTTAATCCACTCCTGACTGCAGGATTTCAGTGCATGTGAGAGGCTTAAACCTATTTAACTTCAGTGTCAAAAGTTCTTGTTCTAAGGGATGAACTTGCTGCAGTCAAAAGCAATTATGCTGCAAATGTTTCACCTTTCATGGAGCTGCTTCTCCTATCTCCTTCATCAGTACCTTAAATGCAAGCCTTAGAGCAGGTTTCAGAGCAGAGCAATCTGAAGGGCTGAACAGTGTGTATGTATGGACAATGCACCCAATCGTTCTAATATGCTGTTAGAATTGTTGTGATCTGGGGGAAATAAATCCAGCTCTGAGTAGGTACATGCTTTTGGTGGTATTAGATTTTAAGGGCCCAGTGAGGCTTCTGGATGGCTGAAAATGCTCTTAAGAATGCATTTTCAAATCATTTAGCTGCGGTTTGACTAATTGGAGTCATGTAGCAAAATCGCTGTCTGCCCATCGCTATGAAGCTTTCCTTCATATTTTGTAGCAGGATCAATACCCTGCCACAGTCTTCAGTATTGTTTTAAGTGAGAATGTCACTCATCCATTTGTGCAGGGTATCAAGGTCCCATCCAGTGATTAGCTTATATAGGTTAAACCCCTGCGGAGAGCTGCAGCAGTTTTCTGGCCTCGCTGGTAGGATTGCTGAGGAACCCAGCCATAAAAGAATATGCCTGTCCTTAGCTGAACTCAATCACTTAGTCGTGCAGAGGAATTTGGACTGTAAGAGGTTATTGTGCATCCTTTTCTACAGAGCCAGGGTGAGAGCCCAGGGCACCATGAGAGTGAGGAGATGTAATTCAGTTTATTCAGGGTATTACATTATACAGTTGGTATAAATTATGGTAGTACAGCAAAAAATAAAGTTTGCTCTGTTAATATGTAGTTTCTTGCCCAGTGACAAGGACAAGTCAGCCCCCAAAACCAGGTTATTTACCACATCCTTAATTTTTGTTTTCCATCTCCAGATCTGTGCCATATCACTAAGCCTCCTCAATTGCCTCGAGTGAGACAATCAATCCAAAGCTTTTGGAAATTCCAAAGAAACAGAAGCCATTGGTTTTTCTTTACTTACTCTTAACACTTTCAATGACAGCTTCCATATTCTAGGTGCTAACAGCTCCCTCCCAGAACTAATTCACATCCAAACTACCCTCCTTCCCCCCAAACCTCCCCCCCCCCACACACACACCAACAAAAAACAAATGAACAAACACCTTGCAATCATTTTGTCTTCCCATTTTGTCCCACCTCTGATTATAGCTGCTTTACAATTATTTCCTTAGCTCTTCCTCCCTTCCCCCATTACTACAGTAGGAGAATATACCAGTAATTTAGGGTTCTCAGGATTACTGTTCTTTCCTTTTAAAACATTTTAAGTGGCACAAAGGGGTGCGCTGACTGAAGATCAAGATAAATTTGTTCATAACTGGCCCATATCTGCTAAAAGCTGGTTTTAAAGCCTGAACTCAGAGGCCTAAATAGCCTTGTAGCTAGGAAGGCATTGCCTCTTCCTGATGCTTGCGGGGTATTGAAATGACCTTCGTATTTCTGCCTTGAATGCCAGTAGAGAGCAGAAGACATGTCAAAAAAGATGAACTCAGTCTCCAACTAAAAGTGCAGGTCTCAGTCTGTCACAGAAGCACAGGGTCTGGATGTGGAAAAGACACATCCAATCATCTAGTTCATCAACCTGCTAGAGCAGGATTCTAACAATTTGTTAGGGCTTTAGCCAGGCTGATTTTAAACATGCCGTGCAGTAGTGTTTCCACCACTTACCTTAGGCAATTATTTCATAGATGATAGATCCGATATCATGAATATCATTTATCCTTTCTTAATTTAAACCTACTGCTCCTAGTTATACATATATTTCAACTATATAACCCCCGGACCTCACTCTCTCAGCATTTACACTTCTCAGCTATTTGAAGGATGTTCTATATCCACCCTCTTAATCAATACTTAAATAGTGTTAACTCAGTTATGGCCCGAACCAAAGCTTGCTGAGTTTCCCATTATTTCATTACAAACTTTTGGGTGGGGTTTCTTGTGATTCAGCAACACTTAAGAGCTGGAGCAAAGCCACGGAGAGAAAAAACTTGCTTCCAGCAGTCTATTGTACTGTTGCTGAACAAGCTGACCCTCTCCAGCAACTTAACCCCTGTTGTAAAGAGGAGCACAGGCACTCTAGCCCAAGTAACCAAGGATTTATGATTAGATCTTAACCAAATGACAGCACAGTGTCTGCTAGCCCCATGCTGGCACAGTGCTGAGTCAAAGGGGAAGAAGTGCCACTTACAGAACCATCAGCCCTGCTTCCTGCGGTTGTTTGTTAGCAATCATCCATCCCGGCACCAACCAGGCCTGAGATTGCCTAGCTGTGTCAAACTGAAAAGACCACAAACAAAAGGTACTATAGCTGCAACCAACATTAGGGATGCAACAGGAGTAGCTGTTTTTCCTGCTCTCTCCTATCATTTATGTCACTGTCCCTCAGGACCAACACACACAATCTGACTGAACATTTTGTTTGGTGAGGCAATTGGTTTGTTTTTTCCAGACAGTGGGCTGATTATTTCCTCACATTAAGAATGGCTTCTATAGGTGGATAAACGGCAGCCTATCGTTCCCATCTCTGCTTTTCCCACTCCTTAGGATACAGTCTCTCCCCTTGGTACTGCTGGGAACACAGAACCCTTTACACTGGCCAGGTACTGTCGAGGGTGCAAGGTGCCAGCAATAGCTTTTACAGAACCAAACCCTCTCTCCCGAGACCCACTATCTAATTAGTTCATTTTAGCAGTCACAATAAATGTCCCTGTATGAAACCCAGAGCCCAATGCCTCTCTGTGTAACACTGTTGTACTCAAAGGGGTTAGCACAGTGTTGTATCTGGCCCAAACTCTTTATTTTGTGTTGCTTTAAAAGCTGCTTTGCCTCTATGTGAGCCATTACAGGCAGCTGCTGCCTTTCCTAATAGTCAACCATTTTCTGCCTGCTACAGTATCTTAATGCAGCCACCTGAGCAGCAGAAATGCCTATCCGAAACAAATCAATAGATTCTCTCTCCTGCCACTGCCAGTGTTAATTCACCAGCAGATGCGTCTTCACTGTTTGCTTTTTTCCTTGTTTTTCTGCAGAAGGGCTGGCTAGTATTGGAGGCTGTTTGGTATCTGTGCTTGGGATCGATGGAAAGTTGCCAACTAGACCCACATGATCTGAAAAGTTAACTCTGCGGCTCTGATGAAAGAAATCGAGACCAATTTCAAACCCCTTCACCTAACCATTATAAATCCCTCTTGCCCCCCATTAAACTGAAGTAGCAGATGCCAGCTTCTCCTAGTTACAGTGGAAAAGGAGGACGCTCCTGTGGCTTACACAAGAAAGTCTGAAAGACAAGCTGGGAGGCAGACAGCCTTTCCTCCCCACCAAAAAGTTACATATGAGAGAAGCCATATTAATTCCACTGCCGGTCTCCTTTTCATCCTTCACCACCCGTGTGGTGTACACATTGCCAGCCTTCCTTTTAGCAGAGGTTTATCCACCATTCTCTAACCAAAGCCCTCAGACGTTGCCTCTTCATTCCTTTTTTGGTCCATTCTTGATCACCCCACACAGTACTGCAGTTCATAGCAGCAACTCCTGTCTCTGGGGGGGCGGGGAAAGGCTGATCTCCACTCACTATCACCAGATTTGTGTGCCAATCACTATGGTTTTGAAAGGCATGTCTCTTGATTTACACGGGCAACAGAGAAAGTGAATCCCAGGGCTTGATCCCTGCTGAGGTGCCAAGCATAATCAACTCCCACAGAGGTGACTGAGATCCATCAGCAACTGGCAGGAACAAGCCCCTCCAAGTGGAGTACCAAGGACAATACACATTATTGATGTTTGCAGCAGGAGTCCCTCTGGATTCTCCCATTTCTGCCACCCACCATTTCATTTCCTCGGCAACACATACAAAGGTCACAGAGTACGACACCCCTCATTCATGCCAAAGAGGAAAGAAATGTTTTCCTGTGAAGCTTGTCAACAATTCTAGGCAGTAGCCAGAGCATCTTCATTGGGCTCTGAGAATTCAGTGAGTTGGGAATAAAGGTAACTCAAAGCAAACTGTAAATAGGACTTTTAGCATAAGAGACTCTTCAATAGAGAATGAGGAGGTTAGCGCTTGATTTCTAATTTATCCTAAGGTCTCTGTCAAGGCTGTTCACCACTCTGGCACTTTGAGAGCAGAAGGCTGGTGGGGAGGGTCGCTACAAGAGACCTTAAAATACCTTGCCGTTAAAGGCTTCTGTCTAAAAATTCCCCAAGGTCACAGACTTCCTGACCTTGAGTGGTACACTGCTACCACCCAAATGCAAAAACCCCTTGAAGCCTGGAAGAAGCACTTTGGAACTTCTCCCTGTAGGGTAACCCCAAGTTCTTAACCCACCCATAGGAGACAGCTTGAAAACAAACTGCAGTCTCTTAATAGCTGACCTTCAGTTCAGGCACATGGACACAGAATCTTCTGCCCTCTAGAACACAAGAATTAGACTATAGTCTTAAAAAGATGATTTTATTAACCAAACAGCAAAACAAAGATGATATGTTTGGTAAAGCATCCTGGGCACTAGGGGCTCGTCTACATTGGCCCCTTTTCCGGAAGGGGCATGCTAATTTTTCAGATCGTAATAGGGAAATCTGCGAGGGATTTAAATATCCCCCGCGGCATTTAAATAAAAATGTCCGCCGCTTTTTTCCGGCTTTTAGAAAAGCCGGAAAAGAGCGTCTACACTGGCCCCGATCCAGCCCGATCCTCCGGAAAAAAGCCCTTTTCCGGAGGATCTCTTATTCCTACTTCAAACTAGGAATTCCTTCAAAGTAGGAATAAGAGATCCTCTGGAAAAGGGCTTTTTTCCAGAGGATCGGGCCGGATCGGGGCCAGTGTAGACGCTCTTTTCCAGCTTTTCTAAAAGCCGGAAAAAAGCGGCGGACATTTTTATTTAAATGCCGTGGGGGATATTTAAATCCCCCGCGGATTTCCTTATTACGATCTGAAAAATTAGCATGCCCCTTCCGGAAAAGGGGCCAATGTAGACGTAGCCTTGATGTATAATGACTTGCTTACAAGTTCTATATGCTTGTGTTTCACCCTGCCTCTCATGATTAGTTGATGTTTGCTGTAAGGTCTTGCTTCCTGTTCATTTGTAATGCTAAGTTGTATACCTTGTCTTCATCACAAACTAAGTTGTGCACGATTCCTTTCTTTTTGCAAGGTTAGTAACTATTAATCTTGTCTGAAACTCTGCAAAATTGTATGGTGTGAGCGGAGGATGTATGTAAGTGTGACAGCCATCACAAATGTCCAGGTGATCAAGAAGAAGTGGAAACTTTGAAGATAACGAGGAAACATGCATTGTGTCTAGGCTGAGTTAAATTAGCAGCGCTGACAACCTTGGGGCGGGGGAGGGGGTCTCTGCCTGTCTCCAAGAGTAAGAGAACGATGGAAAGCCTGACAATCAACATCAAAGGATAACTCTGGAAAACACAGAACACCACCTCTTAAGGATAGATGATTGAAGCATGACACTGCAATATCCAGAGACCCAAATGGGAACTTTGGGAAGCTCTGACCATCAAACTCTGGGTCCAGTCTTGCAAGCCAAGCCTCAGAAGAACCCCGACTCTTTAGTCAGCCTTGAAGTAAGCCAGTAAGACTGACTTGAGCACCACAGATTGGTAACTATGCACCGTCTGCAGGACCTCTGGGTGTGCGGGGGGGTGGGAGCGCACGCACGAGCGGGCTTGTCTTTATGAAGCATATGCTAACTGCTTTTCTACTGTATTCTCAATAAACATAGCATATTGCCTTTTCCTCTGAAAAAGATCCCATGTGCTTCTTATAAGCATAACACAGTTTTTCCTTAGGCATAGATATCCCTAAAAAATACATGCCTTAATTCCTGGTTCAGTCTCTCCCCCCAGCTCCTGCTCTAAACTCACACACAAAAGGGAACTGAAACGGGAAAAACTTGTTTGTGTCAAAATCTTTTACTCTCCTCCCATTGGCTATCCTGACTCCCTGCCAACACTTCCTGGATACCATCTATTCTGAGTTTAACCCTTTAGTTACTGAATGCTGGGATGTCTAGAAAAGAATAGTATCCACCCATTCATCACAGTCAGTGGCTATGTCTACACTCGTGGCTTCTTGCGCAAGTACGGCCATTCTTATGGCCATACTGCCCACCCGCTCTTGCGCAAGGAAATTTACAGGACGGAGTGATAAGAGAGGGCTTCTTGCACAAGAGCGACACTCTTTTTTAAACAGGTGTAAGCCCTCTTGCGCAGGAGCTCTTGCACAAGAGGGCAGTGTGGACACTCAGCAGGGATTTCCTGCACAAGAAAGCCCTATAGCTAAAATGGACAGCAGAGCTTTCTTGCACAAGAGAGTGTCCACACTGCCATGGATGCTCTTGTGCAAAAGCACAGTTCGCACATGGCAGTGTGGACATTTTCTTGTGCAAGAAGCCGCCAGTGTAGATATAACCCTAGTGTGTCTGCTATTGACAATGGACATCATAAGAAAAAACACAAGTAATGATTGAATATTACTCTGGGAACAAAAAGAGTTCATTAGATTTTATTCTATTTGCATTTTAGTACTTTGCTATGCAATGAGGAAGTTTGTTTTTAAAAGTTAAAGTGATCCTGATCTCTCTGTGTTTTGCAGCTACTGTGACAGATTATTCTAAACAATTCACACTTAAAAAAATTCATTGAGTTCTACAGAATAACAGAATACCCTGAATACTAATGGTATGTAGCTTTATAAATGAGATGGAACACTTGTCCTTGCTATTCTGTAATATTCAAGTCAGCGGGACCTAACAAAATTCACCCTGAGGTACTTTAGAAATTAAAAGAAGGTATCTTGGAATTTTTAGTGATTTTCTTCAAGAATTCAGAGAGGACAAGTAAGGTCCCAGTTGACAGGAGAAGAGCAAATATAGTACCTGTCTTTGAAGAGGAGAACCAAGGGAACCAAAGAAATTATAGACCACCTAACCTAACTTCAATTCCTGGAAATGTACTAGAATCACGCATTGACTATGAAGCAAAAATGTGATGCTGTTGCAAAAGAGGCAAATATTTTGAGATGTATTAACAAGAGTGCCATATGTAAGACATGGAAGATAATTGTTCCATTCTATTTGGAACTGGTGAGACTTCAACTGAAGTATTATCTCCCATTATGGGTGTCACACTAAAAAATATGTAGACTAATTAGGAAAATGCAGAGAAGAGCAGGAAAAATTAGAAGAGGTTAGAAAACAAGAAAGGAATTTCTTTGTAAACACCCTGGATATGTTTATTTTTGAGAAAAGAAGACCGAGGTAACACCTGATAATAGCCTTCAACTCTACTAAAGGTTATTATAAAGAGGATGGTGATCAATTGTTCTCCACAGCCAGCGGAGATCAGACAAGATGTAATTGGCCTAATATGCAGCAAGTGAGATTTAGGTTAGATATTAAGAAAAACTTTTTAAATTATAAAGGAAAGTAAAGTACAGGAATAGCTTACCAGGGGAGATTGTGTAAGCCACTTCACTTGAGGTTTTTAAGAACAGTTTAAACAAATTAAATTCACCTTTAGAGGTCCCTTCCAGTCCTATGCTTCTATGATTGTTGTGATTATACACTGGATAATACTTTTACTCTGTCCTATATGTGTTATTTTATACTGGCCAATGCCCGATAAAGCATATTTTATACTGGCTGGTACCCAGCTTCATTCTTCAAAGTGGACATACACATAGAACCATACCTCCTGCTAGTGAACTGCTGCAATCTACCTGCAAGGTAGCAAACTTGATGCTGGGAGCAGCCAGGTGGAGTCTACTCCTTTCTTAATCCAACGAGCATCCAAGGATCCCAACCTGACTAAACAGATAGGCTGTGTCTACACTGGCACCCCTTTCCGGAAAAGGGATGCTAATGAGACACTTCGGAATTGCAAATTCCACGGGGGATTTAAATATCCCCCGCGGCATTTGCATGAACATGGCTGCCGCTTTTTTCCGGCTCAGGGTTTTGCTGGAGAAAAGCGCCAGCCTAAACAGGATCTTGCGGAAAATAAGCCCTTTTCCGGAAGATCCCTTATTCCTACTTTCAAGGTGATGGTGAAACCCTGCCGGGTGAACTTTGGAACCCTGGGGCGGCACTGACCCAGGGCAGAGACTTTTGGGGTGTTGGACTTTTGGGACTTTGGGGAATTTGTGGCTGGGGGGAGGGCCTTTGTTCATGTTTGGTCTGTAAGTCTGAGTTGTGGTATTTTCCCAATTTAATGCTGATGTCGGTTACCTCATGTTATAAAAGGTTTACTGCTATACTGAGGCTCTATGCTTGTGAGAGGGGAAGAATTGCATCTTTGAGGCACCTAGAGGTGTATGTAAGATTTCCCAGGTCACTGGGTGGGGGCTCGAGCTGGTGTTGTATTACCTTGTTGGGAGGAGACCCCTTAGATAGTGAACCCGGCCCTTGCTGTTATTTACTCAGCCTGGCAGAAGGGTTACACTAGTATTATCTGTGT
This sequence comes from Pelodiscus sinensis, assembly GCF_049634645.1. Lineage (NCBI taxonomy): Eukaryota > Metazoa > Chordata > Testudines > Trionychidae > Pelodiscus > Pelodiscus sinensis. The sequence continues at coordinate 21,935,851 of NC_134720.1, read as the reverse complement.
GACAGCTACAAATTCCCTGGGCCTCTTCCCCCACATGATTCTCCAGCACCTTCCTTACCACAGGTTCTTCCTCCTGGTAGCTGCTTGCTCTTGCTCCTCTCAGATCCTCCACAGCTCTTTCTCTCCTCAACTCCTCACGCACACTGATTTAAACGGAAGGGGAGCCCTTTTTAATCAATCTCATCTGGTTCTTAATTGGCTCTGGGTGTTCTCACTATGCAGACTCATTTAACTCTGGAAACCTCCTAATTGGCTCTGGAGACTTCAATTGGCCTGATTGTCATGACTGATTCTAGCAGGTTCCTGCTGATTCTGGGTTAGCCTTTCTAATTTAGGGAACAGGAATCTATTTAATATGGGGCTAATATATTTCCCCTCCACTACTTCGCTGTGCCCCAACTCTGTCACAAAACCTATTACTGTAAAACAAAAAGTAACCACCATTTGCACTTGCATTAAATTTGCTGCTCAGAGGCTATTTCTCACACAATAGCCTCATCGCCACATAAAAAGATACAAAAAATGGGTAGGGGAGGGAACACACCCTTCAATCTATACCCTAAAGCTTGCCACACTGGTACATAGACACTTCAGGATGAGGTATAGACATGGATGCCTTGTGTAGTCTCATTAGAGGAGATAGCAGCAGAAGCACCTCATTCAGGGCACCACAGCCCAATGACTTTTACAGTCAGTAACACAGGAGTTTTACAGGAGATTGGGGCAGTAGCCCCGGTAGTAGGACCTGCACCCATCCTGTTCCACCAGGCCCCGACACAAGGCCCTGTGAGTGGCAGAGTAATCCACCACTCGCTCAGCCAGAAATCCCACCAAACACCCTGGGGCTGAGTCTACACTGGGCCACTTATTCCGGAAAAGCAGCCGCTTTTCCGGAATAAGCTGCGAGCTGTCGAAACTGGCCCCTTGAATTTCCGGAAAAGCAGTGACGATTTACTGTACAAAATCAGCCGCTTTTCCGGAAAAACTATGCTGCTCCCGCTCGGGCAAAAGTCCTTTTTCCGGAAAAGCTTTTCCGGAAAAGGGCCAGTGTAGACAGCTTTTCTGAAAAAGCAGAAGAAACGGAAAAAAGCGGTCTGGACGCCGGGAGACCCCGTAGAGCCCTGGACTTCCTGGTAACCTGAGCTCTTAAAGAGCGTGGAGGCAGCTGGGCACACGTGGCAGGAGCATGCCTCAGACCTGCGGCCTGAGCTCTGCCACATGCCTCTGTGCTGCCCAGCAGCCACCTCACAGCCCAGCATGGCAGCTCCGGGTGGTGAGCCACCTGCACCCCCAGCAAATGGCGGGCCCCATCCTGGATCCCCAGGGAGCTGGAGACCCTCCTGGACCTCTGGCAGGAGGAGGAGGGTCTCCATGACCTGCATTCCAGGCGCCGGAATGTTGACATTTACACCCGGCTGGCCAACAACCTGGTGCAGCAGGGACACCCCAGTCGCAATTGTGAGCAGGTCCGCTCAAAAGTGAAGGAGCTGCGGCTGGGGTACGTCCGGGCCAGCGAGGGCAGGACCAGACGCCTGCCCATACTTCGAGCACATGAACGCTTTTCTGGGCCAGCCAGCCCCGCAAGGCCCGGGTGTGCCGGTGGACACGTGCCAGCGCCCCCCCATCATCCGGCCCACCGTGGCGGGGGAGGGAGAGGACAGCAGCAGCGCGTCCGGGGGAGAGGAGGCCAGCATTGACACCACCCAGCAGGCCCCCTCCAGCAGCTCCTCTGAGGCCGAGGCCAGGAAGGAACCCACTGGTGAGTCTTTGCAGTTTGCACTCCCAAAGGGTGGAGGGCGGAGGGGGGGAGCCAGGTGCCCGGAGGGAGGAGGGGGAGAGCATGTCACTCAGGCCACGTGAGCTGCACGCCGCGTAGCATTAGGCAGCAAGCAGCACGTGCAACCACGTGCAGCCTGGTGACCGAGCAGCACGTGGCAGCTGCAGGGCACGTGCTGCTCACACACATTCGGCGGGACCAGGGGGAAGGGTGGATGCCGGCTGGAACTGGTCAGGGCCCCAGGGACTCAGCCCAGAGCCCGAACTCCGCTAAGGGTGCAGCACGGAGAACGGCACACTGTCCCATGCCTGGCTGTGAGGCACAGCCAGCTGCCGTTGGGTATGCCGCAGCGTCACGGTCCTGTGACCGTGGACCCCACCGAGCCCCTCGCCTGCTCCCGGAGCCTTGGCTGGCTCCCCAAGGGGAGTCCCCACTGTGGCCACACATGTCCATGGGCTACCGGCCTTGTGGGAGGGATAATGGGAGGGACAAGGGCCCCTAAGTTTTGCTGCAAGGATGGGACACCCCCCCCCACCCAGTTACTCTTCTGGTTCCATCCAGGAGATATCCCACGCGAGGGGATCTCAGAGCCCAGATGTGCTTCCAGGCACTGTGTAGGGATGCATCTCGCTCCCTGTCAAACACCAGTGATTAGCCCAAAGCTTTTCACAGTCTCCACCGGCAGGGAGTTCCACAGGTGAACGCAGCACAAGCACCCTCCCGCCCTCCACGGGGCCAGGATACAGACCAGTGCTTACAATACTGGAGGGGGGACCCTACTCTAGGGGCGCACCTTCCTTGCCAACATACAACACAGGGGCAGGAGGGGAAGAGAGTGGGCCCCAGCCACACAACTGTGGGGTCACCTGGGCTCAGGGTGGAGGGCATGAGGTGTGGGGACAGTGGACAGCCTGCCTGACTGACCCATCCTTTCTTCTCTTCCCTGCAGTGGGACCCAGCAATAGACCCTCCACTGCGGCAGCAGCAGCACCCCCAGCTGGCCAACCCCGGAGGTGCAGGCTGCATCAGAGGGACCAGCTTCTGCGCCGCCACGTGACCGCCGTGGAGAGAATCCAGGGCTCCACTGAAAAGCGGGTGCAGGGGGACCTGCAGTGGCGGCAGGAGGGCTGGGCTGCCTTCCTCACAGGGGCTATGTCTAGACTGCAGGCTTCTTTCGAAAGAGCCTCTTTCGAAAGATCGCGTCTAGACTGCAGGCGGATCTTTCGAAAGAGAAATCCGCTTTTTCGAAAGAGAGCACCCAGCGAGTCTGGATGCTCTCTTTCGAAGATGGCCTCTTTACATTGAAGAACGCCTTCTTTCGAAAGAGGAACTTTCGAAGGAAGGCGTTCTTCCTCGTAAATTGAGGTTTACCGCCATCGAAAGAAAAGCCACGTTCTTTCGAAATAATTTTGAAAGAACGCGGCTTGAGTCTGGACGCAGGGGAAGTTTTTTCGGGAAAAGGCTACTTTTCCCAAAAAAAACCCTGAGTCTGGACACGGCCTGAGTGCAGAGGGATGCGCACCTCTATGGACATGCTCACGGCACATTTAGTGCACGCCATCCACTATGGCATGGCCGGACCCCATGCCCCCGCCATCCCTTCCAGAGCACAGCCCATGCCCCCTCCTATCCCTGCTCCTATCCCAGCTCCTGCCCCTGTTCCTGCCCCTGCTCCTATCCCAGCTCCTGCACCTGCCCCTACCCCTACTCCTGCCCCTGCCCCTGCCCCTGCTCCTGCCCACCTCCCCGTGCAGGCTGCCCCGACGCGGTCTGCCCAGCGTGTGCAGGTCCCCCCCCGGAGGAGCGCTCGCAGGGGCCGCCCGTCGCAGTAACTGCCCCCTCCCTGTCCCAGTTGAAGGTCTTTCCCCCCTCCCTGTCCCAGTTGATGGTCTTCCCCCCCCCCCCCTTGTAATTAAAAAGTTGTCTATTTTTCAGTTCATTCTTGTGTTGGTTATTGTGTTACTCTAGTAACTGTAAGAAATGATTTGATATGCCAATTAGCCACTTAAATTTAACAGGGTTACAAACTGTGGACAACAAATTCTTTACTCTATCACCAGGGGGGCCCTTTGTAAGTGGTCATTGGTTTGTGGTGCATAGAGAAATACTGAGACTTTTCAGTAAAATGTAAACCACAAACTATATTTACATAGCTAACAAACAAGCAAGAACGGTTAAAAGATGCACACTACGGAGTATTAAACATAATCTAGGTACAGGGAGGACAATTGGGTAGTGTTGCTGACCACCTCAATCCTTTGGTCCTTTCGGGCCTCAGGAGAGGAACAGCCAGGAGATCCCTCGACGGAAGACGACTGGAATCAGGTACGCTGACTTGAGCCTTCCGCACGAACCCCGAATCCTCTTGGCTGTTCTTCAGGACAGGCGATGGTGGCCTAAACCCTAGCCTAAACTAAAAAGAAAAACCCTACCTAAGCCTGACGCACCCGACGAACAGTCACGATGACGGCCGATGTGCTTTGACCCGACGCTTTACAATTGGGGGGGGGGAGAGAAGCGGAGGGGGTGGGGAAGGGTAGGGGACGGGCGGGAGTAGTCTGGGGAGACCCAGGCGACCCTACTACGGGGCTTGGGCAAGCATGTCCACCAGGGCCTCTCTGATGCGCACCGCATCCTGGCGCGCCTGGCGGATGGCAGCTGTGTCGGGCTGTTCCAACGTCTGTGCCTTGGCTGCCATCCAGGCAAGGAGAAAGGCCTCCCCACTCCGCTCCACAATGTTGTGGAGCACGCAGCACGCAGCCAGTACCTCCGTTGCATTCTGCTCACCCATCTCGAGACGGGTGAGCAGACAACGGAAGCGGGCTTTTAAACGTCCAAAGGCGAGCTCCACTGGGTTTCGGGCCCGGTTGAGGCGGTCATTGAACTGGGCCCGATTCTGGTCCAGCTGCCCCGTGTACGGCCGCATTAGCCAGGACATCAGGGGGTAGGCCGCGTCCCCGATGACGCAGATGGGCACAGGCACATCCCCGACAGTCAAGTCGCGCCGGGGGAAGTAGGTGCCCGCCTCCAACCTGCGAAAGAGTCCAGAGTTCCGGAGGATGCGGGCGTCGTGTGCCTGGCCGGACCAGCCCCCGTAAATGTCCAGGAAGCGGTCCCGGTGGTCCACGAGGGCCTGCAGAACAATGGAGCAGTACCTCTTGCGATTCATGAAATGGCCTGCTTGATGCTCCGGGGCCCGGATGCGGATGTGGGTGGCATCCAGGGCTCCCCTGCAGTTGGGGAACCCGAGGGCAGCGAAGGTGGCCATGGTATCATCCACGTCATGCAGGCAGATTATTCGCGGGAGCAGGACATCGTTGATGGCGTGGACGACCTGCAGAAGGGTGCAGAGAAACACAAGGGAACACATCACATACGGCAGGGGTGAGTGTGCGCTCCCTTGGGCCCCCCCCCCGATTCCCTCTGTCCTCGCACACACACACCCGGGCCCCCCTCACCCCACGGCCACCCCCACCACCTGTGCAAGGGAGGGACAGCCCAAACCCCTGGGCAACCCAGCCTGGAGTCTTGCTGTCCCTGGGCCTGGAGTGCAGCACCCTCCCCCCATCCAACTCCCCCTGGGACTTACCTCCACGACGATCATTCCGACGGTTGATCTTCCCACCCCGAACTGCTGTGCCACCGAGCGGTAGCTGTCCGGTGTGGCCAGCTTCCAGAGCACGATGGCTACCCTCTTGTTCACGGGGATGGGTGCCTGCAGCTGGGTGGCAGCTCTCTGCAGCGCGGGGGTGAGCCAGGTGCACAGCTGCAGGAAGGTCCGTTTTCTCCACCGGAAATTCCTGATCCATTGCTGGTCGTCCCAGAGTCCGAGGACCACCCGGTGCTGCTCTCCAAACTCCAGACGGGCCTCACCACGGTGGGGTGCTGATGCGACATGGTTGCCAGGGCCTCCCTGGTGAGGGAGTCCAAGGCGATCTCTGCCTCCTGGTACATGTACACCATGGCACCGGCCTCCAGCACGAGCAGCAGGCACTTGTACAGCTGAAACAGGGGCCCGAGCAGACACATGGCCACCCACGGCTCCATAGCAGACAGAGCAGGGCAGAAAAAACTCAGGGAAAAGCAGTTGGGGGACAAAGGGTGGTGTCCCCAAAACTCAGAGGGCAACCACAGACCCTGCGAAGGGTGTCAGTCCCTGGCAGAGGCCCCAAGGCACGGGAGCAGGAGATCAACGGCTGTCCGTCGAGACCCCTTTAAGCATGTGTCTGAACGGCGCTCTGGCCCCGCCCCCGGAAAGGTCTGGTGGCTTTTGCCCTTTTCAAAATGGCTCCAGGCTTCTGCTTTTCCAGAAAAGCACGCCGCCAATGTAGACGCGTTTTTCCGGAAAAGCGCATCGTTATAACGGTAACTCCGGGGCCAATGTAGACGCTCCTTTTCCGGAAAAACTTAAAACTGTTCCGTTTTAAGCATTTCCAGAAAAAGGTGCCAGTGTAGACATAGCCACTGAGTTCACTCAGGTGAGAGATACCACTCACGCACTCTCCCTGGCTCACATCCCACCAGATCCTGCATTGGGGTGTTCCACGTAGTCTCTGTGTCCTCTGGTTCTGCAACACCAGCCTCTCACTGAGGTGTCTCCAACTTGATGCACTCTCCCAGGTGTCTAGCTCCATCATCCAGGTCTCTGGTTGAGGTATCTCTGGAGCTCTTGCAACAGGCCCTTCTCCTCCAATGTCCATTCCAGACAGATATGAACTGGTTGCTTTCACATTTTTCCAGCGCTTGGAGCATGCTCAGTACAGCTGGGGGACAGGACTTCCTCCCTCCAGAGGGCATTAAGCCCTTCTGGCCCAGTATGTGGTATTGCAGATCTTGTCACACCAACTCAGATTCAATTCTGGTGCTGAAGCTTGTCTACAAGCTTAAAAAAGACAGGAAAAAGGAGAAAGATTATTTACTGCTAATGTTTTGCAAATGTGTTAGTCTTTCCCATAGTTCCTAGAAATATAGAGGCTGCTGTTATTGCACTGTACAGTAAAGTCCATAAATATTATAGTTCACAGTCAGGTTGGAAGACCTTAATAAGTGGAGTTCCAAGGGGATCAGTTTTGGACCAGTTCTGTTCAATATCTTCATCAACGATTTAGATAATGGCAGAAAGAATACACTTACAAAGTTTGCAGATGATACCAAGTTGGGAGGGGTTGCAACTGCTTTGGAAGAGAAGATTAGAAATCAAAATGATCTGGGCAAACTGAAGAAATGGTCTGAGGTAAATAGGATGAAGTTTAGTAAGGACATTTCAAAGTACTCCACTTAGGAAGGAACAATCAATTTCACACATACAGAATTGTAAGTGACTACCTAGCAAGGAATACCTAGGGGTCATAGAGAACCACAAACTAACTATGAATCAACAGTGTGACACTGTTGCAAAAATAGCAAACATCATTCTGGGATGCATTAACGGGAGTGTTGTAAGGAACACATGAGAAATAATTCTTCTGCACTGATCAGGGCTCTACTGGAGTATTGTGTCCAATTCTGGGCACTATATTTCAGGAAATGTGTGGAGAAGGCCCAGAGAAGAATAAAAATTAAAGCTTTAGAAAACATGACCTCTGAGGGACAATTGAATGAATTGGGTTTGGGTAGACTGGAAAAGAGAAGACTGAGAGGGAACATGATAACTGCTTTCAAGTACCTAAAAGGGTATTACAAGGAGGAAGAAGAAAAAATATTCTCCTTAACTTCTGAGGATAGAACAAGAAGCAATGGGCTTAAATTGCAGCTTGGGAGGTTTAGGTTGGACATTAGAAAAAATCTTCCTGTCAAGATGGTTCAGCACTAGAATAAATTGCCTAGGGAGGCTGTGGAATCTTCATCATTGGGTATATTTAAGAACAGGTTAGACAGGCATCTGCCAGGGATGATGGTGCTTGGTCCTGCCATGAGGGCAGGACTGAACCTGAAAACCTTTCAAGATCCCTTCCAGTTCTAGTATTCTATAGTGGTATGGAAAACTTTGGGACCCTTGCTCTGATAAACAGTTCCGTAAATTAACAAATTGATAATGGACTAATCCAATCACTGAGACAAAATGGAGATTTTTCAAGGGTTCTTTTATATCCTCTGCCATGTGCTTTACTTACTCTCGCAAACAAGACTCACAGCCTAGGTGCATGGAAAATTACCAGCCCGAGACTGAGTCTGGAGTTACATGAGCATATCACATGTCTTTACATGCTTTGACCCACAGGCACACCAATGCATGTGTTCTTACTAAGTCATAAAGGGGAGTCACTAGTTAAAAGAAGTACATGATCTCCACATGTCACACCTCTCCACCTCTTAGCCTGGGACCCTCCTGTTCTCCCCATCCCATTCACTGTTACCTGCGGGGCGAGGCTCTGTCTTTCCACTGTGCCAGTTCCTTTTGGCATGTTCAGCTGCTCTTCCTGGCAGCTGGCTCCAGTGCTACTCCTGGATGCTGCCCGGTACAGCACAGCAACTGCCAGGGAACATCCCAGGAAGAGGAGAGGCTCTGACTCTGACCCTTCCTCTCCCCATCCAAAGGATCAAGTACCCCCATCCAAGCCAGCAGGGGTACTTGATCCTTTGTGTCACTCCCACCAGCTGCCTAATCAATCATAACCTTTCCATTGACACCTTCCCCAATACAATTGCAACAAATCTTATGCAAAGTGTATAGCAGTGGTAACAGCAATTATATTAATGGGTATCTTTAATCAGACAACATTTCTCCAATGCAATCCTGTCTATTTACAAGAAACATGAAACAAAAAACAGCAGGAATCAGACCACAGTTTCTTTGCTCACAGTTCCAAGGTTCTTTCAGCCAAAAACTCTAGGCTCTTCTCAGGGCCATGCTCCCAATATTTGTTCAGGCAGTGACCTTGTTTGTCTGATCAGACATCTACTACTCACACACACCTTTGTTTTGGGCAGTGACATGTGTCTGGGGTTTAGGTGGAGTGTCATACTGTTTCAGCTAGCTGGTGCCATAAAAGGAGCTTAACTTCTTACATTTATCCCAAATGGGGGGCAGATGTTAAACCTTTTGAAACTGTTGGGTGTACTCATAACAGTATTAAGCTGCACTTTTCACTGTATAGAACTGAAGGTTTGAGATTCTGCTACAGTAGCTAGAGATAGCCTAAAAAAATTTAAAAAAAATACCACATACAGAACTCATCAGATGGGCAAAGGAATATTTCCCTGTGTGCTTGCCATTAATTGAATATATTAATGAGAAATCTCCCTAGCAACAAAATCTTCAATTCCTTTGGGCCCAATCCTCAACTTGAAAGGACTGCAGGATTTGTCCACCTTGGTGATGTTAAACAAATAACATATTTAATATCTTTATTGAACTATGTAAGCTGTGTACCATGAAAAACAAACACTTTAATCTCTCCTTCATGCACGTAATGTTCAATTTTCAGTTTTATTCTTACATCCATTTCACTATACTTCTGTCAAACATAAAAGCACAGGAACTTTATTAGGATAAGTGAGATCAAAATCAGGAACTATTTTTTAAATAAAGCCCAGTGTGGAGTTATCCTGGTATGAGATGACCGCCAAACACAGAATGACCAAAAAAGATGAGATCACAATACCATAGGAAGCCAATTTTGGAAAGGAGTAACTAGGAAATATCATTGAGATCAGGAGTTACCTGTCTCTGAGTGGATTCAGGCAGCCTTGAAATTCACAACAGATTTCCACTTGAATCAGAAATGACAAATTCCTTTGAGTAAAAAGCCCAGAAGATGAAAGGGCTGTGCTCAACACTCCTTCATTTATGTTGGCTAATCTCATTCCTGTTTAAAGGAAGACAAGAAAAACTATGCAACCAAGGTTGTTGTTATATTGTCTGTTCCAGCTACAGATTTTTTTAGGCCACATTTTTATGGCATTTTGACTGGTCTCACACTCCTCCCCTTAGTCATAATTAAATGCTTCACATCTTGTAAATTAGATTTTGGATCGAGTCATTCTCTGCTATAAAAACAGGAATTAATCTAATTCGTGCAGACAGCCAATGTGTGTTACACTATCTTTGGAAGTTAGACAGTCTGGAGGCAGCCATTGCATTCTCCACAACACTTTTCCCCCCCAAATAAACTAAAAGGTTTTGACAACAGAAATCTTACAAAACAAATTAGTAACAAAAAAATCTTTAAATAATAAACCCACACATGGTAGCTTGATACTATAAATGTGGTCTTATGAATCATTGGTCTCGCACTGGGAGTACAATATAGTGTAGCATATACTGATGCATGCTGCTGCAATCCCCACAGCCGACAGGAGCCTGGGAGGACAAGTTCACTACAACAGGGACAGACCGTTCCTAAACCACCTTTTCAGTGCTATAATAAACGTTCTATATGCAAATTATTTCAAGTCAATGTCCAGACAGCAACTCCTTATTGCTGTATCTTTGCTAAGAGAAATTGAAAGTGCTTATGGCATTCTTAATAAAATGCTGCTCACACTGAAGAATGTTATCGGCCAATATATTAAATTATGCTTTTAGGGACGCCGTTATGCATCACTAATTAACCCTTTATATTTTAATGCAAGAGGTTGACTATGCAAAAAAAAAAAAAAGCTGTGTGAATGACTTCCACCAAACTAGAGACAATGCTTCCATTGTTCTCCAAAGTGAATTGATTCAAACATTGTCTCAGAAGGTCTGATGAAAAATAAAGCCAATATTATTTTTGCAAATTCAGCTCTCTCTGGTTCAGGAAGAGGCTCTCCTTTGTACTAAAAAGGATGCCGAGCTTTGCTTACTATGCAAGGCACTGCTATGATGTTAAATGGTTTTGCCAACTTAGTGTATGAAAATTTAAATTTAACTAGCTAATTTAATTAGAGAGCAAAGAAACATCCTTCAATCTGTTTAAAAAGAAATTAGCACAGAAGCATATGTTAGAAGGGAGATGAGAGCCTGATGCTGGTTTGAATGGATGGAGGTATTATATACTTAGTCATGCCTTTCAGAATCCGCTTTCCACCCCTTAATATCCTAGTGCTTTTAAGGCCATGTGGCCACTGTTCTTGGCAGCACTTGATTTGTTTCCTCCCCTTGTTCTTTTCTGATCCAGACAGTTTTCCAAGTTACAGTAGATAGAGATTCCATGGTCTCATGCATCCACCTTTCCCACCATCTTCATTGCTGCCACCTCCCTGTTTTGCTTAACACTTTGTGTTCAAGGCAGAGGGCCTCCTCTGAGGAACACATGCCTGTGCTCAGGTGGGAACTGAGCGCATGCACCAGCCAAACATCATCAGTACCTCAAGTTCTGAGCCCAAAGTAGCTACCTCTCTACAACATCACAGAGATGGGACTTGGACTGTACCAACCAAGTTGCAGTTTTAAACCCTTGAAAATGCAGTCATATCCATTATATCTTCTTCCATTGCTTTAACCTCACTGTGGAGGGCATGGCTAGCTAGGCTGTAAATCAACAGTTCTCTAGGGTGCTGCACACTAAGTATCCTACTGTATGGGACAGTTCTATAGCCTTCTTCAGCAGAAGATCGAAGGACATCCTAGAACTTGTCATGCATAGCAGCAAGGTCCGCACAGACAGTTCATGTGCAGCAGGCTAGTGCTCTGTAGATTTATACCCATTTGCTGCACACTGACTCTCCATAGAGACATGCCCTAAAAGGTAGTAATGAAAAACTGAGAGACTGCCACACAGTAGGGCTGCAATGAGCCATCTTCCTGATCAAGAAGTCTTTATAATAGGTAGGGATTTTTCCTTTTTACAAGACAACTTCTCTGGAGGAAGTGTCCTTTTGTATCATGTGGAGACCAGGTAGCTTGAAGCTTTTGCATGTCCAACCCTGACTGACAGAACATGATTCAGACTGCATTTAAGTCTACAGGAACCACACATCAATAATTCAATGACATGTTAAATCAGACAGTCATCAAAAGATCTGTATTCTAGTGAAAGAAAAGGTGGGTTTGCAGACTCAAAAATAGGAGGTTACTAGGGATGTAAAAATGTGTTTAAAAATGTAACCTTGTAACTGAGAAAAATCATAGCATTACATGTGCTGTGGGCTCTGCAGTATAAAGTTTAATATTAATATTATTTAAGCTTTATACTGCAGAGCTAAAAGTCTCCTCCCCATGAGCAGAGCCAGCACGGGCTGCAGCAACATCGCCTCCCCTATTTGCATGAGGTGGGAAAGGAGTATTCTGATCATAAATCTTTCCTCATTTATTGCTTCCTTTTTCAACTTATCCTTCAGATACTTTCCCTGCCTGGGTGTCCCTTTCATTCTCTGCATCATTCCCCTCATCGCTAGTCCTCTCCACTCCTTCAACTTTCCTCTTCAGCCACTGTCTTTACCCTTTATTGTATGTATTTCTAGGGAACAAAAATTGCACCCGATCAATGCAGAGGCTCCCCCTGCATTGCTATGCCACTAGCTGCTCCCCCAGGCCTTGAACACCTGGGTGAATAGCTTTTGTCAGTACTGTTTTGCTCATGAGTGACAGGACCTGAGTTCTGAAACTACTTATGCAGAACTGAAATAACAGGGTGTCAAATTAACTTTTCCTAGAGAATCTCAACCATGGGGGCTCAGGTGTAGCTCTTTGCTCTGCAAAAGGCCCAATTCAACTCGTTCTGGCCTCTGGCCCTTCAAAAGGGTTCAACTGGATTCTTTTGATTGGCTTCATGTGGGAGCTGACCAGGCCCAAGAAACACTGATCCTTCAGGAGTTATGTTTGCTAATTACTGTGGGTGTGTCTAGACTACAGGGTTTTGTCAACAAAACTCCGCTTTTGTCGACAAAACTGTACCTGCGTCTACACAACCGCCAAGTTCTGTCGACAGTAAGTCGACAGAACGTAGCAGTTTTGTCGACAGCGGTAAACCTCATTCTACGAGGAATAATGCCTTTGTCGACAGAGTTCTGTCAGCAAAAGGTAAGTGTGGACGCAGGGAAGAATTTATGCTGACAATAAAGGCCTCCAGGAAGAAGCCCTGGTGGACATGTCACAGCTTTCAACTCTATTGTTCCTGCCTGTAACCATCTTTAAAAGGCACAGGCACCAAGAATTAGCATTCTGGCAGCAAGCCAGCTCCAACCAGGACCCTGAGACTGCGCTGCTCTTTCCAGTCAAGCAACTCGGAGCCATGTCCCAGGAACAAGCACCCCCCTAAGACCGCCCTTGGCCCCTCCAGGGACACATCCCCGCAGGAACCCAAGAGCACCAAACGCTGGTCACCCTCCTGGTCTGGGCCCGAGATAAAAGCCCTCTTGGAGCTCTGGTCTGAGGAAGAGGCTCTTCAGGCCCCACAGTCCAGGTGGACAAACATAGACATCCACCCCAGATTGGCTGATGGCCTGGCAAGGAAAGGTCAAGCCAAGGTCAAGGAGCTGCGGCAGGGGTACATCAGGGCCCGTGAGTGCAGCTTCCACTCCGGGGAAACAGCACACTACTGTGCCTACTACGAGGACCCGGACCGGATCCTGGGAGCAGGGGAACCACTGCCTCCCGAGAGGGTTGTGCAGTCTGGCCTGGAGACCCCTCCAAGGTGAGACCCCAGCAGACAACCAGGAGCTCCAAGAGGAGGAGGAGGAGGAAGACAGCACCAGGAGCACCCAGGAGCCAGACGCCCACACTCGGGAGGCCTCCCAGACAACTTCGGACACCAGGGAGGGAACATCAGGTGAGTGCTGTGAGGGTCCAACACGCACAGGGTAGGGCTGGCGGGAGCAAAGTGGATGGTGCAGTGCTGTGACATGTCATGCTGATCACAGCCTGGGGGGGGAGCACACATATGGCTGACCTCAGGGAGGGCCGTCCTACCCCTGCACCCGCATGGCTGCGAGGCACCACCTGCTCCTGCAGGCAGTGATGCCAGGTGCAGGCATGGGCTAGGGACGCTGGGACTGCTACACAGCTTCAGGCCTCTCAGCAACCTGCGGGAACCCCAACTGTGGCCTGACACTTGTCTGTGCTGCTTGGCCATGGGGTGCATGTGAAGGGGGGCGGAATGGTGGCCTGCACACCTTCTGGGCTCCAGGGAGGCCGTGGCTGCTGGCCAGGCCACACAATGCCTTCCTGAGATGCACATAAGCATCCTCTGACCCTAGGACAGGCACTGACTGCTGAGAAGAAGGAGGGCATGCCCTCTCAGGGAAAGTATGGGCATGCATGACTGCGACTTTTCCCTCTTGTCCTCCACAGCCGGACCAGCTGACCAGGAGGGGGGCACCACCCCTACCCTACCACCCAGACGGCTGCAGGGAACCCGTCAGCACTGGCGCACGTATTTGGACCTGGTGCACCAGCACATCTTGGTCCTGCAAGGGATGCGGGACACACTGAACTGGAGGATGGAGGCAGAGGCAGAGTGGTGCAGGCGTTTGCTGGATGAGTGTCCAGCAGCGCACTGAGATTTGTGCTGCTATCTGGGAGGCCATGGCCTTCCCCAGTCCTGTGCCTGGTCTTGCCCCTCAGCCCCTGTCCCCCAGCCTCTGCCATCTCAGACCCAGGTACAGCCCCACCTCCTGCCCAGCCCCCTACTGTCCCAGCCCACATGCATGGCCATGTAAGAAAAGGCCTCCACAGCCAAAGTGCCAGAGGATCTTCATCAAGGCAGCACCCTCAGCCCTAAGCCTCCCTCTGCCCTTCCAGGTTGACATTCCCCCTTCCCACCTATGAGAGTCACTGAGGGAAGCACTTTATTTTGCCGGATGGCAGGTGTCCGGGGCTGTTCAAAGTGCCTCCCCTCCACATCAGCCTGTGTCCCCCCCACAGGGAGGAAGGCCTCCCCTTTCCTCTCCACTAGGTTGTGCAGCACACAGCATGCTGCAACCACATCGGGGAAGTTGTGTTCCCCCATGTGCGCCAAGTGAGCAGGCATCTAAATCTGCCCTTCAGACAGCCGAAGGTGCACGCCACCTGGAAGCGAGCCCGACTCAGGCAGAAGTTAAACAGTTCCCTGCTCACAGCCAGGTGGCCTGAGTAGGGCTTCATGATCCAGGGCATAAGGGGGTACACTGCGCTGGCCACGATGCACGTAGGCATCTGCTCATCCCCGACTGCATAGTTTCTCTCCGGAAAGAATGCCCCAGCCTGCAGCCTGTGGTACAGGTATGAGTTCCGGCAGATGCAGGCATCGTGTGCCCGGCCTGACTACCCAACACAAATGTCTGTGAATTGTCCCCATTGGCGACCAGGGCCTGCAGCACCATGGAAAAGTAGCTCTTTCTATTAATATTCTGTGCTGTTTGATGGGATGGTGCATGAATCGGGATTTCAGTCTCATCGAGTGCTCCACAGCAGTTCGGAAAACCCAGCCCCGCAAATCTGGCCAACATGGTATGGAGGTCTCTGAGGCAGACAGTCCTGTGAAGCAGCTCCGAATTGATGGCCGTCACCACCTGCAGAAAGGGACAAATACAAACACACATAACAGGACATTAGAGGAGCTGTGTGAGCTGGTGAGAGGTGCTCCCCCATCCCTCCCCTCCCAGACCCCAAGAGCCCCCTCCGGTCTCTCTCTGTGCTTGAAGGCCCATTACACCAATAATCATAGCAATATTCAGGTTACTCCTGATCCCAAAGGGCTAGTCACTTTGGACAATTGCATCCAAGGTCTCATACAGAGGACAATGTTTGTAGCTAAGCCTATAGTAAGATATATGAAGATTTATTAAATATGAGAAAAACATTAGAGCTACTAGCAGATTTGCCCAGTGTTGCCTGGGTCCTTCAGAGCAGGGGACTGGTGGGGGAGGGAGTGCAAGAGTCAGGGCAGGGCCTTGGGAATGAGTGGGAGAATGAGAGAGTGAGGCGCCCTTTCCTTCCCCCAGTGCCCTATAACCCTGGGCCTCTATTTCTTCTCTGCCCCCTAACCACAGCTGCCAGGGGCCTCTTTTTCTCCCTCCCCTCTGGTGCTGGGGCCAAAGGCTGGCGGGGGGGGAGGGGAAGTTTGGGGCAGGGGGTGCTACTTACTGATGTGCTGACAGGCAAAAGCCCAAGCCCTGTTGGCCACACTCTCTTGACGGTATGGTTGCGCCTCAGTGTACGCTCTGCAAGATAGCTCTCCATTGTGGGCTTGCTGACCTCAGTGGTCACTCTCATATCACGTCCCTCTGAACAGCATCCCCTCCCTTTCCATGTTATGGAAAAACATCCTTTTCCCAGCACTTCTTGTTTTTTGGCACGCCCAAACCCAAACCTTGCTTTAAGTTAGGAAAAGAGGAAGCTGCACTTCATATTTGGTGGCCCTAACTCTAACCAGTTAGGAGGAGTTTTTGAACAAACTGACTCACAGACAGACACACTCAGATATTTATGATGTTAAAGCAAGCAACTGAGCATGAATGAGTTACATCTGAAGGTTCAAAAAGTAGTATAGGCTTCTATATTCTGCAAGCTCTACCTGACTTTAGGTCAGTGGCTCCCAACCTGTGGTCCACAGAACCCTAGCGGTCCACAATGGTACGGAACATTTAGGAACAGAAAAGTAAGGATTGGGCCCACAGCAGGACTGGACTTTTCGTCAGGCGATTCTCACCTGGGGCTTACTGTTCACGACCAGCCACATGCACACTGCCCCCCACCCTCGGGATGGGATCTTGATCTTGATAGTGGGAGGCACTATCCGTCTTCCCACCACCACAGGCCTGCACAACATATGGCCCGAGGGCTGCATGCAGCCCACAGAGGCTCACTGTGTGGCCCGTGCCAACTATGGGCGGCGCGGCCCCATCCAATCCACTGGCCCAGCAGAGGAGCAGATTGCCAACGGGAAGGGGGAAGTGCAGCGAATCTCGCTGCCGGGCTGCCTGCATGCAGCTCTGGCACAAGGAGGCGAGGTGCGAGCCAGAGGGCGGGACGCCAGCAGACTCCAGGATGCTGGCATGACATGGCGTCGTGATGTCTCCGCCGGCAACTGCCGGATTCAAAAAGGCTCCAGCAGCCCCACAACCTGGAAGGCAGAAGCCAGATAGGGGAGGGGAAGGGGCTTGTGCTGAAGGGAGGGGGGGCAGGTCAGGAGAAAGGGGAAGGCACCAAGAGGCAGGATGCAGGAGAGACAAATGCCAGGGGCCCAAGTAGAAACATGCGTGGGTTTTTTGGGTTTTTTAGCCCGCATGTTCAGTATTTTTGGGGAGAGCATCCCTACTTGCGGCCCGCAGCTGTTTTCTTTGGAGTAATATGGCCCTCGCCACTTTCCGAGTTGTGCAGACCTGCACCACCAGCTGCGCTGCCATTTATGCTCCAGCCCTCTCATCTCTCCCAGTCCCACGGTGGGCCCAATCCTTACTTTTCTTTTCTTCCTATTTTTTTCTCCCCCAGGGCTCTGTGCCTGGCCAAAGGTAGAGTGCCGGGGCAGGAGTTGCCTTTGGCCACGAGAGCCCCCTCGCCATATCCTCTGTGGATGGGCAGGGGATGGCAGGGACGAGAGCTGAGGAAGCAGCATGAGCCAAGGGATGTGCTGGCTGATGCTTCCCGCAGCTCCTCTTGCGGGGTCCGAAAAATTTTAACAGATTGAAAAGGGCCTGTATGTTCAAAGAGGTTGGGAACTGCTGCTTTAGGGCTAACCTAGGCTAAACAGCTGGGGATCTCTGGCTTTGGGTCAAGGTATTTCTAGGCATGAGTCCAAGCAACAAAGAGATACCTTATTCCTTTTGTTTTTAATGCACCCTTGTCATATGCTTAGAGCTGCAGACTGAGCTGATAAAAATCCAGTTGACTGGCTCATCTTCACAGGGAGGAAGACAGAACAAGGAGCCGTTAATGTCTTGGTTGACAAACGCAATCCAGATGGCTTAGGTTCTGGTTGGATCTTACAACTGGAAACTTTCTGGCATCAGTGGGTCTCTTCTTTCCAGGAGGGCCATAATTTCTGGAGAAGAGCAGCTTAATGTCCGTCTTCTGTATGGCAGTTCATACAGCCAGAGGCTCACATTACAGCCACTCAAATATTACATTCCAATATCAAATACAGATATTACAAACAAGACTAATGGATTCAGCAATTCACAAACATTCAAGAGAAACTTAATATGCTTTTAGTTTAATACTACTTTTATCAATATTAGTCCACAAATGAGCCAGACTGATCCCAGATATGTATCTGTTAGCCAAGACCTGGGCATAAAGGGGCACCTGGGTAGCCCACACCACACACTGCCCTTCTCCCCACCTGTATAAATCCAGTTTAAGCAAATGCAGCCAGACACAAAAAGCCTTTGGCCAGAACAAAGCTCCTTTCCTGGCTGGGACCCGAGGGGCAAGGAACTGACTTGCGAAGTCCCTGAGGCTTTTTAATCAGAGCCTGCTGAACTCAAATTGGCTGCTTCCATAAAAGCTCTAGTCAGGCCAGGAGGACCCACCTTCGCTGCTCACTTCACTGCTTCCTGGGGTGAGGTGTCGTAAGATCATGGGACTCCTGTTGGGAGCAGCAAAGGCACTCGGTCCTGCTTCCACTCAGGCAGCTGCTATATTCAGTTCTGGATCCAAGAGAAGTCTGACAAAGCCCAGAACCTGTCTGATTTAGGATCTCTCTTTGGCTGATGCATTTTCTTGAATTGTTTTTCCTGTGTCACTGGTATCAGACAGCCACTTATTTTAAATCTTGTGCCTGTGTTCGGAACTGAATGAAAATTTGTTTCTTGTGTCTCTTTGCTAGGTACTGTTAGAGCAGGGGTGTGCAACCTATGTCTCTCAAGGTAAATATGGTTCAATATGGAACCAAATATGACTCTTGTGTCAATCCCAAAATACATGCAACTTTTTGAATTAAAATTCAAAATTTTAAAAACACATAATTATTCATGTAGTTTGAGCACATGCATGAACCTGAATTTGACCAGTTATGATGTAAACTTCAAAGAAATGTGCGAAAAGACGCAGCAGCAGAAGTGCCATTAAATGAAGGCTGTGAGAACAATGTTTCATTTATGCTCTTCTTAATCATCATGTCAATTATTAATAATATTGAGTTGTATATTTTCAGTCACGCAAATGGACATTCTTATTCGACTCTGTTGACCATGTGTTCTGAATTTTGATGTAGTTTGGCTCTTTGGTTTGAAAAGTTACCAACCCTTGTGTTAGACTTGAAGCAAGAGAACTATGTGAGCTTTTATCAAAGATAGGGCCAGATCCCCAGCTGGCACAAGACAGAACAACTGACACCAGTGAGGATTGGGCTTAGGACCTGGATTCTTTATGTTTAACAGTAGAGATGCTTAAAATCCACCAGCCTTTTGTGCTTGCTTAAAAAAGGTAAATAAAAGCCTTAGCAATTTGAGCCATTATACTGGTTCTCAGCAGTCCTCACAGGAGTAAGAATTAGCTCCCAGCTAAGTCACTCACAGCCTTCTATCATGCAAACCACATCCTGAGTTTAGTCTGCCTGTTACCCATGGATTAAACTCTGGCTCTCACCAGCCTTTGTTATACTGCAGGGCAGGGCTGTCCCTAGGGGGACATGGGGCCACACACACACCGCGCCACGCTGAGCCATGCCCCTTCCCACCACACCCCCACCCTTCTTCAACCTCTCTCATTACATCCCTTCCAAGCTATGCAAGCTGGGGGGAAGGGACTACTTGGGAGGCCAGGCATGGGGGCAGAAGCAGGAGTCAGTTCCCCCACAATCACCACGGCAGCAGGAGCCATGGGAAGCAGAGAGATGCAGCAGCCTCCCCCACTCTGATGCCTGTCTCCCAGCCAAATGGCTCCTCTTCACCGTGGCAGTGGGAAACAGTGATGCAGCCCCAGCTCCCACCTGCTTAGCTCCCTCAAGCCCATGGAGTGGGCTGGGGTGCTCTGCTACCCACCACTACGATGAAGTGAAGCGACACACCTAGGAGATGGCAGCAGGCCAGAGCAGGCTGCTGAATCGCTCCATTTCCCTTGGTTCTCGCCTGCCCCCCCCCCTCCCTCCAGATGAGTGTGGAGCAAAGCCTCAACCCCTGCCACTATCCAGCACCTAGATAATCCCCCAGGCTGCCCTGTGCCCCGCAGGCTATCAATAAGGGGGGGACCATCCCATCTATAGGACAGTTGGGGCAGCTGCCAAGGGGCCCGTAACTGCCTTATGGACAGGACAATTCCACTGTAGGGTGACCACAACATATATTTCTGGGGAGAATCCAAGACTGGGGTGGGTTGTAAGTCCAGTACTGGCCAGCCCTCTTCTAGACAGTATAAATATTTTTAGTGTGCTCATAGGCACCAATTTCTGCTCTGGCTGGTGGTACTTGACTTCCCAGCCCTGCCCCCACACCAGCCTTTTCCCCAAAACTGCACCCCACTTCTTCCCACCCTCTTCACCAAGCACGCTTCATCCTTGCTCCTCCCCAACCCTACTGGAGCCTCTGAACACTGCAAAACAACTGTTTCATGGCGGCAGGAGATGCTGGGAACTAGGGGAGGAGTAGATCAGCCACGCCGATGATGGGCGAGAGGAATGGGGAAAGTGCTAAGCACCTCCTAATTTTATCTTGGTGGCTGCTCCAACCTCAGAGCTCCCACATAGTGTTATTCCTTTCAGGGAATAAATCCACCTGCTTATCATCTCAGTTATCCAGACACATCACAACCCCCTGGATTAAATAAAACAGTAAAACGTGTTTATTAACCAAAGAGTAAGTGACAAGTAATGAGTCACAAAAGTCAGAAATAGTAACAAAAAAACCCCAAAACATTTACTAACACCTAAAACAATATTAGATCTAAGCCAAGTCTCTCACCACATGCTCCAGCAGATTTCTGATTGAACTCTCAAGTTAAGACCTTTCTCTCCAGAGTCCAACAAATACTTCCTTTGATTCTTTTGGTGCAGTGACTGTAGTGCACAAAAGGAGGAAGAGAGGTACCTTTTGGGTACCTGTAGGGATGTGAAATGGTAAACTGGTAAGCCTCATGCTTCCCCATTAACCGGCCCTTGCCAGAAAACTCTAGCTGTGAGCAGCCCTGGCCTCAGAAGGGCCAGCGGGGCAGGCAGCAGGCCCTGAGTTCAAACAGTTAACTGGTTAACCTTTTTAACATCCTTCCTTGTCCCCTCCTTTTTATAATTTCAAACCCCTTCTTAAAAAAAGATTTCCAGCTAGGCACTAGGAGTCAAAGGAGCCTATAAAAGGATGATCCCTGCTGTTATTTTCTCCTAACCCATTTGATCTTTGTTTCCCTCTCAGCTGGATGACTCATTTTACTGCCTAAATGTAAATTAGGCAGAGCACATCTTCCTTTGTTCGAGACAGAGCTGTTTGCCAACCTGGATTTGGAACATATGTTACCACCATCATCCAGGGGTGTCAGCTGGTGGCTGGGGTAGCAAGTGGTCTGTGAGCCCTAATACACCTGAGTCTTTGACTGCTAGGACGAAGGTACCTTCGCAGTGGGCAGCCAGGGAGGCTGACAGGTGCCCCAAGGTGGTGCAGAGAGAGCTAGTTACACCCAAGTCTTTGACTGCTAGGACAAAAAGTCCCTTTGCAGCAGGCAGCCAGGGAGGCTGATGGGCGCCCCAAGAGTCTGCCCCGTGGAGGCTACATGACTCGACACTTAGCTCTTACTGCATTTACCCCTGACCAGCTATGATTCTTTTAATTGTATCTGGTTCTGTTACAGCAACAGAAGGAGTCAGGTTAAAGCTTAAATAGTTACAGGTTTATTTAGAGAAACTTGTAATCATACGGTTACAATGGCTATTGCTCTACTTCTTAACTGCTAGCAAATACAGGTCTTAAGTGGTTACAAAGGAAGGAGGGAAAACAAAACACACCAAAATAATGGTACCAAAATGACAACTTAGCCTTATAGAGCTCTAATGCTATACCTGCACAATGACAAAAGAAAAGGACACATACAGATACAATTTTAACCCCCTTCTGCATCTCTCGATTTCAGCGTGTCAGGCCAGGATCAGTCACTCAATTCCTCGGAAAGATGAATACGGGGCTGGGCGTCCCCATGTGGACCTCAGGAGTCAATCACCTAGCCCGACCAGCAAGCAGCTGATGGATTGATACTCCAAGTGAGTGTGCTGCTGGGCCCATCTTTATACCCGTGGGATCACGTATTCTCTTTCTTATCTAAGGTGCCAAATTGTGCTGGTTCATCTTTGCAATGCCAGTTCTTAGAAGGGAGTTTTGAACGTAATTTACACTTGTAAGAGAGAGATAACTAAATTGGGAGTACTGGACATTCTTTACTCAGTGGGAGATTCCTCTCCCGGGACGGTTGTGTGATCGTATCAATATCGGTGTTAGCCAAGGGCAGTTTCTGCAGCCTCTTGATCACCCTCTTATCTATGTTTACAGTTATCCAGGGTCGCGATGAGCCAACATATCCGGGGCTTCTGTCAAGGCATCAGAGACTATGCTGATTTTATTGCTCTCTGTGCCCTGTGTGCTCGATGGCATCTTAGAGGGGCAAGCAAGATGAATGTGACGGGGGGCTCTGTCTGGCTACAAGGGGTAAACTATCACACACATTTTCACACACATTTGCCACACATTGTAATCAGGACAACACTGACCAACAAATTACAAGCTCAAGTGATACCTTACAAGGCATACTTTGTATAAAAATATAAAATAGTATGCCTTGTAAGGGATGAACACAGGGGTTTATTTTGTCACCTTATTATGGCCTTGCCATAATGTCCATATTCATACAATTAACTAAGCTGTGAAGTTGTAACACATACAGACTGAGACAGATAATATGTCAGATGACCACAGAGACCCTTGATGCTGCTGCTAATCCTCATCAACAGACTCCACTAGAAAATGAGGTCAGGTGCCTACAGAACTAAGAGTCCTCCAAAAAATGGCAAATTAAACACAGAATCAGTGAATAGCAGAGCCTGGCCCTGAGCAGAAAGGATCCAAGACCCAACAGAACCTGGATCTATTGATTGGTTTTGGAGCAGCCACACTCCTAGAAAAGCATTGTTCCAGGAATGGGGAATGCAGGTCAGGAAGGGGGCTGGTTCCAGCTCTATTAGGTCTTGTATCTGAATCATTCACTCTTCTGCTGTACTCTGCTTTTTGAGAGATACCGCACCAAACCCAAGCACCAGAGGCAGAAAATGGCAAGTGACAAAGCACAGAGCAGTGCTAGCATTGGGCTTCTGGGCCCAGCAGAGAATGGCTTATCAGTTAATCTAGCCAACTACTTGCATCCCCCACTTGCTGCCTCTGCATCAGAGGCAACAAGGGGAGGGAAGCAGGAGCCAGTGCTGCGGGGAGCCGGTGCAGTGCCGCCTCCCTCCCCCACACACACACACATATGGGCGCTTCCCCTCAGGCACTAGCCATCTAGGGTGGATAAATACAGCATCAGCTGCCAGCACCGAGACTCTCTCACCCTAGGAAGCCATTGTCTCTCCACTTCCTTATTGGCTACTCAAATAAGCAGACTCATATAGGTAAGGACCACTCTGTTTTAAGTTTGATAGGGTATGTCTACACTACCCTCCTAATTCGAACTAGGAGGGTAATGTAGGCATACCTCACTTGCAAATGAAGCCCGGGATTTGAATTTCCCGGGCTTCATTTGCATATGCCGGGCGCTGCCATTTTTAAATCCCGGCTAGTTCGAACCCCGTGCCGCGCAGC
Source organism: Pelodiscus sinensis (assembly GCF_049634645.1). Classification (NCBI taxonomy): domain Eukaryota; kingdom Metazoa; phylum Chordata; order Testudines; family Trionychidae; genus Pelodiscus; species Pelodiscus sinensis. The sequence continues at coordinate 21,912,462 of NC_134720.1, read as the reverse complement.
TACACACGGCACGGAGTAGCTAGTTCGGATTAGGCTTCTAATCCGAACTAGCTGTACTCCTCGTGGAATGAGGAGTACAGCTAGTTCGGATTAGGAAGCCTAATCCAAACTACCTACTCCATGCCGCGTGTAGCCGCGCGGCACGGGGTTCGATCTAGCTGGGATTTAAAAATGGTGGCGCCCGGCTTATAGACATACCCATAGTTTCAGGGCCTATTCCTACAAGTTGAAAATTCCTACATAGGAAGGGTGTATAAATAAAATTATATTTGCCTCTGAACTACAGCAGATCTTTGGATTTGTTGTCATTGCACCTAGGAGCACCCTGTCTACTTTTGGTCATATAGTTATTCATGCATTTAAGTGTTTCCAGGATTGTCCCTAAAATCACTGTTATACAGGATATTACCCAATCAGAGTTTCGAGATATGAAATCAAATACATATAAACTAGATTAAATGGGTAAGTGCATTGAGTCAAATACAAAGTGATTAGTTTAAAAAGATGGACATAAAATTAAAAATAATTGAACTTTTGAAAATAAGTCTGTTGTCTCTTTTATTCATGTGTTAATAAACATGATAGCTTTAAAATAAACCTTTTTTTTTGTTTAACTTAATGCATTATTAGTAAGCCCAGATTTCAATTCTGAGATCCTTTGTGAATATATTTTCATTGAATGAAATACTCGTTTCAAAGTAAGAGGGATTTACATCCTAAATATTGTGTATTTCAGCCTCTCTTATTGCTTCAAAGATCTTATGCTCAGACAGCCGAAATGCTAATGAAATGAGCTGTAGTTATTCCTCTAAGTCCATGAGAAGAAAGTTTCAGTTCACATAATGCCAAAGGCGCATGGTTATGATATACTGTCTCTGGTAACGTGTTTAAAAACAGAGTAAAACCAATTCCTGAAAATCTAACTTTAGATTTAAATAATACACAGTGAGACCAGGTCCAATCCTGCAATCTCAGTACTGGCAAAAATCTCAGTATTTCCATATTTTAACTGTTAGAAATGTAACTATTTCTTATGCAGACTGGCACTAGTTGAACTGACTTTTGAAAGAAAGAATATATCCTCAATAAAATTTGTTTTTAAAAATTTCCCCATTTCATCAGCATCAAGTGTTAATTTATTTGGTTTCATCTTGTATTTTATAGCATTACATTGCATGAATGACAATGATAATCCATAATGATAATGGAATAGAAGCTAGCAGCATAAGTAGGTCTCTTCAACTGACACAGCCCATTTTCAAAGATGAGTGCTGCAATTGCAAGCATAATATCACAATTATGAATGTTAATTAGTTATTTGTACATGAAAATAGCCAATTATATACTTAGCTGGTCACACATGCACATACTTGCTTTGTTTTGTTTCATAAAAGACAGTACAGTCTAGTGGACAGAGCACTAGGCTGGAGACCATTCTCCTGCATTCTATTCTGAGCTTTGCCACTGATCCGCTGTTGTCTTAGGTTCACCTCCCATTACTCATCTGTAGCAAGTTACCTGCACATGTCCCAAAGAGTGAAAACGTGGAGAAATTTGAAAGAATAAAATATGTAGAGATAAAATCAAAGAGGCTAAGGTACTAGATGAGTTACCCCTAGCAAGGGAAATAAAAGACAAAAAGAGGTTCTGTGAGGCCGGGTCTACACTACAGGTGAAGGTCAAGTTAAGATACGCAACTCCAGCTACATTAATTACATTGCTGGAGTCGACATATTTTAATTTGAGTTTCTCTGCAAACACTCCCCTTGGTTTCCCTTGCTCCTTGTGAGGAACAGGAGTACCAGAGCCAATGGAGGCACCTTCTGAGTTTGATTTAGTGGGTCTTTACTAGACCCACTAAATTGAACTCTGGATTATCAATCTTGGCAGCGTCAATCTTCCACATAATGAAAATTAGCCCAAATATATTAGAAGCAAGAGAAAGATGAAGGAACATGTCACAGATGCGGTGTTCTCATGTAGGTCAGGAACAGATCCTGGGAGGATCCCTCCAGTGGATTAACGCCCTAAGTGCGTTCTCTCACCATGGTAAGCTCCTCAGCTTCACCTTCTCCTGGGACTGAACTTTGGATCCGTCAGCATCCCTGCTTCACACTATGCGCTCCCTGCAGTGAGTCCATCTGGACTGAACATCTGAGAGAGCTAAGCACCCCCCAGTTTCTGGCTCTCAGCCAGTCTCAGCCAGTTCAGTAAAATCCAAAGAACTTATTAGATGTCCTGGAACACAGTATAGAAAGTCCTTAGTTATCACAGAAAATAAAGCGTGAGTCAGTTCAGAGCCCGGAGCTCTGCTCTGATCCCTTCTTAGTCCCAGTCCAAAAGTGTCTTTGCTTTCAGTGGTCCCACACACTTAACAACTCCACCTGGCTCCTACTTAGTCCTTTTCCTCGCTCCTAGGCAAACACTGGCAATGCCCCATCCCTTTGTTCTCTTTGTTCTCCAGATTGTCAAACCTGGCTGGCTTCCTACAGAGAGGCACCAGTACCTGGGCCTGCTCATGGCATGGGACCAGGCCCCAGTCACACCTGGATCTCGACAAAGAATAACCAAGCATTCTTTCCCCTAACCTAATAAACCGAGCAGCATTTAGGAGAAACTGAGGCACACACTATTCATCCAAAAATATTACAAGTAAGTCCCACTCCAGTACCAATGTAGGTCCACTACTTAACAGAAGATACCAACATATCCAAGGTATCTTGTAATGAGTGAAGCAAAATGGGCATTAAAGAGTACAGTGACCAAATGCTTAACAATTAATATTAACAAGAGGGAGGGGAAATAACCTAGATTAGAGAAAGAGTAGGTTAAAGAATATTTAGATAAGTTAAATGTTTTCAGATTGGCAGGGCCTAATGAAATTTACCCTACTGCATCTAAGGAATTAGCTGAAGAAATCTTGAAAATTAGCAATTATCTCTGAGAACTCTGAGAATAAATGAGGTCCCAGAAGACTAGAGAAGGGCAAACATTGTTCCTGTGTTGCTACTAAGAGGCTCTAGGGAATTATAGAGCAGTAAGCCTAACTTTAATGCCTAGAAAGATACTGGAATAATTAAAGTTTGTAAGAACCTGGAGCATAATAGGGTGATAAGTAACAGCCAGCACAGATTGGTCAAGAACAAATCTTACTTCCTTTTTTGCCAGAGTCACTACCCTGGTGGGTAGGTGATAGCAGTAGACATAATATATCTTGATATTAGTAAGGCTTTAAGAGAGTTCTATATAACAGTCTCCTAAAGAAACTAGAGAAATGTGATGTAGATCTATGGCATAGTTCTCAGCTATTCCAGTTTATTGTGTCCTTTTCAGGATGCTAATTTGTCTTGCATACCTCAGATTTCTCCTCACATAAAACTATTAGCTTAGACAGTCAGACATAGAGATACGGAAGTGGCATTGTACCCTATTATTGAAAATTGTTTACTCATTTTTACCACATAATTATAGAATAAATCGCAATACCCCCAAGTTAAAAAACACCAATACAATATGGAGAGCAATATAAAAATGTCAATGTCTGTGTGAAATTTTAGTTAGTATTGACTTTGCTAGGGCTTTTCATTTAGCTTATTGCATGACTAATCAAATCATAGAATACTAGAACTGGAAGAGATCTTGAAAGTTCATCAAGACCAGTCCCCTACCCTCACTGCAGGGCCAAACACAATCTAGATCATCCATTCATCAGAAAGATGTCTATCTAATCTGCTCTTAAATATCTCCAGTGATGGAGATTCCACAACCTCTCTAGGCAACTCATTCCAGTGTTTAGCCACACTAACAACTTGGAACTTTTTCCTAATGGCCAACCTAAACCTCCCTCATATCTATGAATTGGCATAACCTCTTGACTACCTCTGTGCACCCCCAAGGGTATAATGATGCAGACTAAATTATTATAAGACATGTGTGTAATTGGTTAAAAGAAAAAACAAACACTCAAAGAGTAGTTATCAATTATTTGCTATTAAGCAGAAAGTCTGTCCTGGCTCCAGGACTATTCAATATCTTCATTAGTGACTTAGAGTGGATAGTATGCTTACAAAATTAGCTGACTAGGGGTTTTTAATACTATTCTCCAAAATTACCTTAATTGGTGAAAATGTTTTGAAACCAACCAGATAAAACTCAATTTAAAAAACCCACTGTATTTGTAAAGGAGAAAAATTAAATGCGCAAAGACAAACGGGAATAACTGACTAGGCTGTACCACTGATGAAGAGATGTGGAATTTATAGCAGATCAAACCACATATTGACATTAATGTGGCACAGTTGCAGAAAAGGCTAACATTCCAGTACATATCGATAGGAGACTTGCATGCAAGACATGGGAAGCAATTGTTCCACTCCGCAATGGTGAGACTCATGTGCAGTTTGGGGGCTTGTTTTAAGAAAGATGTGGACAAATTTGAGAGCATCCAGAGGAGAGCACCAAAAATTATAAAGTGATGAAAATCTGACCTATGAGGAAAGCTTGAAAGACCGAGCATGTTTAGTCTTGAAAAAAAAACAAGGGTAGACTAATCAGAACATCATGACAGTCAAGTTCTAGATGTTGTAAAGACCAAGACTTTAACGGGGTTCAAAAAAGAATGAGATAAATTCATGGAGGATAGGTCCATTAATACTTATTAGCTAGGATGGGTAGGAATGGTATCCCTAGCCTCTGTTTGTCAGAGGCTGGAAATGGATCACAAGAGAGGGACCATTTGATGATTCACTCCCTCTGGGGCATTTGGCATTGGCCACTGTTAGAAGACAGGATGCTGGATTAGATTGACTTCTGGTCTGACCCAGTATTGCCATTCCTCTGTTCTTAATCTGTTACTAAGAGAGGTTGTTAAATCCCATAATGGGACATTTAAGAACAGGTTGGACAAACACCCATAAGGAATGGACTAAGTTTCCTTGGCCCTGTTTCAGGACAGAGTTCTTAAGGTCCCTTCCAGCCACATAGTTCTGTCATTCTATGCCTGTTGTGATGTTTAGTGTTTGTAAAGGGCTTTAAGATCACTTGATGAAAGAGTCTCTCTACATGCAATTTATTTTAAAAGAGGATGAATCTCCTGTGCCCACCCAATACCAGTTCATTGCTTTACTCAGGAATCTTAGATTTATATATTGTGTTTCAAAATATAGATGAAATTAAGGGGGCTTCTCCAGACAATGATGTAGTGTATTCTACATTGTACACATTAACCACAGGTGTAGTCTGACATCTATATTTATGAGGGGTCAGAGAGATTAATAAGTATAGATCTAACTTCCAAATTTACTGATTGATACTGGTACTTAAATTACGGTGTATTTCCTTCTCCCCAAAAGGATGCTCCCCTTTCCTGCAGCACCTAGCCAAGCCCGCTCCCGGTACTGTCTGTGAATGGCTTGGCACTGTCCCAAGGCCAAAAACTGTTCAGCTTGATTACACAGCCCAGACCTGGTGTTTCCAGATGCCACCACCACCCCCGGGCCTGACTCAGGGTATGTCTACACTACAAAGTTAATTCGAACTAACGGACGTTAGTTCAAATTAACTTTGATAGGCACTACACTAGTGCTCCGTTAGTTCGAACTTAATTCCAACTAGCGGAGCGTTTAGTTCGAACTAGGTAAACCTCATTCTACGAGAACTAAGCCTAGTTCAAACTTACTAGTTCGAATTAAGGGGTGTGTAGCCACTTAATTCGAACTAGTGGGAGGCTAGCCCTCCCCAGCTTTCCCTGGTGGCCAACACCAGGGAAACCCTATTGCCCCCCTCCCGGCCCCGGACCCCTTAAAGGGGCATGGGCTGGCTACGGTGCCCGTGCCAGTTGCAAGCCTGTCAGCACCCAGCTAGCAGACCCTGCACCTGGCACGGCTCGAACCAGCCACCCGATGCCCCCCAGACCTCCCCCTCTTCCCGGGACCAGGCTGGCGGCTCCCGGGAGCTTGCCCGGGACCACAAGAGGCAGGCACCCGCCTGGTCTAGTGCGGACATCGTGGACCTCGTCCTCGACCTCCGCACTAGGCACATGAAAGCGGCCGTCTAGGGCAGGAGAGCTGCCAGCCTGGCCACCGAAGAGCAGGTGTGCATGAAAATCAAGGTGGTCCACTGAGACCCCCGACCCAGAGCCCTGAGCTTACAATGGCCGTACTGGGTCAGACCAAAGGTCCATCTAGCCCAGAAGCCTGTCTGCCGACAGTGGCCAACCCTAGGGACCCTGGAGGGGATAGACCGAAGACAGTGACCAAGCCATTTGTCTCGTGCCATCCCTCTCCAGCCTTCCACAAACTTTGGGCAGGGACACCACTCCTACCCCCTGGCTAATACCACTCCATAGACCCAACCTCCATCACTTTATCTCACTTCTCTTTAAACTCTGTTCTAGTTCTAGCCTTCATAGCCTCCTGCAGCAAGGAGTTCCACAGGTTGACTCTTTGCTTTGTGAAGAACAACTTTCTGTTACTAGTTTGAAGCCTGCTACCCATTCCTTTCCTTTGGTGTCCTCTAGTCCTTCTATTATGGGAACTAATGAAGAACTTTTCTTGATGCACCCTCTCCACACCAATCATGCTTTTATAGACCTCTATCCTATCTCCCCTCAGTCTCCTCTTTTCTAAACTGAAAAGTCCCAGTCTCTTTAGCCTCTCTTCATATGGGACCTCTTCCAAACCTCTGATCATTGTAGTTGCCCTCCCCTCTCCCACCCTCTCTCTTCCCCCTCCCACCTCCTTTTCCCAGTCTCCCCCAGTTTTGTTCAATAAAGAGAGATTCTATTTTTGACCACACGTTTTCTTTATTTTGTATATCAGGAAGGGGGGCTAGGGAGGGGTAAGTGGAAGGAGGTGAGGGAAGAATGGGGTACAAGCCCCCGATGGGGAGGACTGGGCTGGCTCTGCGGGCTTCTGGGGGTGGAAGCTCTCCTGCAGCCCCCCAATTGCCCCCTCTCCCCAGATGGCAGCCTGTGGCAAGTGCAGTTGGGCTGATGGCCGAGTGCTGTGATGTGCCCAGTGTGGGCACTCAGGGCACTCCAAGCCAGGACTGCTTTGCAAGCGGGGCACCCCTGAGAACTGTCTGTCCGGAGTGGGGGTCGGGTCCCTTTAAGCACAGCCCTCGGCTAGCCTGAGACAGCAGCTCCACGGTCTAAGTCCTCCTCTGATGTCCTGCCGGCACTGCTTCCGGCCATCCTTAACCCCGCGTCAAGGTCCACTTAATGTGGACATGCTAGTTCGAATTAGCAAAACACTAATTTGAACTAGTTTTTTAGTCTGGATGCATTAGTTCGAATTAGCTTAGTTCGAATTAACTAATTCGAACTAAGTTAGTTCGAATTAGCGCTGTAGTGTAGACATACCCTCAGGCAGTAGGAATGTGACTGTGCAGGGAGCACAGTGCAAGGACCAATAGACTCTGACAACCCATAGGGACCCCAACCTTACTTGGGGAAGGAACAGACAATCTCCTTGTAGACCCCCTCCCCCCATAGCCAGGGACCTGTTGCATGCCAATGCACCCAGATCCTGCTCCCCCAAAATGAATCCTCAGATCCCACCCCACAGAAGGAACAGACCCCATACACCTCCATAACAGATTTCCCAGACACCCCATGCACCACCAAGGCAAGGAAGTGACAGATGCTCATATATCACTGCACCCCACCTCACAGGGAACCCCAGATCCCACAGCCCCCTATCAGTTGGGATTTACCATTGGGCCAATTGTTCCAAGGCACCAGGTCCCAGCCCAGAAGACCCCTGTATCTCTCCCTTCCTCCCCACTGGGTTGTACAGTGCCTGCAGAGCATGATGGGATGGGTGCTGAGAGCCCATGGTACCCTGGGAGCTGTAGTTCCATGGCCAGATTCTTGCCTACAGAACTGGCCCTGGAGCAAGGAAGGGACTTCATTCCCCAGCATTCCCTTTGCTGCTAGCAACAGGGAAGGGGGGGCAGGAGTGGAGATACTGTGAGAGCCTTGCCTAGAACTTGCTGTGAATGGAGAGCTAGAAGGAGGTTAGTGGGGAACAATGTGCATAGCAGAGTAGCAGGCATTGCTCTAGATCTCACCCTCAGAAGCCTTCCTAAGACTGGATTATGGATATAATCTATTGACATAGAGAGTGCGCTTATTAAGTTTGCAGATGATACCAAGCTGGGAGGGGTTGCAACTGCATTGGAGGATAGTGTCATAATTCAAAATTATCTGGACAAATTGGAGAAATGGTCTGAGGTAAACAGGATGCAGTTTATTAAAGACAAATGCAAAGTGCTCCACTTAGGAAGGAACAATCAGTTTCACACATACAGAATGGGAAGCGACTGTCTAGGAAGGAGTACGGCAGAAAGGGATCTAGGGGTTATAGTGGACCACAAGCTAAATATGAGTCAACACTGTGTTGCTGTTGCAAAAAAAGCAGACATGATTCTGGGATGCATTAACAGGTGTGTTGTGAGCAAGACATGAGAAGTCTTTCTTCCGCTCTACTCTGTGCTGATTAGGCCTCAGTTGGAGTATTGTGTCCAGTTCTGGGCACCACATTTCAAGAAAGATGTAGAGAAATTGGAGAGGGTCCAGAGAACAGCAACAAGAATGATTAAAGGTCTAGAGAACATGACCTATGAAGGAAAGCTGAAAGAATTGGGTTTGTTTAGGTTAGAAAAGAGAAGATTGAGGGGGGGACATGATAGCAGTTTTCAGGCATCTAAAAGGGTGTCATAAGGAGGAGGGAGAAAACGTGTTCATCTTGGCCTCTGAGGATAGAACAAGAAACAATGGGCTTAAACTGCAGCAAGGGAGGTTTAGGTTGGACATTAGGAAAAAGTTCCTAACTGTCAGGGTAGTTAAACGCTGGAATAAATTGCCCAGGAAGGTTGTGGAATCTCCATCTCTGGAGATATTTATGTCTATCAGGGATGGTCTAGGCAGTACTTGGTCCTGCCATGAGGGCAGGGGATGGGACTCGATGACCTCTCGAGGTCCCTTCCAGTCCTAGTATTCTAGGATTCTATATTAGTGGTCTCGGTTCACTGCTCCCAACTTAAGGTATGTTGACTCCAGCTATGTTATTTATGTAGCTCAAGTTGTATACCTTGCTTAAGTGGACCTTCTGGGTTTAGCATAGACCTGGCCTAAGTAATTGAATGTGTGACGGGGCAGGCCCCGCACTCCAGCGGACAGCTGGAAAGAGCTGTGCTGGCCGGGATGCGCAGGCGCAGGCATCCCAGGTTGCCCAGGCGATGGGGCATGTGAGTCCCATACTCCAGCAGACAGCCACGGGGAGCTGGGCCGGCAGGAGCACGCAAGCGCAGGCATCCCAGGTCACCGAGGAATGTCGCCCCGTGTACCAGCAGAAAGCCAGCAAGGACCAGGGCAGGGGGAGGGCGCAGGCATGGGCGCCTGGGTTGCCCAGGAACCCCACTAGGGGAGGAATGGTGGTAGGGGGAGGAGTTAGACGCAGCACAGAGCGCCTGGCGTCCACGTCAACAGTACACCGCCAGCTTTAAAAATGGTGGCCCCTGTGCCGGGCCGGGGGGGGGGGGCGGGAGGAAGAGAAGTGAGTCTCGGCAGTGGTGGCTCCCAGGAGTACGGGGGAGCCGACTGCGAGGGCTCAGGAGTACAGCCGGAGCAAGAGAGTTCCAGAACCGGCAGCTGGGAAGGCGCCCCAGTGGACCAAGACCCACGACAACTCCAGGATGTTGAGCCTGAGCCAGGATCAGGAAGACTCACGGGGGAGTGAGACAGATGGGCCAAGGACCTATCTTGGGGGTAAGAAAAACCGTTGGCGGGGTAGGAAGTGGCTCACAGCAGGGCTTCAAGGCCCGCAGGTTGACATGTTATGGGTGGTCACCCCGTCAACCAATAGGGAGAGGAGAGCATTGTAATCCCTCCCCAGGGCTCCAGGCCAGGACCCGGTGGAGAGGGTGGGCCCAGGTCCCTCTATCCCAGAGTAATCCCCGAGAGGCAAAAGGCCCTCCCTTTAGGCGTGGCTATACGAGAGGGAAGGGGGAAATATAAAGCAGAGACAATAGGTACTGTGAGTACCCCAAAGGAGGGCGGAGACCCTCCCCATTGCAGGGAGGGCTACAGAAAAAGGGGGGACCCCTTTGGATGCAAGAGGATCCCCTACAGAGTGGGGGCCACTCAGAAAAAGTTACATGCTGCAGGAGGTGTTAATTATTCATAAGAAAATGTGAGACCCTGCTGTTACAATAATGAACCAGTGCAGCCTTAAATACACTTTGCTCCTAGAGTCTAGAAAAGGCCCATTGCGTCTATGACAAGACTCTCACTTCAGCAGGCTTTGGGCAGAACTGGTTATATTCAAGGTAACTCCATTGTCTTCATAGAGGCCCAGTCCCACAGTGGAGGGAAGCAGTGTGAACTAGTAGCAACACTGCTGCTAAAGGATGGGAACTTCCTAGTGTCCCAGCCTTCAAAAGCACTCAGGCTGCACTTTCTGCATGACTGTTTGCTAGCTGAGGAGTGTGTGGGAATTGGAAGCCCCTGCTGCAGGTGATGGGCATCTCAGGTACTTAAAGCCATGGCCTAGAAGGAAGCACTGAACTACATAGTCCGCAGCTGTCTAGGTACTATGCTGAGGATTTCCTTGGAATTGCTACCATTCCGGGGGCTAGCAGCTGTCCAAAAAATAGGATTCCTTCAGCTGCCTCCTGTTGCCCATGCAGTTTGTGAGTCAATGCCCTCCAAGCTGTGCCTAGGCATTACCTGGTCCGTGTAAACCTAATTTGTGTGCTTTAACGAACTGCTGTTTGAAACAAAACCACGTTCAAGCTCTCTAGGGAACCTTTAGTGTCTACCAGCAGGATCTAGTACATAGAGCAGTTAATGTACAAACACGGTGCACTTTAGAAATCACACCCCTGTAGAGCATGTTACCCCACTATATAAACAAGCCCTTGCTTGGTCTGCTTTAATCAAGTCTCTTTTTTTTCATACTGCTTTTAATGAAACATCACAGGAAGTTCTACAAGAGAAAGTCAGCTAACAATAGCAGTTAAACAAGAGCTATTCTGAACAAACACTGAGATTTAATTTCAAGTTGGCTTATGGTTCTGAGCGTTTCTGTAACCATGAGGGTTTGATAAGAAAAGAAAGACAGTTCAATAAATAAAGGGTGAAAAAAACAAAGGATATACACCTCACAATGGCAGGTCTGGCTTTCAGAGAAACTAGTTATTAGGACCTGAGCTAAAGAAACACACACTGGAGAAATAAAAGACAGAACTATGTAGCACTTTAAAGACTAACAAGATAGTTTATTAGGTGATGAGCTTTCATTGGCCACAAAAGCTCATCACGTAATAAACCATCTTGTTAGTCTTTAAAGTACTACATAGTTCTGTTTTTTGTTTCAGCTACACCAGACTAACACAGCTGCACCTCTATCAATGGAGAAATAGGCAGTTTTGGTCTGTGGGCCAAATTCAGCACATGGGTTCTCTACTGCTCAGGTTAAGATGGTACCTTGCAGGCTGCAATCTACCGTAGCCAAGTACAGAACCTTCTCTTTAAAGATAAGGTTAGATGTAATTAGGCTCCTGGCGCTTTCTTTAATGGAATACATCTTGTCTACACATACAACAACACGTAAAAACCAAGTTCCAAACACCACAGTGTAAGGCTCCAGCTGCCAGAGCTTTTCACTGCAGCAGGGAAAGATCCTCAGACCCTACTAAAGACAGCCGTGTAGCCATGAAAAGCACTTCTTGGGCGCACAGAGCCATATCAACTATATATTTTAGAAAGTTTGTCTGATCAAGAAATCCTCCTAAACAATAAGAGCTAAGATCACCAAATTCAGTGTACAGCTTCCTCTCATCATAACTTAAAGCAACATAAGGGTTTGGTTGTGCCAGGAAAACAGAATGTGCCTGGTATGGGATTGCTTCTCATAAAACCGAACAGAAGAGAGACAATCACCAAATCAAGTACAGTCCTCAAAATTCACATAACTGAGTGAATGTTGAAAGATACTGAACCAAGATGAGTCAGAAAAAAGGATGAACCTGGAATAGGATTGTTTCCCAATAAACTTACAGAAAAGAGATAAAATGGAGAAATTTGGAATAAGTGCTCTGTTTTGACCCAGCTAAATCAATGCTTAAGTTTTGAAAGCTATACTCCTTTTTTGTTAAAACTTAGCAAATGATAAAAATGTATAGGGATGAAGAAAAAGAACCACTTGATCAAACTGCCATTTTAAAAAATTGCTAAAAAATTAGACAGATTTTAACTTAAACACCAAATAAAAATTAATTTCATAAAAATAAACACTGCAATTTTGAAAAATACAGTCATTCAAATAAAGCATGTACTTTATAAAAAAAAACTTCATTGAGTTAAGGACCCAAGCAATACTGGGTAATCTGCTAGTGGAGTATATATCTAGAATGTACATATATAGGGAACCATCCACACTACTATTTATACCTATGCTAGAGGAGTGTGCAGTGTCTGGACTTTATGCACCATTGTAAGTGCATACAAACTTGTTGCAGGCATATGTGGGAAGAGTTTAGGACTGTGTAGTAAAGCATGATAGTATAAAGCTTTGTATCACAGTACATGAGCAAAAGTTACCCTTTATATCAACTTGCTCACTCACCAGGACCTGGTGAGGTTCTTGCAACCTTGGAAAGGACACAACTCCAATGAATACCCTGAAGCATTGCTGTCCTGTTCAAACTACAAACTTTAACAGGCCTGCCTGCTGCTTCCCTTCAAGAGTGCAACCATTGCCTGATTAAAGCACATGACATGGCCCTGAAATCAAGGAGAGCATCCCTGAACAGAGTTCTAGAGGTGATATTGTGAAAACTCTGGTTAATATTATTCATTTCTGTGCAAAACTTAGAGATGGTTCAATTTAATTAAGGTCCTTAGATGCGTGCCTGTTAATTGGAGTAATTTTTTTAAAACAAATATTAAACAAGCAATACATAAATAAGTACTTCAAAGTAAAAAATGATAATGAGTTTTGGAAGCAGAGAAAGGAAATTACTGTCAGAGGAAAAACATCCAGTGAGGATAAAAGAGACCTCTGCTGGGACAGGACCATCAGTAACAACTCTACCTTATCAGAATACAGCTAGTCAGCCAAGCCTGTGTATCAGCAAGACACTGATAAGAGAGAGAGAGAGACATTGCAGAGAAAAGCTAATATAGCCAGGTGTCTGAATTCTGGTGACAATAGAGAATATTAATACAAACCTCATTGTCCTAAAGGAAATCTGGGAAGAATTTAGTCATTTTCCGTAATATGGGACCAGAGTACAACTACACTGAAGACAGAGTTTAAACAGATTATGATGCCAGTAAAACACACTAAATGGAAAAGTGAAAGATACTGGAAAAAAATAACTAACCAGGTGGATAAGTCTGCATTAGCGAGAGCCATAGCTCAGATTTCAGTAACAGCTGAGATACTCATATGTTTAAAGACTAAATTCAGGTTATGAGACATACTGGAATCAAAGTCTCTATTTAGCCTCAGAACAGATACAGAGTGCCAGGCAATCATGTGAGCTGCCCAAACAGCATACCCCAACTAGACCTTCTAGAGATAGGAGGGTAGTGCATTTTCCTTACCTGATCAATCTATGGCCTCTGCTTACATCACAGGGATGCCAATTATTATGGTGGTGTTTCCCTGGCAAGGACACCTGAGATTCTCATCTCATTTCACACAGGCCACTAACAGCCACCAAATGGCAGTGACTCTCAGTCAACGCCGGCCTGGGATGTGCAGCAAACAGTATCATCTGGCAGAATGAAAGTATAACCCATGGACTATATTAGCAACTCCATTAGGAAGTCATGATATGCTGCGCTAAGGAAGTCCTAGCATATACATATCCTCTAACCCATGCTCATTAAGGACCCCATCCTGCAATCCCACTGTGTATGGGACTCATATGGGTATCAGAGATTTGTGCCTGCAGAACATTCGGGAACTGGGCACTAGGTTTTGCCTCTCTCAGTACAGTACTGCAGTACAACTAGGAAGGAGTACTTCTTTTTGTTTGTTTTAAACAAGTCATTTCAGGGTGGAGTAAAACATTTCATGCTGTTTGGAGGAGGTTTATATAACATGTCCATAGGATGGCAAGTAGTTGTAGGCACCTTATCTACACTTGTGCTCCCCCTGGAGCTACAAGCCCTAAGCAATAAAGAGAAGATTTTCAAAAGAAAACCAGGCTTGGCTCTAACAGGGTCTCTTCTGTCCTTGCAGGCAAAAAAATAAATCATGTTGTGCCATCTGTGGCTGAACCATGTTATACAGTCATCGTTAAACACTGTTTTAAAATGTAGAGGGCCAAAAACTACAAGTTGGCTTGCTGGTCAGTTTTGACACCTACTCTTAAAGTCAGCACTGGGGGGTATAGCATTGATTTATTCCTATAGAGTAAATTCCTATGAAGACTTTCAAGAGCTGGTTTTTCCTACTGACCGCACCTACAAAAGTGCGGTCAGGCACATGCTTGGCTTGGATAAAGTCACTATTAAGAAGAGAAACTAGGCTGGCTAGCAGCAAAAGCTGGAGAAGAAAAAGATTTAGTATTCCTGGGGAAAGCTGGGAAAGGAAATTTATAAGGAGAGGTCTAGATGAGAAGTCAGATTAATAAACACAGGAGGTATAGTAGGAAACTTTGGAAACAGAGTATTCCCCCTTATATGTTACCCTTATGTGAACTTTTACATTTAATTTGAATATTTTATAATAAAAATCTGAACAAATCAAAGCCAAAAATAACCAACTCCAGAAAGTCAGAGACCAAAAAGTCTGCACTCCCAGCAAATGCAAAAATATAAAAGAACAATAAGACATTTCCATATGCAGCATCTGAATATTGTTTACTCATTTGTTTTTGATAACTTACACTCTGCTTGTACTGCCTTGAAATTTCAAATTGATTACTAGTCACTTGTGTATTCCAGGAATTCACAGCTGGTTATCAGTTGTGATGGGAATGGGAGACTCAATTCAGCATGTGTATAAGTGCTAGGGTTGCCAGGTACCTTCACAAAAAATACCAAACATGGCTGAAGTTGTTGAGGAAAAAACAAAAAAAACTCACCCCCCCCCCCCCAAAAAAAAAAGAGTCACTGTGCCTTTAGATCCCCATGCTCTCCCCCCCCCCCCCCCCCCATGTGTCTGCTTTTTACCAGACACAGGCCGCAAATACTGGACTATCCGGACATCTGGCAACCCTAGTAAGTGCTTTGTTGAAATGGGGCCCTGAGAGTTTTTTCAGCCTGAGCTAGGCTGTGAGGAAAGTGACCAAGTTCCATACAGTCCACTGTTCTAGGAAGATTTCCTCCTTTTTGTTATCTGGGTAGAGGAGGTAATTTTAGTACAGAGTGGTAGATGGCTAAAATTCCACATAGCTTTTGAAAAATTTATTCCTGAGTGTGCATTAGACACATGAGAGAAACTATCAACAGAAAAAAACAAGGCCCAGTTTTGTTCTCAGTTTCAACAGTGCGGCTTTAGTGGAGTGCCACCATCATAACAGAAGAATTTAGCCCCCAATTCAATTCCCATATATACACACACCCTTTCTCTAGTGATAGTGTTAGCTCTAGAGGATGGCAAAGGTGACAGTTTCATGCATATATAGGGTGAAATCTTGCCCTTAGTCAGGCCAGGATTCCATGCATGATTTTATTCTTCTGTTAGTGTTGGTGTCACAGGAAAGATGTTCAGGTTCCAGGGAAAATACACGTGACCAATTCTGTTCTCCAACTCATTGATACGAATGCAGCCCTATAGTCCTTGGAAAATATCCGAGCCAGTCTCTATGCCTTGGCATAGCTCATCCATGGTCACACTCGTCTCGAGATACCGTATATTCCGGCGTACAAGACGACCTCTGAAGTTAAAAAACATCCCCCAAAAATCGGGGGTCGTCTTGTACGCCGGATGCCCCGCCGCCGGAGCCCCTCCGCGGCTTTGAAAACCTCGGGGGAAGCCGGCGGCGGGGCATCCCAGGCGCGCATGGGCTGCCCGCCCGCCGGAGCCCCTCCGCGGCTTTGAAAGCCTCGGGGGAAGCCGGCGGCGGGGCATCCCAGGCGCGCATGGGCTGCCCCCCCTCCGGAGCCCCTCCGCGCGGCGCGGAGGGGCTCCGGAGGGGGGGCAGCCCATGCGCGCCTGGGATGCCCCGCCGCCGGCTTCCCCCGAGGCTTTCAAAGCCGCGGAGGGGCTCCGGCGGGCGGGCAGCCCATGCGCGCCTGGGATGCCCCCCCGCCGGCTTCCCCCGAGGCTTTCAAAGCCGCGGAGGGACTCCAGCGGGGGGGCAGCCCATGCGCGCCTGGGATGCCCCCCCCGCTGGCTTCCCCCGAGGCTTTCAAAGCCGCGGAGGGGCTCCGGCGGGCGGGCAGCCCATGCGCGCCTGGGATGCCCCCCCGCCGGCTTCCCCCGAGGCTTTCAAAGCCGCGGAGGGGCTCCAGCGGGCGGGCAGCCCATGCGCGCCTGGGATGCCCCCCCGCCGGCTTCCCCCGAGGCTTTCAAAGCCGCGGAGGGGCTCCGTCGGGCGGGCAGCCCATGCGCGCCTGGGATGCCCCCCCGCCGGCTTCCCCCGAGGCTTTCAAAGCCGCGGAGGGGCTCCAGCAGGGGGGCAGCCCATGCGCGCCTGGGATGCCCCCCCGCCGGCTTCCCCCGAGGCTTTCAAAGCCGCGGAGGGGCTGGGGGGGGGGGGGGGGGCAGCCCAGGTGCTCCTGGCGGCTTTGCTCCCGGTGCCTCTGGTCTGCTGGGGACCATCTCCAGCAGACCAGGGACACCGGGAGCAAAGGAGGCGGAGGGGCGCTGGGATATAAGATGAAACCCTATCTTTTAATTAAAAAGATAGGGGGTCGTCTTATACGCCCAGTCGCCCTATACGCCGGAAAATACGGTACATTACACATGTTTTGCTAATAAACCAGAAAATAGAAACAGTGTTTACATAATTCCTGCCAACTTCTAAGTAGTCATTTTGCAGAGCTCTGAAGAATGTCACACAGCGGTCAGTTTTGCTCACATAGCTGAAGCTTCACAGAGCTCAGAAACTTTGATTAATTATTTTGCGTGTTTGTCTTGACCACTTACTGACAGCCTGTTTCTGTACCTGTTGTCATGTTGTCTATTCACAGAGGGGCCTTATTTCCCCTATTTCATATCTTCTCTGATTTTCTCATATACAACAGGTCTCTTCCTCTTCCCCACCCTCTCAGTTATTCACTGCCATACAGAGCAGTGCTCTAGGGCTGTTCAGCAGACACATGGGCCCAGAGGCCAGGCACTCTGGGGCTGTGTCTAGACTGGCAAGTTTTTCCGCAAAATCATCTGCTTTTGTGGAAAAACTTACCAGCTGTCTACGCTGGCCACTTGAATTTCCGCAAAAGCACTGACGATCTCATGTAAGATTGTCAGTGCTTTTGCGGAAATACTGTGCTGCTCCCATTCAGGCAAAAGTCTTTTTCCAGAAAACTTTTGCACAAAAGGGCCAGTATAGACAGCAAAGATTTGTTTTCCACAAAAAAGCCCCGATCGCGAAAATGGCGATCGGGGCTTTTTTGTGGAAAAGTGCGTCTAGATTGGCCACGGACGCTTTTCCGCAAAAAGTGCTTTTGCGGAAAAGCGTCCTGCAAATCTACACGTGCTTTTCCGAAAAACTTTTCCGTTAAAAGCATTTCCGGAAAATCATGCCAGTGTAGACGTAGCCTGGCTGATGAGGAAGTTACCTCTCGCTTAGCACTGCAACAGCCCATTCACTCTTCTTTTCTTTTCAGTCAATGTTTAAGTGTGATTTTCAATTGATTACTCTCTGGCATGGGAAAGCGCCTATCTCCTAAAAACCCTTCCCCTATTTTTGCAGTTACATTGGACTAGATTGTCCACCTTCATGTAGAGTAAACTGTATTTAATAAGCTATTCAGACATTTAACAGAAACAAAATGCAGGCACATACATTTCTCATCAGCCTTCTTCAGGATGAATAATATGTAGAGAAGCTTGCTAAAATGAGCTGTGCAGCTATTAGTGATATTTCAGTAGTTTAATTCAGGAGTACAAGTCTGCCTGATTTTGTGGCCTATACAAATATTGCTCTCCCTCTCCCCTAAAATATGGGGATAGCTTCATGAGCTCAGCAACTAGGAATTTCAACTTAGACTCTGCTACTGAGGTTCAAGTCCCAACAGAGCTAACTCAGTCTTTTGTCTTTTCCATCTAGAAATAATTGTGTGTCAGGCAGTTTGCTGTAGCCTGTGGTCTCAGGTGAGACTTAAAAAAAAAATCCATCCTGATTGCTCTGTGTGGGCACAAACCTCTCATGAGTTTCTTTCTGGGAGATCGAACCCTGACATTTTTATTCAGTCAGCAGAACTCAATCCACTGAGAGTCAAACAACATCAACAATAGCTGTGCTGGAATAAGGTCTTATGCTTTTAATTTGTTAGTAGGTGTTTATAAGTAAGTCTTTGGCTAAAATATCCTTCTATCCTTTGTACACATTAGTAATCAGAAAGCTATAGTTAAATGGTGTATATAGGCAGTACTTTTTTTGTGACAGTACTGCCCAGTACACAGGGGCGGACTGGTCCGGCGGGATGCTGGGAATTTCCCAGTGGGCCATCCTCCTAAGGGCCGTCTAGCGGCTACTGGAGGAGGAGGGGGATTTGAGATGGGATGCCACTGCCCCACACTTTAAATTCCCTGGCGCCATGTGCTGGCCATGTACGGGGCACTGTGGGGCCAAGGGAGCACATGCGTGGCCTGCTCACACACTACACAACAGGTGAGAGGGGAGTCGCCTGGGCATGGAGTGAGGTCATGGCCCGGGACTTTAAAACCACCTGGCCCGGCATTGCCCAGCTCCAGGTCCAGCATATGGTCTGGTCTGGAGCCCCAGAAGCAGCTGTGGCCTGATCGCAGATTCCAGCCTCGCAAACTGGAAGGCAGAAGCCAAGTAGGATGGGGAAGGGGGAAAAATAGGAGGAAGGGTGGGAGAGGAGGAGAGGAAGGGGCTTTGAGATGAAAATGTCTCAGGGTTTGGGCTCCCCCTGGAACGTGTGCTCCACCCCCAAGGAAGCTGTACAAGCTGCATTTGTGCGTGCACCCCCAACTAGCCATACAAGCTGCATTTGCGTGTGCACCCTCTCCGGACAGAAAAGGCGGGGGGGAAGAGGAGGCAAAAATGTTTTTGCTTGGGGCGGCAAAAAACCTAGAGTCAGCCCTGGACACAGGGAAAGGGGGAGGGACACGCAGGGGTGATGTCCAAAAGAGGAGAGGCACGCAAGGGTGACTTCATGGGGAGGGCCATTCTCAATCCATTTCCCAAGCCTATTTTGATTGCCAGTCTGCCCCTGCCGGTAAGCACCTCCAGATGCAGTACCGGCACCCCTAGTTCGAACTCAACAACTTTTCCCCTGGAGTACCAGCACCTTTTTTAACAAAAAAAGCACTGTATATAGGTAACTTAGGATGAAATTATACAAATTATTAGCATTTCATCAGAAGGCTAGAGATAAATAGTTATCATAAAAATACAATACAAGGTCTTTCATCTGACAATCTCAAGAATTTTACAAAGGTTAGTAAGGGGGAAATGATGCACAGAATAGGTAAAACGCCTTTGCCCAAGGTCTCATAACTAGTCAGTGGAAAATGCCGGAGCAAAAAACAGATCTCAAAGCAAAAATCAGACACAGAGACCCCAGATCCTTTGACTTCAGGTTCCCTGCTTTATTTTTCCCATTCTTTATACTTCCTTAAAATCAAAACATAAAAAACAGTTATAACCACATTGCTGTTCCCACTGTTAATGTTATTTGTAATGCCTTTCACAGGATTGCATAAAGACTTGGGATGTTCAGGGTTTCTTTTTAATACAAACCCTATCTATGGAAATGCATTATGATTTGACTTCTAGCTTGATTCTGAAGTGTTCTTTGCTTTTGATTTACTGCATGTTGGCTAGGATACGGACATGGTTTAATTAATGATATTTACAGTAGGGGAAAAAATCTTGAAAAAAAGTTAAAAAAAAACCAAATTACACAAGAGGTTTATTACATGCTCATTTATGCCAAAGAGACATCTTTCAAATGTGTGTAATGAGAGATGTAATTATGGAAGATTTTAAGAGCTGGACAGACAGCTGGGTGGAGCTGCTTGCTCAGCATCCAGAAGTACAAAGGATGGTCTATGCCCTAATGAGGATACATTATATCAATGTATTGTGCCAAGTTTCCCCTCTCCTGCCAGCTGATCTACATGGCAGTTTGACTATGGAATGTTTCCCTTCCTGCATTGAATGATTTGATCTGGGTGGAACTAGATAGAAAAACATAATGCCTGAAAGCTACACCTGAAGTTGTAAATGCTATAGCCAAAGATATGGGCTCCTTTAGTTAGGGCTCAAGGATACATTAAAAATTATGGATTTTGCAGAAATGTTGTCTTGCCTTGTAGATTCAGCCTCCCTAGGTGTTTAGCACCTTCCAGGATCAGAGGCCGTAGTTTGCAGAGTTGACTTTATTTGATGGAAGTGCCTTCCTGCCCACATTTTCATTGTCCCTTTGTCTCATTCCTCGTGAAGCCACCCCAGCTGTCACACCCATTTATACTACTTTCTTGTTCACATGCGTCTAGCAGCAGTTCACAATGACATTGCCTTTGGAGGAAGACGGTTTCCTGGAATGAATATACCCCAGGAGGGCTTGACCCAGAAAAGTGCTGAACAGGCTCCACTCCCATGTCCCTGGGAATGCTGGGCACTACACATGGCTGCTCATCACCTTTCAGGATTGAACCCTAGCATAGTTTAGGAGGGATCTACTTCTTTTAAGCCATGTTCATGTTAAAGAGATCTCAAAAATAAAAATGAAGACAATCAGTTCTTTATGAAGACACATTGCTGGGGGATATTTGCAGTCACCTGATTCTCTCCATTTTAACTTTGCCCCAAAAATCAAGTTCTGAAGGTCCAAACAATAAAGCATAATTTAAGGTGCAAATTCTTGAAGAGTTTTTCCATGAATAAGAACTGCCCTCTTACATGTAATTATCCTTAAGTTATAGCCTCAAAAACCTCATTTTAACATGACCGTTAGTGAATTTGCACCTGAAGATTTTTCTTATCTTTGGAGCAATGAGCCTAAGAAAAACATCTTCAAAAGATAAAGAGGGGGAGGAAATACTCCCTAGGAGAACTCCTTATCCTGGCAACTTCCCCTGGGAAATTCTTCATTTTCTTTCTCTATTTTGCCTTTAGATGTCTAGTTCCCTTTATCTTCACCTTTTGGCACAGATCAGGTGTCAGGTCTGTTATCACTTTCTTATTTGATATCTAGGAAATAAAATCCTGCAGCAGCTAGGGAGTTGGGAGAAGACTACATGATCTAAGGAAGCTCTAGCACAACAGTATTCATTATTTAGCAGCCACATTTCAGTAATACCCAGAGGACACCAAAAGGATCAAGGCTCTCCTGTGCTAGGCAGCGTACACACACATTCGCACAAGGTAGTCACTGCCCAGAAGAGCTTAAGCAAATAACTTACAGCCTCAGCAGAGCAGTTCTGTTGTCACCCCTCATCATAACTGCAGGAAGGGGGCCCTCAAGAAGTCCAAGCCCAGCTACTCATTCCTGGTCCAAAGGGGCAGAGAGAAAAGATAATACCTAATATTTAATTAAATAAAAAGAGGCCTCTTGCCACAACCTTTAATTAGTTTTCCAGTCTATTTCTTCAGTGTAGAAAAGTCTTCCCCTTCTTTGGTATTGGCCTCTAACCAGCTTACAAAACAGTTTGGGCAGGGGTAGGGGGATGTTCCCAAAATTGCACACTTAAAAATACCTTTAAGTAAAACATTGAACAAATCTTTGCCATGCTCGAGATCAGTATTACCTGTGTCCAGATGGCCTACATCTAGATCTGGCTGTACCATGAATTTGATGAACTTCCCAGAGAAATATTCATCCTATACTTTTTTTTTCAGATCCAGTCAAGTAACCTAAATCTTGATTTTGCTATATCTACTGAACGTTTCTGTTTCCCCATCATAGGTGCTAGACTCTCTGTTGAAATCGGTGCACTCAGTAAAATCAGATGCATTGTGTAGTGAGTACGGTCATGACCCATTATAGCTAATGCCCTACCTGTCACTTCCTATCCTGGAATCAGAAGCATTTTCAGATGAATCACATTTGAGAATAAAATACACAATCAAATCTGAATCGTGATTCATGGCTGTAATGTATGTCTCCTTTTCAATCATCTCACTGCTCAATCAATCTGCATATTAAAGGCTCTCGTCAGGCTTTTACAAGAAAGGAAAGCTGCGGGGGTGTGAATCCCTAGAGGATTACTGAGACAGGCAGAAGAGAGTGCACTTAGAAGCCGATTCTGATAACTCCTTTATGGAAGCTCATGTGGGTGGCCAAAGGTATAAGGCTATGAGTACTCTGCACATTTTCTAGCACTTCTAGCCACACTAGCCTATGCTCACTTCCCTTTTATGCTCAAGGAGTTTGAGGAAGCAAATTCTGGCTGCCCTCTCCAAAGGCAAGGAAGAGAGCCACCTGCTCTTTGGCACCCTCCCACACAGAGCCAACCAGAAATAATCTAGCCTTCAACAGGGATCGCCTAATAAGTACACAATACATGGCAGATTACTGAACATTTACTGAAACACACCTAGTGAGTGAATTTGATGGATCAACTACCGAGCCTGATGCATCCACTTCTGAAGCAGCTATGACTACTGACTTCCCTGTATTGACTTTCTGACACCTAACATGTCACTAGAGTGAAATCCTGGGGAAGAAGCACCTAAGCAAGCAAGAGCATCAAGCAGAGACCATTTAACTGCCAATTCCAAGACGGCCTCAGAAATAATGGGGCCATTCGGAAATACAGGCAGTCCCCGGGTTACATGGATCCGACTTACATCGGATCCCTACTTACAAACGGGGTGAGGCAACCCTGCACTAGCTGCTTCCTCCCAGCAGACCAGGGAGACGCGAAGCTAGCGCCCCCCCAGCAGACCAGGGAGACGCGAAGCTAGCGCCCCCCCAGCAGACCAGGGAGACGCGGAGCGGCTTTTCTCAGCAGACACCTCAGCTTGAGAATAAAGGACTGAGGGAAGTGAGGTGTGGGAGAATAAAACTGAGCTCTGGAGAAATTTTTGGCTAGAGTTTTCCCTACAATATGTACCAGTTCCGACTTACATACAAATTCAACTTAAGAACAAACCTACAGTCCCTATCTTGTACGTAACCCGGGGACTGCCTGTAACCAATTTTTCAGGGAAAAACAATACAAATAAATAAATGGAGCCACAAGAGAAATGGTGCCTGGGCAAACATCAGCTGCAGCAAGGGAAGGCACTATAGCATATGTAAAAGCAAAAACTCCTCATTTTGGTATAGGGTAGCAGAGTTTTGTAGCCTTTTATTTTATTAAAAGTAACTTTGTAACATGGTGTTACATCACCCTGGGTTCAGGTCCCAGAGCTACAGTTTCAAGCTTAGCAGAGTGAAAGTTACTTCTGTTACTTGCTTCACATTTTGAGTCTTTTGGAACACATGAAAACCACTTATACATTCACCAGTGCAAGGTCTGGTCTATTTTAATGTTTTATTAATGCTACAATTAAAGTTATGATTTCCCAAGAATATAGAAATGCTATAGCCAAATTGTAATATTTTAGTATTGTAAGAATATGTACAATGATAGCAAAAAGTCCTGTGTGATTTACTTATAAATTTTGTACGCTTCCATTATTAGACAATGTTTCCTGTAAGTTCTTGCTTCCTGTTAGCTTTCAACCTTCACACTTAACATACATCCTCCATTCACACCAAACAATTTTGCAGAAAGCTTCAGACAAAGGGCTACATAGTTACTAGAAGACACAACTTAGTTTGTAATGCAAACCTGAGGTTCAACTTAATTAGTAAAGCTATCACAAATACCCAAATGGTCAAGAAGTGGGAACCTTGAAGACAACCGAGAAACATCCATTGTGCCTGAGGCTTAATTAAATTAGCAGAATTAACTAACCCTGGAGACAGGCAGACATCCTTAAGAGAGACACACAATCAAGAAACAACTATGGGAACCTGACAATAGCAATCAAAAGATAACTGGAAAGGATGAAGGATTGCTGCATGACACTGAAAAACCCATAGACTCAAATAGGAACTTACATGTATAAGTGGTGCTCTTGCCATTAGACTCTGGGTTCAGTCCCGCAAGCCAAGCCTCAGAGGAGCCTTGAATTACCCCCAATTCCTCACACAGTCAATCTTGCATGGCTAGTAACACTGACTTGAGCCACAACAGGTAACTATGTACCCTCTGCAGGACGTGTACGTCTCTTTGGGTATGTCTATACTTGCACCCTCTTTTGAGAGAGGGATGCAAATGAAGACCTTCAAAATTGCAAAGAAAGCCAGGATTTAAGTATCCCACTCTTAATTTGCATATTTGCATTAAGGCACTATTTCAAAATAACAGACGCTGTTAAGGGTTATTTCGAGAGAAGGCTGTAAAAGCCGGTTCCCCCGAGTACCACCTCCATGAGAAGCAAGGGACGCAGAGGCGTAGCAGGGACCAGGTGCAAGTTTTTAATATATTTAAAAGGCTGGTGCACAGTGCGGGACACCTGGTGTGAACTGGGAATCGGCTGTCCCGGTTCATGCCAGGTTCCCCCCTGCTGCCAGCTTCTATTACGTTTAAAAGGCAGAGCCACAGTGGTGTCAGCTCCCGGCCCTGAGAGCTAACCCTGCTGTAGCTCCCCTGCTTATCAACTAATCAATGGGAATTCTATCGACTAGTTGATTCGTTGAGTAACTACAAGGTTCTCTCTACAAGTGGAGGAACACGGAGCAGAGCCTCCACAGCTGACCTCAATCCCTAGGCAGGTTCATACAGAAGGGCTATGTCTACACTGGCAGCTTCTTGTGCAAAAACTCTTCCACAAGTGTGTCTACACTGCCATTTGCTTTTGCACAAGAAATGTGCTTTTGCGCAAGAGCATCCATGGCAGTGTAGACGCTGTCTTCTGCAAGAAAGCTCTGATGGACATTTTAAGCATAGGGGCTTCTTGCGCAAGAAATTCATGTTGCCGGTCTACACTGGCCTCTTCTGGAAGAGCTCTTGCGCAAGAGGGTTTATTCCTCATGGGGAGAGGAATAACTCTTCCGGAAGAAGTGTTTTATAATGCTTTACTGTAAATTTACTTCTGGAAGAACGCTTGTCCAGTGTAGATAGCCGGCAAGTTTTTGCAGAAGAACAGCCTGTTCTTGTGCAAGAAGCTGCCAGTGTAGATGTAGCCAAGGAGACAGTCCTTCAAATGCCCCAGTCCCAACCCTAATCAGGACCTTGAATTGTGCCTGGAAACATACTAGAAGCCTTCCCTGGGGGTCTTAGCTGCCAGCACCGAGGAAGGTGCAAGCCCTTTAAATAGAAAGAGCTCATGTGATCTTGGCTCCCAGACAATGGGCTAGCGTGGGGCCGGAGCTGCGAGCCCTTTCAATTATTTCTATTTAAAGGATTTGCGCCTGCCAAGAGGCTGCCAGACAACACAGCCACCCAGGAGGCACAAGCCATTTAAATATAAACAGTTAAAAGGGCTTGCAGCTCCGGGCCCACGCTCGCCCATTGCCCGGGAGCCAGGGACAAGAGAGCCCTTTCAACTGTTTCTATTTAAAGGGCCCGCACCTTCCCCACAGCTGCTAGGCAACACTCTAGGAGGCAGGGCCTGGAACAGTGAAGCAGACCGGATCAAAGCCCTAGGCAGGCCGGCAACCCAGCCCGCTGAGTGGTTTTTGCTCACCCCTGGTGTACGGTCTAACTCTGTATCTATTTAAGTCCATAGGGAGTTTACCACTGACTTCAGTGGGAGCAGTGCTTTAGGCAAAGTGCTTTAGACAATATCACCTTAAGTGCATTAATGCTTCTACTAGTGCCTGAAGTCTACGTATCAGGCCCCATGTACACTCTCACCACAAAAAGTGACCATGCCACGTCTTTTATTGGCTTGAGTCGGATGTTCAGTTGACTTACCTCTACAGAAAACAGAAAAGTGATTTTTTTTTTTACAAGTTATTGAAATATATTTTTCTCCAAAGCTGAAACCAGCATGTCAAGTGTCAATGCAGAGTAATATTATTCAGATGGTGTGAAATTCCAGGCATAAAAAAGTTAACAGTTTGACTATTATCAGAATAAAACTAATGGATTTGTATTAAAACTAAATTTAATACTTCCTTTTATAAATATTTGGTCTGGCAAACTAATTTTCTTAGAAGCTGAAACCAACCTCCATAAAAATAGTGAATTAGTCATCTTTCCTGTCGGTTACAAATTACATGTTCTCAACATTGTGTCCAAGTAAACATTTATTTCAACTTCCTTCAAATGTTCATACTTAACTCAGACTGAAGGAACTACTGAAAGTCAGGATCTGAAACTGTCCTGATAGTATGATAACGAGCACATGGCACAAAGGATTGATAAGAGAAACTGGTGATATTTTTCAGGTGAGTAGTCTACTTGACAAAAAGTTAAGTTTCAACTAAACCAAAACTTTTTGCGCATTTGACATGATTAGCTTTTGTTATTCATATAACAGACAGAGGAGATGGTAGCAGCAACGGTGGTGACACTGCTCTTCCATTATAAATCAGACTGGGTTTGATCCTGTAAAGGTCCTCCCCCCCAAATAAAATGGTCACAAAAAAAGCCCCACCACCACACAAGAGGTATTCACATAGCTTCACCTCTAGGTAACTATTTTTAATGCGATCGTAGTTATCAGTGCCTGAAAAGTTTAATGAATTGATGTTCTTAGTCCAACTCTAGACAAACACAGCTGCATCCCAGGATCCTCCGGCCCACTTATATCCCTGTTAGCACCTTCAACAGAGAGGCTACGTCTAGACTACATCCCTTTTTCGGAAAAGGGATGTACATTAGCAACTGTGATACGTCTAATTAAGTGGGGATTTAAGTCTCCCGTGCTTCATTAGCATAAAAATGGCTGCCGCTTTTTTTTGGCACGGAGCTTTGTCGGAGAAAAGCACCAGTCTAGACGCTGATCTTTTGAAAAATAAAGCCTTTTCCGAAAGATCCCTTGTCCCTTATTTCAAGAGCCAGAGACCTAGGCAGAGGAGACAGTGAGGGAGAAGAATTAACCATGTTCAGTCCTAGACCCATTCCCTTCCATAGGCTGGTAGAGAGTGCCCGTGTTCCACTATGCAATAGTGCTAGGGTTACAACAGATCATTTCAATGCCCATGGCTATCAATGTGACACCTTTTACAAATGCTACAATTAATGTTTACAATTTTTTAAAAAATCTCTTATTCCCAGGGCAAACATAGCTCAGGGGTGTAATGGCAGGCTGACATCTTTGATTTACACAGGGAAGGGAATGACCAACAGCAAAGTATCTCTTGCTAACTCTTTCATGAAGAAACGTAAAAAACAGCAAATGGTCCTGCAGCACCTTAGAGACTAACAAAAAATGTAGATGGTATCATGAGCTTTCATGGGCACAACCCACTTCTTCAGATGAAGGAGCATTAGGCTCTGTTCTCAGAGGTTTGCTTGTCACAACCTCACAGCACAAAAAGAGGCGCAAAACAGTAGATAACTAATGGTAAAGTATTCCAGTGGAAAACTGTAATTCCCACAATGAGGGAACCTTTAAGAGGCCCTCAAACCAAAAGGAGGCAAAAGAAAATTAATACGGTATCTACAGACATAGGGCCACAAAGGTGCTTGCTGAACATAATCTAATTTCCCTTTCCATTTACTTAGCAGCCTTTAGAATTCCTCATTATAAGCTTTCTAGTCTAAGACCCTCCACCATGATGCAGACAATGGCTCTGGACCCAATTCTGCCCGTTGCTTAGGGCCTTCACAACAGTCCTGGGTACTCATCTACTATTTTAAGTTAAGAGAATTGAGGGGGCTCTACCTATTGTAGGATTAGGCCCCTGATTCTAAATCACACAGATTGCAAAATGTTACAGTAGATGTCTGGACAGTTTCTACAGTGTTCCATCTTTATGATGTACTTTTCTTTATGAAAAAAAAGAAAAAAAAAAGATCTTGTGTCATTGACCCCATGCTGAGGAGACTTACCAAACAGCTACGTTCAGCCTCAGGATATATGAAGTTTCCTGTTGACTCACATAGAGGAATGCTTGCCTCACAAGCTCTTTCACCATTTTTACATTACTTTCAGGTCAAAGCGCACGTGCTCTCTCTCCAACAAGTATATTTTAATCTTTCATAATAGTAATTATAGTCATAGAGCCTCCACCACTAACAACCACACAAAAGGAATTAACAAATACAATATATTCATAAATAAAATACCACTCTCAAAACACATTTGAAAATAAATGAGGGCATCCCAATTTTAAAAAAGAAAAAGGGGGCTGTAATATGAGGTAATAAAAACAAGGCTGACAGTGGTTGGTCTAAAAACAGAAGCAGAGAGGGAGGAAGAGAGGTGTTTTTTATTGTAGGGAGACCCATGGAAGAGATGGGATCCTGGGTGAGTTCCACCAATTTCCACACTGTGTCACCCACCACAGGAAAGGCTCAATCACCTACTAGCTTCAGATACTCAGGTGGGATCTTCCAGAGATGGGTAGTGACCCATCAGTACAACACCTATGGAGTAGGTCCCTAATGCTTATTCATAGATTTGGGACTCCATCAGTTCCCCATTTAGCCATTACATTTCATGCTCGGAAATTTCTATTCCGCAGGGCTTGTAATTATTTTTTGACAAAGTATTGTAGTTCTCCTCTCGGTTACGTGATTGTAAGTCAGGCATATCCTCTGAAGTAGCAACACTGATGTATAACTAGCATGAGACAAGAATTAGGTGCTATGTGTTATTTCATCATAAGTCTTCCAGCAATAGCTGGGTGAGCAGATTTTGGACCTTGGTTGGTGTCTTTTCATTAGTTTCACAAGGCTGCTATGATGTTGAGAATCTGAATATAATTTTCTGACCTGAGCAAACAAGTAGCCAGACCAAATGAACCTGAAAGAGGCTCTCTGTGCTCTTTTTAAAAATTATTTGTTGCTTAGATAGATGCAGCCATATATTGTGTCATCTAGTGGCAACTTGTAGTGACACCTCTATTGCGGTTTTTCCAGCAGTCTCATTACAAACCCTGGGTTACAGTTTTTGATTCAAGCTAAGCTCCTCATCTAATCTAGAAGAATAGGCATTTCCCTACACTGTTGCAAATTTACAGAAAAATATATTAGCTTGCCTAATATAAACAGATCCTCCTACAGAGATGAGGGCAACAATCTATCAGAAGCAGAGGGAAAACACCACAGAAAATTCTGAAGAAAAATCAAGTCAGTGTGCTATGCTCTTATGGGAAGGGAAGACCTCATATCCTTCTACAACAGCACTTCCAAATAATTCCAGTGTAGCCCTGAGAAGCTCCAATGTCTTGGCCATGGGGAGCCACAGAAGAGTCCCAAAGGATCTATCAATAATCAATTTCAAAATCATCCACAAATTGATTCAATACAAATCACTGTAATAGATTTTAAATACATATTCTGCACTATATAGGTGGTGCTATCTGAAGACAGAGAGCTCAGTCCTAAAGCCCTTATTCCCGAGAGTAATCTTACTGAACTTAATGGAACTATTCACAGGAGCCAGGGCTTCAGGATTGGTCCCTTAGCTACATAAGTTTCCAGAGGAACTGTCGGCTGTATAAGAAGGTGTTGATGGCTGGCTATAGTGCTTCCTCCAGTCAAATGGCTGCTAAACATTTCCATTTTCTTAGTACTTTTTAACATAAGGTGCTATGAGACATGCATGTAGTTTAGAAAAAATAGCTACTGCTATTCCTTGCAAGTGGGGGAAGGAACCATCTGGCAACTGGAATTAATGATGGTGCCAAGAATCTAGCAGGCTTGTGGGTTTCTTGGGAATTTGTGAATGGAGATAGGAGGAGAGAAACTAAGATGAAAAGTCAGCACAGGCACTGCTACCTCTAAGCAAAGTAAGCTTGGAAAGCCAATATTCCTGTACCTACTGCCTTCAAATAATGTTTCCATGTTAAAATTCATTTTAAAGTTACTTTGTGATCCTAAAAAAATGTTAGTGTTCCACAAGAACAAAAGAGAAGAATCTTTTTCATAGATCTACTACATAGTTGAGAAAGTCCGTTTGAGAATGCCTCCTAAACAGTAATAGCTAGGGCCACCAAATTTAGTATGCAGCTTCCTCTTATAAAAAAAATTGGGGTTTAGTTGTGCCTGGACAATGAGCTTGTTTCTCATAAATCGGAAAGGGTTCTGCTAGCAGGGACAGTTGTATAGGGCAGCAAGGGGCCATCACTGGGGACCAGGACAGCTATAATCCTATTGGGCCGCAGAGGTGGAGAAAGAGTAGACAGCTCTCCCTACATTTCACAGAATTAGCTCCCCTCCCCGGGAACATGCACCCTTCCCTCAGGTGCGCCTACTGCAGCTGCCCTAGACAGGTACTTCTCACCTGTTCACAAGCTGCTGTGGTGAAAGGGCTGGGGGGGTTGTCCCTTTTCCCCAAGACAGCCTGCATACTGAACCCCTCCACCTCAGCCCCACCACCAGACCAATGATTTAAATGAAGAAAGACAAACATTATTTCAGTTAAAGACCCAGGTAAATCCTCTAGCTAAGAACAATTTAAAAACCATTATAATATACCACACTTCAGCATTCTCTCTCATCCCCTTTAGGATTTAATTTTATTTTTAACATGCAGATGTCTTTATTTTTCCTCCTCTAATGTTGCTGTGTTGTATTGTTCGTTTCTAATTGATTCCCGGTACAATATTGCTTTTTTCTGGCAGTAATATGAGAGCAACTTCTGAGAGACTCTACTTGGTATATCTTTCCATTCTTCTAAGGAAATTTCTCTTGCTTTTCACGCTCTTCTGTGAAAGAACAATGCTAGATACAGCATCCTCCATACGGATCCAGTTTTCAAAAGGAAACGATTGCTCATTAACCATTTTATTGCTGGTCTTCTACAAGATTGCATCTGGTACCAAAGTACTGCTGCAGTTAGCCACGTTAGGACATGCCTATAACCTGCAGAGACAGTCAGACTGAGCCATCTCAAAGGGCAAGAAGTTCACCATACAAAATTAAAAAGTTTAGGAAAGATTTTTAAAGATAGAGATAATACAGACAGAGGCCTAGTAGAATTTTCAATAAATAGGAGCTAGGTGCCTTGACATTTTAAAAAAATCCCACTAGGCTCTTCTATGCTCCACTAGGCACCTACCTTGAAACATCTGACCTTTGGGGCATGTTCCGGTAAAGTGCTGAGCACCCAGACTCCCTCTGGAGCCAAAGGCGCTGAGGAGACCTTAAGGATCAGACTCGCACTGCTCTTGAATATGATTATAAATGGATTTTCCTTGAGTTTTTCGGGGCATAGTCCCCCACTTATCTTACGTTCATGTTCTAGTTTGCAGTGGGAAAGATGGAGTGAGATAAGCGCCTTGTTTTCATTCCTTTCCCAGCAAGGTAATGCCATTATTGACAGGGTCAATCTTAGGCACAAGCTTCTGACAGCCTCATAGTACTACACTGACTCAACAGCTCACAAGCTGGCCAAACCATTTGTCACCTCCTGCAGCAGGACTGGAGAAGGAAGGTGCCCACTGCCCAACTCTGTTTCCCTCCCCCCAACTATAAAATGCTCCTCTCTCTTTAGAGCCTTTCAAATCATAAATGTTTGCAATGATTAATATAGAAAATTTTCAGATCCCAGGGTGAAATCCTAACTCTACTGAGAGCTTTGTCATGATTTCATCCCACCTTCTAGAACTAGTTTGTGAACTGATATGCAGAATTTAAACATCTTCACATCAAAATTTCATGTACCTGTAATATTGCACCCAGGTAAACAAAAATTAAGTGACAATGTTTAATGTTAATGCTTTACAACAAGCATATTTGCTACCAACTAATCAAAATAACTCAGCCTCACTTGAGAAAATGTCTGTAATATGGGGTATACTGTATAGACTATAGCATCCAGTTCTAGCTTTAGTCCACACACCCATTTTAATAAAAACTCTCTCAGAACTGATGCCACACGAGATAGCCTTTGACCAGCAAAACTAAAATATGGCATTAATCATGCAGGCTGGATGTATGGCACACATACATACCTGTATGACAGTCTTAGACTAGCCCCATACTAAATCCTACTTTCCTTATTCATGTGCGTAGTTCCAATGGATCAAATTCACCCTGGTTGTAACTCAAATGGAGCTCAATAGTGCTAGATAGAGAATGTGACAGACTGACATCAATGAGATTTGAATAGGGCAGATAGGGTCTGGTCACATTATGAAGCCACTGTATAATTGAATGTGATTGGCAGTCTCAGCTGCAAAAACAGCCAAACTTGAAATTAAAGTGATACACTGGATCAAAACTGAAATGCATGTGATCATGCCTATCACTTTCAAGGCCTCCTACAACATAGAATTTAACAACGTAAGAAAGGCAGATCCCCCTCCATTCTTTAAATACCTACAGGATGAAAAATAGTTTCAAAATTGATTATAACCACTAGCCTTTCACCTCAAAGATCAAAATCACAACTTAAAATAAGTTTTGTTGTCTTAGTCAGTTGCACCCTCTTATCCCATGTAAGGAATGAAACACAAATAACTAAAAATTTGCCTCCTTTATTTAAAAAAAAAGCCACCCAAGGACATTTCATCTGACCTTCAGTTTTTGTCAACAGCTAAGTCAGTCTCAGTATCCATCATGTCAGTACTTTTTACATATTAAATGCATTCAAAGGAGGGTTTGTGTTTCACCTTTAAAGTGGGATAAGGGAGTGTGCAAGCAGCTTGAGTTTAATGTTTATTTTTGAATCTTGTAGCTGAACTGTTCTGAAGATTAGCAGCATCCTGGTATTATACACACACACACTCTGTATGGTCATACATAAGATTGTATAATTTTCTGCACTTGTTCACATCACAACTATCACACAATTCGGCACTGTTCTCTGCTCAAAAGAGACAGAGGATTGGAATACTGAAGATATTGCATGTCTGTGCCAGGAGAACTTGATTAGTGCACTAATTCTTGGTTCACATTAATACCACTGATTCCACTTTCATGAGTACTGTACTAAATACATTCACAAAATATCAAATAGTCCTACCACATATAAACGCAGGTAAAAGTCATACAATATAATTCCCTGTACTTTTAAAAATGATACTATGTGTTATTGGATTCAGATTTAGGCATAAAACTATGATCTTTTGTACTCACTTTCATACCTTTTAACCTCATGTTCTCAGTCATTTTCACTTACTACTTTTCCAATTTTTCCAATTTTGAAGTTCTCTTAATCCTCCCTTCTTAAAACACCTAGTAGCAGCATCTTATGCTATTTTTATCTGGCAAATATTGGTATAATTTTATGCTTTTAAATGAGCAAAAGTAATGTTAGGCCTGGTCCCTTAGTAATTACACAAGCAAGACTTCCATCACCTTCAGTGCAAGTTGTGCCCCCCCACACACACAAAAAAGAGGGGGGATTGGAGGACTAGACCCAAAAATATATCTACATAAACTCTCATCGTTCATTATGCCCATAAAAAAAAAAAATCAGCCGAGCTGCAGCAATAATTGACAAAAGCACTGCAAAGTTGAAAGCTTGGATAATAGGCTCCAGTCTGAGGTTACACCAACTCAGTTCACTCTTGATTTATATCAGTAAAATAATGCAGATCTTAGACCAACACTTTTATGCATCCTGTCAAAAAAAAGCAGTTAATCTTTCTCCATTTTGCTGAGAGTACTAAAATATTTAAAGTCAATGATATTTCCTCAAGAGTTGCTACCCTGGGAAGGGCTAACTAACATGAGCAGGAATTGTATCCAAGAATGCATTATACTCACACCAAACTCCCAATGAAACCAAATGAGAGTTTTCAATGAGTAAGGTGAACAAGATTTTGTCCTTGACATCAGAACAGCTGGTAAAATAACATACTACCACAGGACAGATTCTAGTTCAGAAATTACTTTAGAACTCTCATACTCAGCAGGATCTAAAAGCATCAGAGATGGTTTTCAATCTCTCATAACCTGCATCACTTTCCCAGTAAGTGATTTTAGAATGGTATTGCAGCCCAATGCAGGTTGTTCTTTCCTAATCAGAGAGAGTTTATGGAGACAGCATGCACCTACTAAAAAGCAGCAGAATAGTATGGGTAAAGGGGAGAGGCACTTAATGAAGAAAGGATGGGTAAAAAGAAAATCATGCAGCATGTTCTAAAACAATCCTTAGTCATTGATCTTGGGGATACCTGGGCTGGGAATCAGCTGGACTGATAAACAGCCCAAGTCTGAATGCTTGGGACCTATCTGACATAAAAAGAATATTTGTGGTGGTAATAGGAGACCTCTATTCATTACCACAATAAATTTTAATATGTATTTTTCTTTATTTAGAATCCCTTTCATTTCTCAACATTTCTCTGAAACTTCTGAAGCACATTTCACTTTATCTACTTGCAAATGTTCTCAAGAGAAAATTGTTACTATGTTATTTCTATTGCCACCAGTGATGGGCACGTGTCAAATTTGATAATTAGCATTAGCGTGTATGCAACCTTGCACAATAAGCTTTTCAACTAGTTTATTAAATCCTGGTTTCCTTTTCAAATTAAGTTAGCATTCAATTGCCAATACTTTATCCATAAATATCTTCTCATGTATTTTTGCTAAAAATTCAATATTAATACAAGACATTACATGTAACTACAGTTTTCCCCACAATCAACTTTTTATATAAATGTATTTTCACAAACCAGTTCTTCCTACTTATATGCTTCCCAGCAATTCTTTGTATTTTCTGAAGGCACAATACCTAGATAAGCAATGTAAAACGTGTTTCCCACAGAAAAGTCTGTTGTCTCAAAAAATCAGAAAACTGTATCAAGAAATTGTTTTCTTAAACCTCAGCATTCAAAACAGATCTTAACAGAGCTGGAGAATAAAGACATCAGCCTTAAATAAAGTCTTTGTGGGCACCTGACATCACATGACAGAAGGGAGAGTAACAACATCTCCCACTTTCATCACGTTTAACAATGGCCTGATATTCCAGGCAAAACTCCCAGCAACTGAGAGCATTAGCATCAAATGAAGATCCAGGCAACAATCTCTGGGAGTCAAAGGGTAGTTTTGCCTGGGTAAGGACTGCAGGATCAGCCCAACATAGGAACAAATCAAAACCTGTATGTTCCTACATACCAGATACACAAACTAAGGGGATGGAAAAAATGAATAGTGCTATACTGTGCACACTGAAACTCCAGCTTTATTCTAGGCTTTTATTTATACCACTTGATCAGCATGCCAGAAGTATGCTTCAAGTATTTTATCTATCCATTGCAGTTGTTTGCACTACAATATATATAGATGTTTATTTAGTTTGCACACATGCAAACCTTTTCAATGTTATAAAATGTCCATTTAAATCCTGTACTTTTTTACAATACGTAGATTGTAGAAATATTTATTCTGCTTTACAGTAACTCCTTGATATGTCCTTCAAGGCTACAAGACTGTTGTGATGGCAAATCTCATGAATATAATATAGTGGCACTTCAATGTAAATTTTTAAATACAACCTTTTAAAAAACCACCAATATTTAAAGAAATCTCTCTTTTGACTATGTGCATATGGCCACAAAACCTACACTGCCGTTATGTGGTTTGTACTTATTAGTAAGAAAGCAGCTTCTAAAACAGGAGGAGATAACATGAGGAAAGTTGCACCCCAGGCCTGAAAGCAATTAAAAAAAAAAAGTGTTGCTATCAAATGTGTATCTGAAGTAAGTACTTTTTCAAGCTAGACATAAACAATGTGTGTGATTCCCAGACAATTGAGGTAATTATAAAAATGAATATCATTTTTATTTAGATCATATTTGAATATTTACTTTTAATACAAAACCCCAGTTCCCAATATGATGTTTCCACTGCACACCATCCCCACTAAGACAGATGTCTCAGAAATTGCACAAGTCTTTCATTAACACAGTCACAACAAGAAGTCTGTAAACAAGATTTTGGTACTGAATCTCATCTTGGGTATAAGAGAGGGAAGGGGCTTTACAGATACCATCAATCCTAATTTTTTTAAATTATAACCCAGCAATGCAAAAATGTCAATGTATATTACCCACAAATGGTCTTTGGAGGAACTCCTGGATTCCTTGATGAATGCTTTTGTAAGGAATACTAGATTTTTTTTTTCCTTATTCCCTCTGTCAAGCAAACAGGACTGTTTCCAAAGCTGTATTTAGCTATCTGATCAGTGGCTAGCTGTCCCTTTGGAGAGGGTGCCTGCTGGCATCTTTTCTGGCCCATTCACAGCCTTGGCTTCCTGAGCAGTGTTTTGCTTAGGTCTTTCACCTCTTCAGGGCTGTTGACTCTCTCGTAACCCAGGACGGCCATAGGTTGGTGGCAATACTCCTCAATCTGTTTGATCTGCTGGAAGCTTAATGCTGTCCTCCAGGCATTCACTGCCTGGGTGGCATTTCTAGCAGACACCACAAAGGGCTTGGAGGAGTAGCCAGGTCCACTGGTCATGTTGAGGGCAAACTTCTCCATTTCCGGGCTTACCACCAGGTTGACAAAGCCATACACCTGCCGTACAGTCTTAATGGGCTCCACCACTAGGTCCTCATAGCGGACCACCAGATAGTTGTTCTTGAGCCAGTCAGGTGGGTGCAGGGCAGTCTGCAAGGTCTTGGCCATGCTACTGCAGATCACCTCCATAGCCCCCAGGGCATGGTAATCCGAGCCACCTGCGCCCTCCTTCTTGCTGTTCAGCTTGTGGCCTGCATCCAGGAGGGGCATGCGATGGATGCGGGGGTCCCGGCTCCTCACCACCTGCAAGCTCTCGCGGATCAGGCCATGTCGTGATTTGATCCTGGAGCTGGCCACTGCCCGGGGGTCCCGGACCAGGTGGATGACTTTGAGCTGCAGCACCGGGTCCTGCATGAGAGGGGCCAGCACAGCCAGGTCAAAGACCCGCACACCCTTGATGACCATGGTGCGGTACTTGTGGCACTCGTCCTGCAAGAGGCTGAGCTGCTGCGGGGGGCACTTCTTGCAGACCTTGTCGTCCACCATTCCCACCATCTCCTTGCGGTAGGCTGGGCAGAGCGGCGAGGAGCAGATCACCTTGTTGGTGGCCGCCCCGAAGATGCCCAGCGTGGTGAGGTTCTTGCCGGCGCCGGCCGTGTTGTAGAGCTGGAAGACGGCCAGGTCGCAGCGGTAGAGGGAGCTCAGCATGTCCCGGGCCGCCCCCTGCAGGGAGACAGCATCCCCCGGGTACAGCTTCTGCCACACGTGCCAGACCGGCTCGTAGAGGAAGAAGACCTCGGGGTTCTGGTTAAAGAGCTCCCCGAAAAAGGACGAGCCCGAGCGCCAGGTGGTGAAGACATAGACCAGCTGGCGCTGGCGGGGCGGCGGCGCAGGGGGCCGGTAGAGGGAGCGGATGTCCGAGCGGGGCTGGAAGTGGGGCTGCTGCGGGGAGGAAGGGGCGCGCCGGGACGGCTCGTTGCATTGCTGCGGCTCCTTGTGCCACTTGTAGTCCAGCAGGTTGAGCATGGTGAGCAGCAGCAGCAGCACGTAGCCCAGGCACAGCACCAGCGCCTTCCTGCGGAAGACTTTCATGCTGAGAGGCGCCGGGGGCCAGGGCAGCAGCACTGGCTCCGCAGGGGCGGCTGACCAGCGCCAGCTGTTGCTCCTCAGCTCACACGGAGCGCGGGGCCGGGGGGGCTTCCCGCACGCCCCCAGCAGAGAGCCCTGCCCGCGGCGGATCTGGCATTTCGCAGGCTCCGGGGGCGGGGAGCCCAGTCCCGGCGGCCCCCCCTCGTCGCCAGCCCGAGCTCCAGCCTGGGGCCAGCGGGTCTCATCGGCTCACAGCAACTTTCGTTTCTTTCTGCCCTTATAGCCGCAGCTGGCGGGTGGGGGGCGAAGGGGGGGCGCTCGGGAAGCGGCAGCGATCTCCCCCCCTTTGGCCGATGCACCCTAGCGGCCGGCCGGGCTCTGCAGCCGGCTAGCGCGCGGCACGGCGGCAGCTGGAGTTTCTGTGCCGCAGCCCGGCGGCAGCAGCAGCAGCAGGGAGCAGGAAAGGAGCAAACTTTAGGGCGGCGCTGAGCTGCTGCTGCCGGTCGCTCCGAAAGTGCATCGCGCCGGCTGCCGCCGAGGGGACCAGCGCTGCGAGGGGGTCCCGGCTGCGGGGCAGCTCCCCGGCTTCGCTCCGCATCGGTCAGACGCCGCCGCCTCCTGCCTCCCGGGGCTCAGTGGCCAGCCCAGGGTCCGCGAGAGACTCGCCGCACGCGCTCCCGGCCCGAGCAACCCCGGCACGCGCCGCCCTCTTGAAGCTGCTGCCGAGCTCCAGCCTACAACGCAAGCAGCCCCGCCTCCTCTTCGCCCCCGCGCTCCCTTATTGGACACTGTGGCCATCCCTCGCTTTCTCCGCCCCGCTCACCCAGCTCTGCCAAGGTTGCTTCTTGCTGCGGCCGGGGAGTTCCCCGCTCTTGCGCTGCGCACCCGCGCAACGGCAGGCTTGGAAGAGAGATATGCACAGTGGTTGCTCCCTCAAGCAACAATTATTTATACTGGGCTTGATAGTAAACACCTGTTTTTATTAAGTATAAAAAGTAGGATTTCAGTGATGGTAAGTGAAAACAGACAGATCAAAGTACGTTACTAAAGCAAAATAAACAAAACACAACAGCTAGTTCTAATCCACTAAGAAACTTGTTACATGCAAATTCTTACCCTAATCAGTTCTTATCATAAACCAGATTTGAACTTTTTCGGTAGTCCGCACAGCAGTATTATTTCAGAATAACTGATGTTATTCTTACTCCAATGCATGTTAACACTAATTTCATGACTAAGGGAAGTCAAAGGAGGAGTGTTCTTCCTTTGACTTCCTGCTGTGTATACAGCATCAAAAGCTGAATTAAGCTATTTCGACATAAGCTATGCAATTGACTTAGCTGAAGTTGCATAGCTTATCTTTAGCCTTGCTGTGTAGCTGTAGCTGAAGTTGCATAGCTTATCTTTAGCCTTGCTGTGTAGATGTACCCTTTCTGACCTGGTCCCAGCAGCTTTGCCTTTGCCCTTTCACTACAGTTCATTGTTCCTAGATTTCTTCATATATATCCTCTTAGCATGGAGAGGCAATTTCAAAAGCCAGCTGAAGACAAAGGCTTGATTGTTTTCCATTCCTTAAATAGACTTTTTTCCCCAAGGCAGGAACCTTTTGTGCAGATTACCCATTCCCATGGAAAAGTATTAGATTCAAGATGGATTCCAGTACCAGGTGGCATGGTCATATGTCTTTTTAACACCAACCACAGTGTGAGCTTACAAGAAAAATGAAACCATTCATGGGTTATTGGTTTGAGTACTGAGCCATTAAGTTCCTAGAGTATCACTAAGGACCTCATTTTCACATTTAGAATTAAAACCAGATTCACTTCATATTTCTAACTTCACATACAAGGATGATGAGTGCACAAGAACAGGATACACAGATTCAGCAGATTTTAACTTTAAAAATTATATGTTACATGGCCTGTTTTACATAAAGCATCTTCATTTGATGTAATTTCCTAAGCCAATTTTCATAAAACATGAGGGGGCTATGAAAATAGGATGCCACTGAACTTCATTAGAGCAGTGGTCCCCAACCTTTCGAGGTTGTCGGGCGCCAGGGGGCATGGCCGATCACCTGCCCGGTGCCAGGGGGCGGGGACACTTGCGCCCCGGGGGCGGCCCTCCCCATAGCTGCATGCCCGGGGCCGGCGTTCCCTCCCGCCCAGCGCCGCGTGCCCGGGGCCGGCGCTCCCCCGCCCAGCGCCGCGCGCCCGGGGCCGGCGCTCCCCCCGCCCAGTGCCACGTGCCTGGGGCCGGCACTCCCCCCGCCATGCGCCCGGTGCCAGGCCAGCCCTGAGCACCTGGTGGGTGCATGGAAATGCCCCCACGGGCGCCATGGCGCCCGCGAGCACCGTGTTGGGGACCACGGCATTAGAGTCTTAAATATCTAAACATTAAATAGGTATTTAATTTGGAATCTTCATGCATATGTAGGAGTTTTCTATTCATCACAGATTTATTTCAGGTAAATTAGGAAGTACTAACACCATACGAACAGGAAGGTCCAGGTCCTCTTTTTGCCCAGATCCAGAATAGACATATTTCATAAACACATTTTGTTCTATAACAGCTCTAGGCACCATTCCAAAATGGAATTACCTTTAACTAAGTGTTTATTCTATACAGAAGCATTGTTTATAGATTGAAGCAAACAGGAGCCATGGTACAGAAGTAGTATCAACCTACTTAATCTGTTCTCTGATCCTCAAGGATATTGATTTAATTTTTACTTCAAGAAAAGTTACAGCCAGCTGTATTTTGTCCTTTTGTGCA
This sequence comes from Pelodiscus sinensis, assembly GCF_049634645.1. Classification (NCBI taxonomy): domain Eukaryota; kingdom Metazoa; phylum Chordata; order Testudines; family Trionychidae; genus Pelodiscus; species Pelodiscus sinensis. The sequence continues at coordinate 21,871,906 of NC_134720.1, read as the reverse complement.
AGTATTTGCTCAACCAAGGTCTGCATTGACAGATCTCACTGCTTCACCCTCCCACTCAAGCCCCTCGAAGCATATAGCCCAAAACAACAGTGGCTCAATCTTCAGGCTGTTTGGCAGCATTTAGATCCTCAATCCCTAGTAGGAGATTTATTCTCTCTCAAGATACCTGAATTCTTATCCCAGCTCAGTCACTGGCATGAACTGTTCCATTACACAGCATTTTCAGCTCTGTCTTTTTGTTCAGTTAATTACTAGTCAATAAGTTTAGGTGGCACAATGATATACTGAGGATGTTAAAACTAATGGTGAAAATACCTTTTTAACAACATTAAAAAGACAGGGTGGGTGATGTAATATCTTTTATTAAACAAACTTCTGTTCATGAGACTAACTTTCAAGCTTATACATAGCTCTTCTTCAGGTCTGGATAACAACATGTCTGTTACCAGGCACTCACCTACTCACTGTCACTACTCTATTCATTGCCCTCCACCTCATTTTTTCAAAGTGCTGTTCTGTTCTTTATCTCTTGGCTCAGGTCCTGTCCAGTCAAGTGCAGAACACATCTGTGGAATTTTGGCTGTTACTCTGCCCTCTCTTTAGTTTTCCAAAGTAATCTAATTTCGTTCCATAAATTTGTTTTCAATCAGAGCATTTTAAGAGGTTCTACTTGCTCCAGAGCATATGGTTCCAAGACTAAACATTTTTACGGGCACCACATCCGTTGTCTTTGGTAGTTCAAAATGTTTGACTGATCTGTCAATTTTTGTATTTTTTAATTGTCCCATTTTACACAAGAATGTTTTCAGTGTTGCAGGCAGAGAAGTCTTCAGTGTTTGTCCAGCTATCAGTCCTGCATTATAATGGCACTACATGATAAGCCAGATGTCATATAGAAGTCTGATCACGCTCTTGGGGTTTTTTTTTCCAGCAGTAATAACAATCTGCATCCCCCCCTTTTTTGTCATGGTTCTTACTTGGAAACACCATAGAGAACAGGTGGCATGTTTGAATACATGAGTTGAGACTGCAGCTACTGCTGTTGCATGCATAGTTAATTTAGGTTTCGGATTCATTAGACAATAACTGGTGTTGTGTTTGACAGTCAAAGTCTCTGGAAAGTTTGAGTAATAGTCAGTTTTGTAAAGTCCTTTTCATAGCCATTGCTATGAATAAATAAATCTTGAGCATATATTTTCAAATAGGCATGCATGCGCTGCTCATTTGCCACCATTGACTCTTTGGATGTACAGAGAGACATTTAAAACAACGTGACCTTATGCAGCATCTTCATTCATTACAAGTGTCCTTCAAATATTTCAGTTCCTAAATATCCTTGATGAATTCATTTGGGCCATGGAGTTCCCAAAACTGCACCACCAGCTAGTATTCTGCAAATACTAGCTGATCACATGGCTCTGAATCACCACTTCCCCAGGTGCTAAACTGTATTAAAAAGGAGTCAAAAGTACATACCTAATATTATTTTTCCTAGTAATCAAATCTTATAATTGCCACAGGATGTTATTTAATTGCTAGTAGGAAGGGGAAATGGCCTGTGCAGTCATCAGCCAAATGGTAGGCTGGGTAATGACTAGTAGGAGAAGGCATTTGGTCCATGAGATAGTCTCTCTCAGGCTTTGCCTACACTACAGGATTTTTGCATAAAAACTCACAGAGTGTCTATACCTCAAGCGCATTTTTGTGCAAGAAAATCTACAGTCAGTCAATAGAACAGAGGGCTTTTTGCAGTGTTGGTATACCTCCTTCTACAAGATATAACTCCTTTTTGCAAAAAAGTTCTTGCTAAAAAGGTACACGTCGATGTTCAACAGAGACTCTTTTTGCGCAAGAAACCTATCACAAAAAACACAGGTGCTCTGAGGGCCATTCTGTGAATGGCCATCAGAACTTCCTTGTGCAAGAGTGTTCATGCAGTGTGGACACTCTCTTGTGCAAAAGCACATTGCTTTTGCAATGTGCTTTTGAGGTGTGGACGTGCTTTTGCGCAAGAAGTTTTTGCGGATCTCTTCCACAAAAAGCTTGCTCAAAAATCCTGCCGTGCAGACAAAGGTTCAGTATGAGGCACATGTTAGGAGAAAGATTGAGAACACTTGCTCTAGGTTTTCATTTGTGATAGACACAAGTGGCAGATCTGTCCATTTTTATAATAGTCCTCCTACAAATATTTGGCTGTCCACAAATGGTTGGCATTTTTAGCATTCAATAAGCTCCAAGGTTCCTCTTTTAATAAAGAATAGACATCTTTTATCATAGTATTTTGGACTCTGCTATCATTACAGTTATATTGTTGAAACAAAGTTTACAAAACCTTTGTAATACACCTTTATAGAAACCTCTTTTCTACAGATGTATTCACAACTAACAGCCAACTTGTCAATAATCTTATACACATTTAATTGTTCACATATTTGACAGACTGAGAATTTTTCCCCTCTGTCACCACAACAAACCTGCAAACTTTTGTTATGCTCAGCCTTTGGACTCCTTTAATTTTACTTGTTTGACAAATATATGCCTTGAATGCATCTTATTGTTTATAACTCTCACTCTGTACTAGAGAGGAGCAAAAAAAAATCACAATCAATAATTTATCCAGCAAATTTAACCTATGTTTCTACTTATTGAATGTTCACAAGCAGGCAAATTTCCTCAAATATATAAATTATTCAGCAATATTCAATGATTTTTTAACCCTGTGGATTGATTATGAGTGGGTTTCTCCCAGTATGTGGTATTTGCTGGATGTGAAATTCATGCCTGTGCTGAGAGCCTGCACACGTGCTCCAGTGTTCGTATTTAAGCCCCGAAGTTAGGCACCATAAGTACCATATTAAGGTATTTGAATAAGTGTCCTATTTTTTTTTTACAAGTGCTGTGTATATACAGTAGCTGCAACAGAAGTCAAAAGATGCCTGCTAGATGCTCTAAACTTTTCAACATCAGGTGATTTATTTAGATTCCTAAACAAGTATGTAGAACTAACTTTAGTCATCTGTTTTTTAAAATTCTGGCCTTGGGGTCAAAGATCTGTGACAAAGGCATCAAGTCTGTTGCGATGTTCTATACATCCTATCTATATGTTGCACTCTTTCCTGTGAACAGTAAGCAATAAATTTTTGCAAGATCACTGATGGACCAGAATTTTTGAAAAAACTAAATTGTTCCTTTTTACTTTTTTATGACATGTAAAGTCCTGAAATAAGTTTTGTCGACTTGGAAATCTCTATGATGGTTGAAGAAATAATGGATTATATTACAGGACAAGATACTTGATGTGAGCAATTTAAGAAGGAAAGAACTTTTAGTCAGAATGTTTAAAAGACTCCATTTATTCCTGTTAATGTTTATTTAACTCAAATAATTGAGCAATGCTTGGAAGAAAAGCAGCTTTCATTAAAGGTTCAACATGCACTCCACTCCTTCAATTAAAGAATGAGAATGCTTCCAATGAGAAACCCTCAAACATATCCTTCAGCAAATGCAGGGAAGACCAAATTTGACATTCGTAATATTTCTCATATAAAAAGAAACAGAACCTTTCTTCCCCCTTCTAAAAATTTCCTGTACACTAACTACTTATTTTGTAAATTTGTATTTGCCTTTTTAATTTCCATTTTAGATTTTAGTCAGAATTCATAGCAACACTTAAAACCCATTGAGATTCCCAGATAAGATGCATATAGAAATGTTAATTATTGAACATATTAAAATATTAGAACATCTTAAAATATTCCAAATTATTGGACTAGCCAATTACCTAATGCAATAGCAAGAGATTATTATTAATCAGTATTCAATGGAAAGTGATCAGATTATGTTATATCATTGCTTTCCTGAAGTTCACAGTGCAATACACTAAAACTTAACATTTTCTGGTTTTCAAGTTGAGTTTGTAATGGAAGGGAGGGAACAACGGTCTACCTTCCCTAAGACACCCAGAGCTCAGTCCTGTATTCTTGTCCTATCCAAAAACCCCATTACCTTCAAAAGGAGTTTGGGGTGTCAGAGAATGTAGGTTTGTAACTAAGAATATGAACAGATAATCATTTATTAGATGATGCTTACCAGATAAATGGTACCTGGGAGCAGCTCCCATGGGTGAAGGGCTGTGGGGGAAGGGAGGTTGGGAGCAGAAGCCCAACGCCACACACATAGAAGGTCCAGGAGCAGGAGCTGGCAGTGCCAGCTCCATGTTGCAGGGAGGGGGCATGGAAGCAGGATCCCACTTCATCGGTTAACTGGGATTTTACATCTCTATTTGTACCAACGCTACCATTTTAACTTTTTTTTCCTTCAGCTATATCTATCCAATGCTTTTCTTCAGCTGCAGTACCACCATTGCTGCCTAGACCAGACTGAAAGTAGATACTGTTGCCTCTATTGTTAATTTAGTGCTGCAGCTGTGTTTCAGGTTTAGTGAAGGGTTGGGTGAAATATTCCACCCTCCTTCATGCCAGATGGTATGTTCAACATCCTAGGTCTGAATTGTATTAAAAGTCACTTGAGGATACATTTGCTTATTATGATTCTAGAAGAACTCATCATCTTTTTATTCCTGTTAGTGCATTTTAGAGGTGTAGCATTTTAGCAGAAAACTAGTTGATCTGCATTCTCATGGTATTTTATGATCAAGTCTCCAAACAAACCTCTTTCACAAGAGTTACTTTGGCTGGAATAGAACATACTTTCACAAATGAAGGGAAGATGACTAATGTTTTATATATCAAGAGATACGGAAAGAGTGAAAGTGTATTCAAGTATTATTATGTAGTATTTGTTTTGCTCTGACATGTTTGCTATTGCACAAGATGGAAGGATAAAGACATCCTATGCCTAAGGAGTTTTTAATACTTTTCCCTTTAGTAAAGTAAATATCTATGGACAACTTTTCATTTCACCTCTTTTTTCCTCAGTTACAGAAAATGCAAGATGTGCCTATACAAATGGTCAATAATGTTAACATGCTTGTTAAAGCTAGGGTAATTATTTGTTTTTCCCTCTTGTAAATTGAGAATTGCTATGATTCCGTTTATCAGAATTGGATTGCAAAGTTTCTGCTTGAAAACATTGCTCTTTTCCTGCTTCTGAACATTCTTTTGATAATTAGATTTATTATGTACAAAGTATTGGTCCTAATGAAGCTAACAAAATGTGAGGGCTGCGATCAATGCCTAGGATTAAGACACTTCTCTTAAGACAATAAGTCATTTGTTGTTTGTGAAACAATACCAATGTAACTATTACAGTTTCCTTGTAACAAGTTATCAATAGCAGCAATGAGTAAAATGTCATTGCTACTTTTTAAATTTAAATAGCCTTTTTCTTAAAAAAAAAAAAAAAAAAAAAGAAGAAGCTTGAAATTAATACCAAAATGGTAAATATGCCAGCAAACTCTCAATTTTATTTTTAAAAACTAATTTTTACTGGCCCATTCTAGGTACAATTTTTGAATGCCATTCTAGAGAATTAATTTTCCTTTAGTTGATATCAGGTTGCCAGGGTTTCAATCCGATGCAAATCAAAACTACTGAGCTATAAACCTTAGAGAATATAGTTTTGAATGAAAAGGAGGGGTACTTTTGAAGCACCCTGTAGTAAATAAACTCACCCTGTTTAAAACTCAATTCCTTTATTTACGGTCCAAATCCTTGAACAACAAAAACTCCCATTGATCTCAAGTGTATATAGTTAGCCGCTGAAGAAAAAGATAAAATAGACGGGTAAGTGATTAAATAGATGCATCCTTAAATTAGGAAAAAATTTCCGTTACCCATGCAAAGTCCAAATAATTATTTTTATGTTTAGAAAAGGTTTATGATACCATGAATTGGATAATAGTAAGTCTTCAGTACTCATGTGAATACCCAATAAAGTGAATGATATGAAATATTTTCCTCCTGCAAATATTGTACTGCAGCATTAATGAAATAAAGGATAAGAGCTAGTTGGACACTATAGAGAGGGGAAACAATTCTTAACAGTAAAAAATTATTTTAAAAATAGGATTTGTTACAACTTCCTTTTTCTTTTCATTTCATTTTTTTTTTTAAGACAGGCAAGAATTCTATCTCTACAATTTAAAAACTAAATAGCAAATTATAATAAACAAACATGAACTTTCAAAAAATGGCGACATTCAGAATGACATTACTAATCAGGAAAAACTAAATGTTAAAGGTGTATTTGGATTCTATGCTTCCCTGCTTGTACCAAATGGTGTAATCCGTCTGCCTAGAATGATAAATGTAAAAATATTCTGTGACATTATCTCACAGTTAAGGCGTAGCTAGGAATGGATGGGCGTAAGTAATCGTTTGATTTGGCCTATGCATACACATTGCAGAATGGAGATGTTTGTTTAAAACAGGATATATATAATCTTCTTTGTATGGAAGTGGAATAGTACACACATGCAGAAACCTAGTGATGTCAGTGTGTCTCTGAGCAGTTTCTGTGTTTTCCCTCATGGAACCAGTTGAAGGACTAGGACTTACAGCAACAAGATACCAGTGGATATTTCAGAATAAACATAACATCCTGCAAAATTTAGAAAGTCAGCTTTCAACTAACTATATGCAACCTTGGGATTATTTTCTTTGTTGTTTTTTTAACTGTCAACACATTAGATATAAAGCACAGAAAGCCAAACATTGCAAAGCCACAGACACATGGCTGTTTGAAAGTATGTAGGGATTTATGTATTAAAGTTTATTTCTAAATCTGGGGCTCATTCTTGTAAAACACATTGTTTAGAAGCAAACTATGCAAAATATGGACAAAGCTTTTTCTTGGGATTCGTGGATTTCATGATTTATTTTTCTTTCCATTTATAATTTTTGGCATTTGATTGTGAATAGAGATTTTAATGGGAAACAGATAAACAAACAACATTGAGAGCTGCAAGACCTTGGATTGCTTGGGAGGTTAACAGAGAGCAGTAACAACATTGCAGCAATGCAAAGAATCAGAGCCATAGATTTGCAGCAAGTACCTTAATTCCACATGAGAAACACAACGTTCATCTTCTCCCTTTCTATTTTAAAAAGAAAAGGCTATTTTAGAACATGGGGAGCCTGAGATATGATTGACTGATCAAAATGAATGGTTGATTCCCAAGTGGCAAAACCTGTGTTCAAAACCATTGCTAGACCTCATGAATTGTTCTTGCTGTCTGCATTTAAAGTAGAAACATAGAAACTATTGCAGTTATAAAACTTAAGGTAATTGTGATTTCATGTCTATTTTTAACTATTGCTCTACAGACCAGATCCTGAAATTATCATAGCGCCATTGACTTCAAGAAAGCTATGAGAATTTATACTACAGTTTAAAACTCTCTTAACCAGGATTCTCTGGTCTGGCAACATCCATGGTCCGGCACGGCTGTTGCATGGCTGTCCAGGTTGAAGGTCAGTGGGAAGGATCCCTGCAGGGCCAGCAGGACAGCGAGCTGCCTGTGGCGAGCTGATGGCAGGGCTGCCCAGCAGGGTTGGGAGACCCGCTGCCTAGCAGCGGCAGTGGAGCTGGGAGCTGCTGCCCTGCAGGTCCCGGAGTCATGGCAGCGATGGCTGTCCAGCAGGGTCAAGCAGGGCAGTGGGGCCAGCAGGAGATGGGGACTGGAGGCTGGGGTCCAGAAATTACCTCCAGCAAAATCCCTCATCTGGGACATGTTAGGACCCGAGGGTGCTAGACCAGGGAAGTCCAACCTATAGTTGGGAATCTGTCCCCATGATCTTAACTCTTTTCTCAGGCTTCCTATGACTTCCCCCCCCCCCCCCCCAAAAAAATGCTGTGATAAAAATACTGCCTTAGATGCCGATTCAGGAAAACATCCCTGTCACACTGTCTGGAATGATTCATGACTGGGAGTGCCAGCCTCAGGACAACCTGTTGAAAAAGCCAGGCCGACACCCGAAACTGGCATTTTATTCTATAATTAGATTTTGCCAACCCAGTAACAAATGTGAACTCCTGAGACACTACAGCAGTTTTAACATGGAGATCACAGACAGTCCTTTTTAACATTCCAGTCTGTCTTCCCATCCAGGCAAGCTAGACTTTGTGATGGTTAGTTGCCATACACCAAAGATCACAAGTGATTTCAGTTGTTTCTAGTTGTAATAGACTTATCCTAGGTCAGTTTGTGCCTCAGATATCACACCAAAGACACTACTATACTACAGGAATGACTGACTAAGGATTTATTAACTAGGACAAATAAATGAGGGAATTATTACAAGTGAAAGCGGACAACATACGTATTCAAATGACTTACAGTCTATGATTCCAAAAGGTGATGGAGTTGTAGCAATCTGTCAGCAATGAATGCCTTTTAGGGATAACCTGGGTCAGCAGTGGTCAAATACTGGCCCATGAGCCAGATCCCATTCAGCAGGGTTGGTGTCCTGGTCTGGGACTCTTCCCAGAGCTCCCATTGGCTGGGAATGGTGATCTGTGGCCAGCAGGAACTGTTAGCGCCCATAATTGCAGAGGCACAGGTAAATACAGTGGTGGTAACCCACCCTGGTGAACCACCATTGTCTTAATGCCCATTCCTGACCTAGGTTGACCCTGGGGCGCTCTGCTTCTGTTCTGTAGCTCTAGCACTGCAAGAGTCCAAACACCCAAAGAAAGATCCAGTGTTTCCTTGTCAGAGATTTTTCATCTCATCCGCCCCAAGCTCCAAACTGATAAGTTCATGAGTGTCTCTTTCCTGAAGGGAATTAGGAATGCAGTCAACATGGGCTCTGTCCTCTGACATCACACAATACCTCAGTGGTCTTCAATGGAACATCTTGTATGCAGGACGAGATCGTCTCCTTATTTAATGCTTCTTTTCCTGTTTGGTGAGTTACGCAATTACAAAGGTTTGTACTGCAGACATTCAATATAACTATATACTATGCGCTGTTGAAGTTATAAGTGAGATCAATACATGCAACATCCCACAAGTATTTCTTCAAGTCTAAACACAAATTACATTCTTATATCAACTTCACTTTAATATCTGTTTGATAATGCTAACTCACAAGTAAGCAAGACTGGTTTTCAGTTATGCATTTGTCAGTGGACAGTGTAATCTGGAGCCTTGGGGTGAGCTGTTACCTGGTCTGCTAGCATCACAAAACACTTAAGCATAACCTTAACTTTTAACATTTGCTTCAATTTCATTGAATTTTGTTGAAATGGGATTAACTTTAAGACCACGTTTAAGTACCTTCCTGAATCAGGGCCTTAACAAATGGATATTTATATTTTCAAATAATATGTTAAGCAAGATATTTCCAGCTCCCTTTTTAGGTCCCAATCATGCCAGTTGTTCTGCCCTTGCAGAACACCACTGTGTAGCTAAGGCCTGGCCTGTTATGAGGAAGGCATTGTTTTTTGGGAGATAGAATTAGAGATGGAAATGAATCATCAGGTTGAAAACAGAATGTTTGTGCTAAGTAAAATAAGTAAATAGGTCAGTAGACTAAGGAGCTAGAATGTCTGAGCTAACTAAGATAAGCGGAAAAATGTCCAGGGAACTATTTACTATGAATTAGATAACCAGGGCCCAAATAAACTAGGAATGCAGAGAGGCGGTAAAGAATAAGTTGAACCATGGTCAGTGCCTGGACAGCATATACTGCACAGGGATTGGTTCCTGAAAAGTAATGAAGCCAGTCTAAAAATGTGAGATACAATGTATAGTACATAAAATGAAATGTGTATAAAGGACAAGGTTTTCTGTATAAGTTGGGAGCTGTGATGTACCCCACATCCATCCCCCTGTGTTTCAAACTCTGATTAACTCAGAACTGTATTGCTTTATGCCAAGCAGAGATATCGGAGTGTGAAAGCTGGAGTTGAACTAAGGTTTTGGGGAGCTGAGTCAAAAGAGGTCTTGGAGGGAATCCCAACACACTAAAGACAATGAAGTCTACCCAGGTGTTGTGAAGTAGGGACCTCTGTCAAGCACAGTTGCTTCTAAGGTGTGTGACAGTGTGGCCATGCACAAAGAATTCTACACCCACCCACCTCCTTCGCAGAGCTGCGCAGCAATACTCACTTTCCTGGCGGAACTGGGTTCCAGCTGCGGCGGAAATCACGTGGCCTGGCCAGCAGGGCCGCATGGCAGGCGGCTGCCCTGCCATGTGTGCTGCCACTGGAGCCACGATGAAGCTGTCCCTCTAGGGCAGCCTCACCATGGCCCCAGTTCCTGCTCCAGTGGCTGACACGTGGCCTGGCCAGTGGGGCTGCGTGGCAGGCAGCTTCCCCATGTGCTGGAGCTGCTGTGCAGCTGCTCTTTGGGGTTGGGGCAGGACAACCACACCATGGCTGCAGCCACTCCTCAGCCCCAGCTTGACTTTATCATTTTGACTTTCTGCTCTACCACACCTCCGCCCCATTAATTACTATACTGAAACTTAACATTAAATTTGCATAAAGTGAGAGTGCTTCCTGCTCAGCCTTATGTCCTGCACAATATTCATCCCAGGGTAGGCTTACCATTTTGTAAGCAAAAAGCATGGAGAGTTATCATTGTAATCATAGAGAATATGTTCATCAAAAAGGCTAAGTAAAGGAGCAGTGGGTTTTTTGTGGCTCAGTGATTTGGTACTCAACATTTGTCAGCATTTTCAAGAAAGCTGGGTCTCTTAATGTCACTGCCACTCATTTGTTTAAGTGTAGGCTTGTGTCTGTCTCTCTTTGTTTTACACTGCCACTTTTCTCAAAGCAATTGCATAGTCTTTCCATAATGACATACAATTCATTACTCAAACAAGAAAAAAATATTAATTTGCCATCTGAGCCTTTAGGGTGCATCTGCTTCACATTTTCTAGCTTTCTTCTGCAACTGTGAGGACTACAAATACAGTATTTTTTAAAATGTAAAAGCAGACATTATGATGCAAACTCTTGTTTCCAATAAGGCTTTAAGAAAAGTAATGCAAGTCTCATAATGAAAATCAAAAAATGTGGCAAGACTAGAGTAGGAGAAATGAACAAAACAGCTTGGGTCCCACCATACTCATTAAAAACTGTTGTTTACACCAGGGATGGTTGACAATTTTTGAAGGAAAACGGCATCTGACAACAAACCTTTTCTGTGAAAAATGTTTTCTTCTCTAAAAAAAAAAAATTTTTTTTAGTATTTTCTCCCACTGAATTTTCAGCATTTTTTGACTAGCTCTACTTGTTGTTTGTGAACAAACTAGAGTAAAAATCTTTTGTTATACATGTACTGCGGCCCTGGCCCCAGGAGCAGACACACTGCAGCCCCGGCTTCAGCTCCAGCAGCTGGTACATGGTGCCCTGCCCGGGAGTAACAGGGCAGCCACCATCTCTCTATCCATAGCAAAGCACTATAAAAAATTTAGAGGTGGCGGGCCAGGTTCTGCCAACCTTGAGAACAGCAGCAGTTGCTCTTTACCAAGGAAACCATTCCTGCCACAGTTCATTACTTTGTGTAGCAGCACAGGACAGGTCTTTAAGAAAAACAGCTTATTGTTCAAACTTTGTAGGTGTGTGGAGAGGTGATGTCTTTTTACCCCATCTGTAACTGATGGCATGATACAGAACACATTGGTACTTTGGGTCAGCTATAAAAATAAGGATACCTGGGTGAAAGTTCTGATTTAATTGTTCATTTTATTCTTTGTGAATGGAGAAGGGCTGTTTTAGTATTCTTTCTTCCATAACAGAGACAGAGAGAGTGTGCACATCCAAATGAGCACACATGACCTCAATATTGATGCACAAGACAAAACTCACTGCACTCATGGATGGAAAATCTTAGAGGGAACACTTCTGTCAAAAGAGGCATAGTATCTTTGTGTGAGAAAACTATTGCAGAAGAAATAAATTAATTGAATTACTGCATCAAAAATAAAGCATAAAGATGTAAATAGCAAGGTCCAAACCCTGAGATGTGCTGTGAACACATAATTCAACTGGCTTTAAATGTAGTTGCTGGTGCTCAACATTTCAGAATTTGATCTGAAATTTTGAAACAAATAATAGAGAACATAGTACAGTAAAACTCTGATAGCCCAGCATCCAACTGTTCGGCACTCCCGATACTCCAGCATCAAAATGCCAAGCGATTCTGACCAGCTGATTAAAAAGCCTGCAGCTCAGCACAAATGCTGGCTGTAACCCGACAGAGCATAAGGTTTAGGGGGGGGGGCAATGGGATCATGTTACAGTATGGAGAAGAGCGTTTTGCTTCAGCAAAGGGGAAAGGGAAGGGGAGAGGGAGGAGGATCAGGTTATAACAGGGAGAAGCGAAGAGGAAAGGGGAAGGAGATTATGTCTGGCCAGCTGTTAAGCTGTGGGGACCTCCCAATTCTCCAGCAAATCTGATAATCCGGCACCACCTAGGTCCAAAAGGTGCTGGATTATTGGAAGTCCACTGAATATACATTTTATAGGAAAGTGACTTGACACACAGACCATACATAATATCAGTAGTTAACATTTGATGAGGCACAATGTATATGAAAATGACAAAATGACAGTATACAAGTAAGGTTTGCTGAGCTGGGGGCAGTTTTTTCAGCTCACTGTCTTTATAGAAAACTGTCAATTCAAAAATATTTTAAATTATAAATAAACTACATTTCACACTTCTTCTAAAGCAGTCTTAGCAAAGGTTGCAAAATCAGCTGTAACTATTCAAGTAGAGGCCTGAAAAGCCACGCCAAATGTTCATCTGCTTCCTACTTATCTAGTGAGGGGTGGGAGTAGGGGGCACATTTAAAGATAAAACTGAATGGCTTTCAAAAATGTGACAAATCTCTAGGCAAGTTCTTCACATGTCCTTACAAGTAATATCTGACAGTCTCAAGCCAATATCCTGAAATCTATGAAGAGCCTACAGTAGTAATGCAGAGCTTCTGAAATTAAAATCTGGTTCAATGTTTCAAAGAAGTAGAAGGATTAGAGCAAATTGGAAAGAATACCTTATTTTAATGAGACGGCTTTACTTGAGCCCATAAGGATTTAACTTAGGAATCCTTGAGTTATGAAAGGAATCTGATGAAACAGTCTCTATTCTGAATAAGGGGAAAGGATTTCCCATCTTGTGCCTCAATCCTGCAAATATTTATACCTATACTTAACTTCATGCAGATGAGTAGCCTCTCTGAAGTACTCAGGTGCATACAGTTACTTGTTCAAATTTATAGGATCAGAGCCTCAGTGGGTCTAGATCTCAGAGTCTAATTAAATTTATTATAGATGACGTTTCCAGCAAAGCCATCTGGTTGGCCTCATCTCCATTGGAAGACCCAAGATTCAGTGTGTTATTACTTACTCCAAAGTGCTCTGTTCAGCCACTTAAACATGAGCCACATGGTACATGAGCAATAGGGAATTGGCCCAGAACTTGGGCGATTGTTCATGGAGGGAGAAAATAATACGGGGGCAAAGTGTCCTATTAAGCTAAAGAAAGGGAGGAACTGTCTGAAGTGAGAGATCCCGATTTTTCAGTGTCTCAAGTTATCCCTTAGCTCTTTGCCAGCATCAAGTTAATCACAATGCACTGGGACATGAGCAATAAAGATCACATGTCTTTGGTGGGGCCAAATGACCTAGGATTTGGCAACACTGTCAAAACTGTCCCTGCTAGACCTTGCAGAGCTCCCAGCAGCAGTTTAGCTGAAAGTTGGTCAACACCTGAGGTTAATCCAGATTTTATCTAAGGTTTTGGGCAATCATTTTCACATTATGTCGACTGAAATGGAATGAGATGTAACAGTTAATCCGAACGAAGGACTTAGTTCGGATTAATTTTAAACTGTCGTGTGTAGCCACGAGCAGTTTGTTCGAACTAAGGGGGATTTAAAAATGGCAGCCAGACGGGAACATGCAAATAAAGCCCGGGATATTTAAAACCCGGGCTTCATTTGCACCTACAGTTGCCTGATTTGCCTACCTAGCTCAAATTAACGAGCTAGTGTAGACACCCTGAGAGAAGCAACAACTGAGGCAGCAGCAATCAGCTGGTGGCTGGGAGGCAATGCAGAGCTAGGTGAGGAGGGTGGGGCAAGCACTGGGAGCTCTTGGGGGAAGGGCTAGTGCTGCAGTGCTCTAAGAGGCAAGGGACTGGGGAGTCTCTGGGGGGCAAAGCTAATACTGGGGGGCTCTGGGATGAGGCTAGTACTAGGGAGCTCTAAGGGGTGGGAGACTAAGAGGCGGGGGCTGACAGTGGGAGGCACTGGGGTTTCTGGGGTGGGAATCTGGCACTGGAAGGCTCTGGGGGTGGGACTAGTAGTGAGGGGGCTATAGGGGCAGGATCGGCACTGGAGGGCTCTGGGGATGGGGCTAATATTGGGGATGGGTTTGGCACTAGGGAGGGCTCGGGGGGTTGGGTGCAGTAGGGCTCTGGAAACAGGATGTTGGCACTGGAGGGGTTCTGGTGGTGGAGGGCTCTAAGGGGTGAAGGGCTGGCACTGAGATATTTGGGATGGGAGGCTGGTATGGGGGGCTCTGAGGGTAGGAGGCTGGCACTGCAGGGGTTGGGTGCAAGAGAATGTGGGGTCAGTGGCTGGTGCTGGAGGGGTGGAGGGCTTTATGGGTTAGGGCTGGCTCTGGGGGCCAGGGATTTTGGCAGATTGGTAATATCTTATTTGTACATTTTCATGTTCATTATTTGCATAATGAACATGAAAATAAGATGTTCCCAGTCCGCCAAAAGTTTGTGAATGGGTTTGCTGGTCCCCGGTATAAAAATAGTTGGGAACCACTGCTCTACAGTGATCAGTGGTCCCCATGTCCACTGAAGGTAGGACAAGAAGGGAGGGCATAATCGGCTGCAACAGATTTAGATTGAAGATTAGGGGAAACCTTGTTAACTATAAAGATAATTAAATACACTGGAGGTTGTGGAATCTCAACCACTAGAGTTTTTAATGAACAAGTTAGACAAACATCTGTCAGAGTTGGTCTAGATTGACTTAGCCCTAACCCTGTGTAGGGAGCAGGCCTATATGACACAGGGCAGGCAAAACTGCAGGGTCCCAATGTTACCGTGAGATTCTGGTTTTTGGAGAAGAGATTTAGGTTTATTAGGAACCAAGGAGCCTCTAGGGGAAAAGAAGAGCCTATACAGAAGGAATGAGCTCCACCTAAATCAAAACAGAACCAGATTGCTGGCATCTAATTTTAAAAAGGACAAAGAAGAGATTTAAACTATAAGTTGGGGAAATACTGACAGATGCGAAAGAGCACTTGATTTGGACAGACACACCTCTTAAGGAAATATTTATTGAAGTGGATAGTCTATGTCCTAGTTAACAGTACAAGGTAGCAGCTGATCAAGTACAGGGAGGGACTGAAGAAAAACAGTCAAATTAACAAGTCTCGTTGAGCCACTTCACATGAAGTCAGAAAGCTAAATATTGACATATGACAAAGTGTTTTGTGAAGATAATGAACGTTCTTCTGAGGGCATAGGCCAGCATCTGGCTGGGTCCCTGCTGCACGTGGAAAAAGAACTGGAACTTAATTGACCAATGCTCATGAAAAAAAGACAACAGAAAACAGGATACCACAATGCCCTCCAGAAAGCTGAGGGGGCCAGTGTAGTCTGTAACCTATCACTTAAATCAGCCTCTGTACCAGAGGACTGGCAGATAGCTAATGTGATGCCAATTTTAAAAGCAGCTCCACAGATGATCCTGACAGATGATCCTGATAAGCCTAACTTCAGTACCAAGCAAATTGGTTGAAACTATCATAAAAAAACCAGAATTATCAGGCATACCTATGAATATAATATGCTATAGAAGAGTCAAAATGTTTTTTATAAAAGGAAATGATGCCTCATCAATCTATTAGAAGTTGTTTGAGGGGGAGGTCAACAAACCTGGACAAGAGTGATTCAGTGGATATAAACAACTAGGAGTCCTGTGGCACCTTATAGACTACCAGGTTTATTGGAGCATAAGCTTTCATGTAGTGGAAATTCCAGAGACAGGTATAAATATACAGGCACATGAAAAGAAAGGAGTACCAATCAAGAGGAAGGCTAGAGATAAGGAAGTCAATTCAGCCAGGGAGGATGTGGCCCACTGATACAGCAGATGTGGAGGTGTGAACACCAAGAGAGGAGAAACTGCTTTTGTAACTGTCTAGACATTCACAGTCTTTGTTCAATCCTAAATTGACTGTCAAATCTGCAAATGAATTGTAGCTCTCCAGTTTCTCTTTGAAGTCTGTTTTTGAAGTATTTTTGCTGCAGGATGGCTACCTTTAAATCTGCTACTGTGTGTCCAGGGAGATTGAAGTGTTCTCCTACAGGTTTTTGTATGTTACCATTCCTGGTATCTGATTTGTGTCCATTTATTCTTTTATGTAGGGACTGTCCAGTTTGGCCAGTGTATATGGCAGAGGGGCATTGCTGGCACATGAGGGCTTATATTACATTGGTAGATGTGCAAGTGAATGAGCCTGGGATGATGTGGCTGATGTGATTAGGTCCTGTGATGGTGTCACTGGTGTAGATATGTGGGCAGAGTTGGCACCAAGGTTTGTCGCAGGATACATCAGTGGATATAGCATACTTGGGCTTTCAAAAGCCTTCCAGAAGGCTCCCTCACCCCAGGTTCTTACATAAAGTAATAAGTCATGGGATAAGAGGGAGTGTCCTCTCAATGATCAGTAACTGATTAAAAGATAGAAATAAATCTTCAGTTTTCAAAATGGAAAGTGATAAATAGGAAGTGCCGCATGGAACCTGGGGTCAGCTGGGGAGTCCCCCGCTGATCCCGGGTTCCGCTGAAATGCTCTGCGGAAAAGTGATAAATAGGGAGGTCCTCAAGACTCTGTATTAGGACCAGTGCTATAAAGCATATTCATAAATTATCTGAAAATGGGGATAAATCATCCAGGTGGTAAAATTACACAAGTCCAAAAACTAACTGCCAAGCATTACAAAAGGAATTTATAAAATTGGGTGACTGGGCACATGAAATTAAATCTTGATAAATGCAAAAGGCCACTCCAGTGAAGCAGCCAGCAGTGGCTGCTGTCAGAAGACAGGATATTGGACTAAATGAATCATTGGCGTGACCCAGATTGATAACTCTTATGACCCAACATATTCATCTTTCCAAACGTAGGGTATGTCTATGCTACAGACTTACCTCGTTTAAATCTCTGTTTATCTTGATTCAGACTAGCATGAGACATCATGAACACACTACAGCTATCAAGAATAAACTTTCTGGCATGCCAAGCATCCACACTGGTGCGACATTTTACTCCATTAGATGCCAAAGCTTTTCAGAACATACTGCATGATTGATAGACCCACTACAAACTCTGTGCCGAATGCTTTCAATGGATATTGTGAGTGAAGGTGGTTGTCCCTTTGGAGGAATATGGGAAGAAAAAAGGAACTCCTGCAATCCAGCTGTTTCTGCATTCTCATTTCTGTAGCAGACCTGCATCACTGTTGCTAATAAAATGGAGACTGCATTCGGACACTCCTACCTTTCACTTGTTCTTACCCCTTCCATAGGCCACATTACATTCCTTAAGTTTCTCCTACACTAGTCTCCAGCGCAATGGATTCCCACCACTGCTAGCTTTTGCAAAATGTTGTGATGTAGGTTGGCATTTCACTTTCTGCTACCAAAATCAGGCTGTGCACTAGCTTCAAACCACGGCACAACCAACACCTTGATGTTATGAGATGGCAGCCTCTGGTGAGATGGCATCATGCTGAGATAGCGGCTTCTTTGCAGCCATTATCAGCAGATTTCTGTATCTGAATCTGCAGGCATTGTTGGAACTGGAAGCAGCTTGGAATCTTGTTCAGGCGATATGCAGAGGTGCTGGAAGTTTCTAGAATGGAGGTCCTAAGAACCATTGAACCAAATTGTAAACCCTGTGTAAATAATAGAAGCTGCTTCAAGCCAGGCGAGCAGCAGCATCCCTGGAGCCAGTACCTCTGGCTATATAAATTGGTGACTTTCAGACAAGGTCAGTGCTTAGAAATGGAGAGTAGATAGAGGGCAAGAAAGGCCAATGTAGGAAGTTTCTTGGAGGACTGGGGGATATCAGTCAGTTCGTCTTACCTTGAGATCCCTCCTTGGCTGCTAACTAGGATAGTGAACTTAACTTCTGACTACTGTATCAGTTGCAGTTCTCTGAGGAACCCATGCTAACATCCCTTCACTTAATTTGGAGAGGGACTGCTGGAAGACATTTTCATTGAGGTGCTCCTAGACTCACTTCCAACAAGTGCTGCAGGACTCATCCTTCTGTCTGGCTCCAAACTATGAACCTGTTAAGGACAAGTGTATGAGCTGCTAGTTTCTCAAACACTGTGAAAGCTGTGTTCTGAAACCAAGACGTGAGTTAGGAGAATACATTGCATTTTTCAAAATATGAATAGGATATGTACTCTGCTGAACAGATGCCCAAAAAAGCTGAATGAAAGACCTTGAAGATGTATCAAGCTGTAGAAATATTGATTTTATTTTAGCTATACTGTTGCTAGGGAAGGGAGAAAAATGAAGCAGCAGTCTTTGAAATTATAGCATGATTATATTTTGAAGTGTTCATTTTTAGCACTGCTTATAACTTCCAGCAGCTTACTCAATGCCTTACCAAGTAGCTGCTGATTTGTTTACTTATTTGTACATTCCTACTAATGGCAAAAGTCTTAGGCAGATATTATATTAAGCTGTTAGTGTAGCAAGGAAACATCTATTTTCCTTTAAGCTGTTTCTTCAGAACTGCTCACTCATAAGACTGTGCTGCATGAAGTATCAAAAGTAAGTGATGTGTCAAAATGAAAGTAGCAGTTGATAACTACTGCTTAAAATTTAACAAATTGGGCATCCAATCTGTAGTGAGGTGCTTTTCCCCTCTAGTTTCTACTATACATCTGTCTCCAGTTAGCAAAGTGGCATTTTCAATAAAGTTTTACTATTCTCAGTTTCTTGTTTTTGCAGTTGAAGGAACATTAGAATGTTATGAATGCCCCAAGGACATTATTGCACAATGAAGTCACCATTTCTGAGTTGTACCAAATTGCAATTCCTGTTTCAATTGTTATGTAGTTGTACTATATTCCAAATGGAAATTAAGACCATCATTACACAACTTTTATACTTTAACCACACTGCCCTAAAATACGAATCCAGATTGGCAATTGTTCAGTCCAATATTGTTTAACTAAACCTACAATCTGCTAGAAAGGGTGTGTATGAAAAATAACTTTGAAATGAAAACACTGTTTAACTCCTGTGGGCCTGCAAGTCCTTGGGAGCTAAGGAAGAGGAACAAGCCCTTTACTTTCTCTATAGTATTAACAAAGGACTCCAAGCTCTCATTCCAGGTCACCCAGCTAAGCACCCAAGAGGCCAACTGAATGGCTAGTAATACACACTGACGCAGCAGTCGTCACACATACCCAGGAAGAACTACTGTCGCTGATGAGCCGTTTTTCCATGGCCTGCAAAGACTTTGGGTTGACTATCAGTTTGAAAAAAAAAAAAAACGTCCTAAGCCAGGACACTGTCACTCCACCAGCCATCACAGTAGACGACTACCAGCTTGACGTCGTCCACCAGTTCACGTACTTGGGCTCCACCATCACCGATAATCTCTCCCTTGACGCTGAGCTCGACAAGAGGATCGGGAAGGCAGCCTCTACTTTAGCCCGCCTGACAACCCGAGTGTGGACCAACCCCAGGCTGACAACCGCAACAAAGATGGCAGTGTACAATGCCTGCGTCATCAGCACCCTGCGTACGGGAGCGAGACATGGACCACATACGCAAGACAAGAGCGGAGACTGAACGCCTTCCATCTACGAGGTCTGCGCCGCATCCTGGGCATTACCTGGCAAGACAAAGTCTCCAACCTCGAAGTTCTGACTTGAGCCAGCCTCCCCAGCATGTACACCATGCTCCGACAACGTCGCCTGCGTTGGCTTGGCCATGTACGCCGCATGGAGGACGGGAGGATCCCAAAGGACATCCTCTACGGGGAACTGGCATCTGGGAAGAGAACCACAGGGCGCCCGAACCTGCGATTTAAAGATGTCGTGAAGAGGGACATGAAAGTCATCGACATAAACACGCAGTCCTGGGAAGACCTCGCAGCAGACCGCCTGAAGTGGAGGGGCACCCTGACCACACAGCTCAAGTCAGGCGAAACGAACATGATGCGTGCATCAGAAGAAAAGCGAGCCCGCAGGAAGTTACGCAACAACAACAGCCAAGGAACCACCTACAGCTGCGACTTCTGCGGCAAAGAATGCCTGTCCCGGATTGGCCTTTTCAGTCACCAACAACGCTGTCCCCGACGCTGTCCCAGACAATCCGACACGAACCAAGACAAGAACTAGGATACGTCATCCATGGTCAACATGACCGACGGAGGCCAACAACAACACACTGATGCATAAGTCCTGATTGGGCTTTCCTGTTGTAAAACTTATTAATCCTGCCTGTCAACTGGTTTCTAACATAAGGGAGAAAAGAAATCCCCCTCCCACTCAGATCAGACTCACTAGAATTCTATGGCCTTAAATTAGCTAAATGCTTATCTCTTTCTAAAAATCTATGCACATCTAGATGTCTGCTTTGACAAAGTCAGGCTAGAGGGCTACAGGCAAGTAGTCCTAATGGAAACCAGATGGGTGAACATAAGCCAGCCTACATCTAAAGGACATCCCCCCGGCTTACAGGGAGGATACACTGAACCCTGGAGTCCAAATGATTACGGGGTGGGGATGGGGAGGTTGGAATAAATAAAAACAGTGGCACGCGTGATGGTCAAAGGGCCAAAACAAGGGAACCAGATGTACAGGATAGTACAGGATAAACGCACATAATTATAACTGCCAACAAAATCAAAAAGATTAAAAATAAAAATGTTACTCAACTGAATACTGACAATTTTATTCTCAATGTGATTTGGAAAATTTTCTGCACGTAAGTGAAAAAATCAAAGCAAATGAGGCAAAAAGTGCTAACCATTTCCTCTTGAAGTGACTGCAGAATTTTCTAGCTTACTACAGAGTTAAACAGCAAAACACAATACTTGCCCTTAGGGAAATGTTATTAATGTAACAGGCTTCATGAAGGTGGTGTTAAGATTGAAAGAGGTAAAACAAAACCAACATGCATTTGCTTCAGATTGGACCCCAGAAATGTTCCTATCGCATGAAGATGAAATTCATTAGCATGTTAGTTGTAGCACTAAAATGAAATTGGCTCATTTAAGTTGGAAATAATTTATAACAGTATGAATTAATTTTAAACTATGGACTGTAACTCATCCATTGACAAGAACAAAGGGGAATTACAACTGCTTTAAAAACTTATTTGATATAGTTGTACACTATTAAGTATAGCAAACAGATTTTGGGGGGAAGGTAGCTCTGGAAATTAATTCAATTTCCTCTCTCCATAATAACCCAATTATTTTTTAAATGGAAGTTCACTTAATGTGAAATGTCCATAATATAAACATTAAACAACAGCTTGAAAGAGTCACAGCGAATTCTCATCTTGTCCAAATTCAGGCATCATTAACCTCAATTGTAAGCAGCTTGGTTGTCTTGCTGGACTTTCGTAGTAACACACAACAAGATTGACATTCTGAGAAACATACAAGCAATTTGAGAAGAAAACATTAATGCTTAGTATAAATGTATACAGACAAACATGCTCAGATCAAATAATTTCAATTTATTTATCTTTAAGAATAGCTACAGAGAGGATGACCTTGTGACTCCAGTTGCAAGACTGGGGCCAAAATGAGTCTACAGAATAAGGTGACTGATTCAGATTGTAGGCAATCTCCATCTAGTGTAGGCATTTTACCTTCTCCTCCCAAAATTTCTGTGTATGGTGGAGAGAGAAATGCACAAAATTGCTCAGAATGGATTGAGCATTTCAGGCTAAATCTTTTATTCCTTGCACACTCAGAACTCCTATTGGTTTTATTTGAATTGTTTTTAAAAAGTTGAATGAATGCAAGGAAGGTTTTCCACACACGAATACTTTGAAATGCAGCGTTTTCTTCTTGCTGTGCAGAGACTTGCTTAAAACATTGGCTGACCATGGAACTTGAGAATGAGTTGGACTTCCCCTGCTATAAACTTTTAATTCTGATGCACCACATTTTAGCTGTTTTAAACCACAGACTAGTTATTTGTGCAATTATTTTTAGATATGGCTTTAAGTAGGGCTTGACAAACCGTGATGAGACCAACTCAACAGCCCTGCACCGTGCATGTACCAGACTGGCACTGTGCATGCGCGCAGCGCTGGTGAACGGGGCATCCGGCTGAAATCTACTCGGTATGGGTGAATAGATATAACGATTTGTTGAGCCCTGGTTTTAAGTATGGTTCAAAATTCTAATAAAGCTGACAAATTTGAAAGTCATCCCATTTTATAAGTCTTTTCGAAGTTAGCCACTGTAGGATTTGTATTAACCCATTAATTAAAAAACTGGTTACCTACCTTCTCATAACTGCTGTTCTTGAGATGCGTTGTCCATGTCCATTCCAATCAGGTGTGTGCACACGCATAGGAGCTGAAGATTTTTTTCCTCTGGCAGTTAGCTGTAGGATCTGCATGGGCACTCCCTAGTGGTACTAAATGGCGCCCAATGTAGGACTCTGCTGACCCGCCCCTTGCCTGAGTTCCTTCTTGCTAGCTACTCTGAGAAGGGAAGTGAACACACGTCTCTAAGAACCGTTATGAGAAGGTACGTAACCGTTTTTCTTTCTTCATGTGCTTGTTCATGTGCATTTCAAGTGATGCTCGCGTGTAAGTCTAGGAGGTGGAGTCAGAGTTCTTCACCAGCTGGAGCACTGCACATCCAAAGGCCGTCTCATCTCTAGACTGCTAGGTGAGTGCACAGTCTGTAGCAAATGTGTATGTTGACGGCCATGTTGCAGCCCTACAGATCTCCAGAGTGGGGAGCTGAGCCAGGGACACTGGTGGATGCTAGAGGTCAAATGTTCTGTTAGCGCTGGTGGAGGAGACCATAATTCTCTCAAATACAGGAAACTATCCACAATGAAATATGTTAAGAACCTGGCTGTCCCCTCATTCTGTTCACAACCACCACAAACAATTGCTGTGACTTTTCAAAAGGCTTTGTCCTGTCAATATAGAACTAGCTAACACTCTATGCAAGTTAAGAGAGCAGAGGCTCTGTTCTTTAGCATTTGAGTGCAGTTTAGAGTAAAATACAGGTACAAATATGTCCCAATTCCCATGGAAACTGGAGACCACCTTTGGCAGAAGCACTGGATGTGGGTGGAGCTGTACCTTGTTTTAATAAAAAAAACTAAGGTGGTTCAGATTTGAGGTGGCTCAGAGACCCTGCTTGCAGAGGTTATTACCACCACAAAAAAACATCATATGAAAGGTAGAGAAGGGAACATATGGCCAATTGTTCATATGGAGGAGCCATAAGTTTGGGTAAAACTAAGTACACGTCCCAGGGAGGCACAGGTTGGCAGACTTGAAGGTCTTTGAGAAACCTGGATGGGAAGACCACTTGTGGCCTCTGCTGAGGTGATCAGCCAGTTTGTTCTACATGCCTGGAAGATATGATGCTTGTAGCAGGATCAAGTGCACCACACAAGAGTCCCAGAGAAGGAGGGATTCCCTCCACAGGGGAGAGGAGTGTGCACCCCTGTTGGGTGATCTAACATTGCGGTTGTGTTGTCCACCATTGCCGATACGCAATGTCCTGAGAGGTAAGACTGGAAAGTCTGAAACACCAGGTGAACCGCGGGGAGGGTGCTGCACTCCATGCCCAGGGACAGCCAAGACTCCAGGCTGGGTCACCCAGAGGTTTGGGCCGTCCCTCCCTTGCACAGGCCTGCTGGTGGGGGGTGGGGCCGTGGGGGCCCTTGGGTGGGTGGGGGTGTGTGTGTACGTGCGCGGTGAGGACAGAGGGAATCATGGGGGGGGCCAAGGGAGCGCACACTCACCCCTGCCTTATGTGATGTGTTCCCCTGTGTTTCTCTGCACCCTTCTGCAGGTCGACCACGCCATCAACGACATCCTGCTCCCAAGAGTCATCCGCCTGCGCAACGTGGATGCTACCATGGCTGACTTCGCTGCCCTCAGGTTCCCCAACTGTGGGGGAGCCCTGGATACAACCCACATCCCCGTCTGGGCCCCGGAGCATCGAGCAGCTCATTTCACGTACAGGAAGGGGTACTGCTTGATTGTTCTCCAGGCCCTCATGGACCACCGGGACCGCTTCCTGGACATCTATGGGGGCTGGTCCGGCAGGTCACATGACACCCGCATCCTCCGCAACTCCGGACTCTTTCGCAGGCTGGAGGCGGGCACCTACTTCTCCCGGCGGGACTTGACTCTCGGGGATGTGCCTGTGCCCATCTGCATCATCGGGGATGTGGCCTACCCCCTGCTGCCCTGGCTAATGCGGCCTTACACGGGGCAGCCAGACCAGAACCGGGCCCAGTTCAACGACCGCCTCAACCGGGCCCGAAATCAGGTGGAGCTTGCCTTCGGCTGCTTGAAAGCCCGCTTCCGTTGTTTGCTCAACCGTCTCAAGATGGGTGAGCGGAATGCAACAGAGGTACTGGCCGCGTACTGCGTGCTTCACAACATTGTGGAGCGGAGTGGGGAGGCCTTCCTCCCTGCATGGATGGCAGCCGAGGTACAGACGTTCTAACAGCCCCACACAGCTGCCATCTGCCAGGCGCACCAGGATGGGGTGCGCATCAGAGAGACCCTGACAGACATGTTTGCACAAGCCCCATAGTAGGGTCGCCTGGGTCTTCCCAAACAACTCCCTCCCATCCCCTCCCTTTTCCCCCCCTCCCCATACCTCCTCCCAATTGTAAAGCATCGGTTCCACGCACATCGGCCGTCATCGTGAATGTTCGTCGGGTGCGTCGGACGTAGTTAGGGTTTTTCTTTTTAGTTTAGGCTAGGGTTTAGGCCACCATCGCTTGTCCGAGCTGTCCCGAAGAACAGGAAAAGGATTCATGGTTCGTGCGGAAGGGCTGGAGTCAGCGTACCCGATTCCAGTCATCTTCAAGGGATCTCCTGGCTATTCCTCTCCCGAGGCCCGGAAGGACCAAAAGATTGAGGTTGCCAGCAACACTACAATCGTCCCCTGCGTCGAGATTATGTTACATATTCTTTTGTGTGCATCTTTTAACCTTTCTTGCTTGTTTGTTATCTATGTTAATATAGTTGTGGTTTTTACTTAAAAGTGTCAGTATTTATTTATGCACCACAAAGCAATGACCACTTAAAGGGACGACCGGTGATAGAAACAGAATTTGGGGTCCGCATTTTGTAATCCTCTAAATTTAGGTGGCTAATTGGCATCTCAAATCATTTATTACAGTTACCTTGAGAAACACAAACACAATAATCAACTGAAAAATTGTCTATTTTTATTTACAAGGGGGAGGGGGAAGGAGGAGGAGACCTTCAACTGGGAGGGGGGAGGAGACCTTCAACTGGGACAGGGAGGGGGGGAGGAGCTACTCCTGGGAGGGGTGGCCCCTGCAAGCGCTCCTGCGGGGGCGGACCTGCACGTGGGGCAGGCTGCACGGGGAGGTGAGCAGGAGGAGGGGGCATTGCAGGGGCAGGAGGGGGCATGGGCATTGCTAGGGGAGGGATGGTGGGGGCATGGGGTAAGGCCATGCCATAGTGGACGGCATGTGCTATGTGCACTGTGAGGGTGGCCACGGAGTCGGCCATGCGCGTGCACTGGGCCTGAAAGGCGGCCCAGGCCTCCTGGCGCCATTGCAGGTCCCCCTGCATGTGCTCACGAATGGAGCCCTCTATTCACTCGACCACCTGCACGTGCCAGTGAAGGAGCTGGTCGCGGTGGCGGAGCCTGTGCCTGCGTGGTTGGGCAGCTGGGGGTGCCGCTGCTGCTGGACTGGAGGGTCCCTGGCTTGTGCTCGGTTCCGCTGCAGGGAAGAGAAGAAAAGACGGGTCAGTCAGGCAGGCCGGCCACTGTCCCCACACCTCATGCCCTCCACCCCTGAGCCCAGGTGACCCCATAGTAGTGTGGCTTGGGCCCACTCGGTTTTCCCCCCTACCCCCCATGTTGTATGTTTGCAAAGAGGACCACCCCTGGAGTAGGGTCCTCCTCCATGTATTGTAACCACCGGTCTGTGTCCTGGCCCCATGGAGGGCGCTTGTGTTGCATTCACCTGTGGAACTCCCTGCCGGTGGAGACTGTGAAGGCTTTGAGCTAATCACTGGTGCTTGACAGGGAGCAAGATGCATCCCCACACAGTGCCTGGGAGCACATCTGGAAGAGGTGGTCTGGGCTTTCAGATCCCCATCGCGTGGGATATCTCCTGGATGGAACCAGAAGAGTGACTGGGGGGAGGAGGGGTGTCCCATCCTTGCAGCAAAACTCAGACGGCCCTAAGGACGGCCCGAGCGCTTTCCCCCCTTCTCCCTCCCACTATCCCTCACACACGGTAGCCTAAGGACACGTGTGGCCACAGTGGGGACTTCCCTCGGGGAGCCAGCCAAGGCACCAGGAGCAGGCGAGGGGCTCGGTGGGGGCCACGGTCACAGGGCTGTGATGCTGCGGTTTACCCAAGAGCAGCTGGCTGTGCCTCACAGCCAGGCATGGGACAATATGCCGTTCTCCATGCTGCACCCTTGGCGGAGGTGCGGGCTCTGGGCTGAGTCCCTGGGGCCCTGGCCAGTTCCAGCCGGCATCCACCCTTCCCCCTGGTTCCGCCGAAATGTGTGTGAGCAGCACAGTCCCAGGTGTGCCCTGCAGCTGCCTGCTGTGGCCACATGCTGCTCGGTCACCAGGCTGCACATGGTTGCACGTGCTGCTTGCTGCCTAATGCTACACAGCGTACAACTCACATGACCTGAGTGACATGCTCTCCCCCTCTCCCCTCCGGGCGCCTGGCTCCCCGGCCCCCGCCCTTGTGAGTGCAAAGTGCAAGACTCACCAGTGGATCCTTCCCCAGCCTCGGAGGGGGCCTGCTGGGTCACGATGCTGGCCTCCTCCTCCGAAGTACTGCTTTCTCCTTCCCCCGCCTCAGTGGTCCGGGTGACGGGGGTGCGCTTACAGGTGTCCACGGGCACGTCTGGGACTTGGGGGGCTGGCTGGCCGAGGATGGCGTGCAGCCGGTCGTAGTGGGGGCAGGTGTCTGGTCCTGCCACTCTGCCCTCGCTGGTGTGCACGTAGCCCAGACGCAGCTCCTTGACCTTCACCCGGACCTGGTCTAGGTTCCGGGCCAGATGTCCGTGCTGGGCAAGCGCCTGGGCCATGCAGCCGTAGATGTCGGCGTTGCGGTGCCGGGACCTGGTGTCATGGAGGCCCTCCTCCTCCTGCCAGAGGTCCAGGAGGGTCTTCAGCTTCCTGGGGGACCACGAGGGTGCCCGTCTTTTCCGGCCCCTGAGGGCCTCCTGCGCTGGGGGTGCAGGTGGCTCAGCGCCCAAAGCTGCCATGGCTGGCTCAGATGGCTGCTGGGCAGGACAGGGGTGCTGTGGCAGACCTCAGGGCAGAGAGCTCTGTGGCACGGTCCTGCCATGTGCGCTCAGCAGCCTACGTGTTCTTTAAGAGCTCAGGTTACCAGGAAGTCTGGGGCTCCTACGGGGTCTCCCGGCATCCAAACCACTTTTTTCCATTTAGCCTGCTTTTTCCCAAAAGCATTAGCTAGCTGTCTACACTGGCCCTTTTGCACAACAGTTTTTCGCAAAAAGGACTTTTGCCCGAACAGGAGTGGCAAAGCTTTTCCGGAAAAGCGGCTGATTTCGCACAGTAGATCGTCAGTGCTTTTGAGGAAAATCAAGCGGAAAGTGTAGACAGCTGGCAAGTTTTTCCAGAAAAGCGACTACTTTTCAAGAAAAAGTGGCCAGTATAGACACAGCCAAATAGTATAGAGGTAGATTTATAAATCCAGAAAAAACACCAGAACATAAAACGTAGGGAATCAGGACGTTAGAGAGCCCTCTTGTGTTGAGCTGCTGGATTAATACAAAATGTGATTTGGGAACATATTTGCAAATAGAACTGGTAAATTTATGGGATGAGGGGTAGGGCATTCATAAGTAGATCAGTAATCTATATGGACATTGGGTGTTTGTGAAAAAAGCTCCAAATCCCAAAAGGCGCGTAAATGATTGTGTCCAAAATATGGATGCTAAGTCCATTAGTTTTCATATTATTCTTGTTTATAAATGTATCAGCAGGGATCGACAAATCCACTCACCCACGGTGAGTAGATTTTGGCAGCTGGTGAGCTGTGATGGGGCGGAGCTGCCCCGCGGCAGCGAGGGCAACCTGCCCCGCACTTCAACAGCACTGACCCCCATGCTGCACAGGCAGCGCGGCGTTCTGACAGCGGTCTGCGCCACTTGCTCCCGTGCGGCCCCCCAGCTGAGTGGTGTGCACCGGGTCCGAGTCCTGGGATGGAAGCGGGGCCACACGCGGGCGTAGGGTGGGGCCAGAATGTGCGTGCGTCCCTGACGTCAGGGGGAGAGGCGCCAGAGAAAGAGCGCCGCATTCAAAGGGGGAACAGCGGAGAAGAGTAACGGAGGGAGAGAGGAGAACAGAGGAGTGAGCTAGAAGATGGCGGTGGGCGGAGGAGTGAAGGGTGAGAGTGGAGGGGGACGGGAGACGGAGGAAGTCAGAGAAGGCAGGAGGGAGGTGGGGAATGACCAACCTTAGTGTCTCCTCTCTGGGCTGCTTCCTACCTCCACTTCTCCTTTCACATCCTCTGCCCCCACGCTCTGCTCTCTGCTCCACTCCCCATCTCCCTCCTGCCTTCTCTGACCTCCTCCGTCTCCCCTTTTGAATGTGGCACTCTTGCGCCGGCGCCTCTCCTCCTGATGTCAGGGACACACGCACACTCTGGCCCCACCTTAAGCCCGCGTGCGGCCCTGCTTCCGGCTCCCATCCCAGGACTTGGCCCCCCTGCACACCGCTCAGCTGGGTGGCTGCACGGGAGCAAGCGGCACAGACCGCTGTCAGAACACCGTGTTCCCCATGCAGCACAGGGGTCTGTGCCGTTGAAGTGCGGGGTGAGTCACCCTCGCCACTGCGGAGTGGCCCCGCCATGTCACAGAAGCAAACATGCTGTCCTGGTCGTCCCGTTCTCCCGGTGGCACGCACCTGCACGGTGGGGGTCACGCGGTGGGGTGGCGAGTCCTTTTTTTGTCTGGCGAGTAGGGTTTTCTATAATTTGTCGAGCCCTGTGTATCAGCAATACTGCAAGTCCTAGGTAAACATTGCACAGTGAATAGTCAAAGAGCGAGACTTCCAAAAAGGGCTTAGCTGCCACCCAAGTCCAAAATTTAGACTCTCAAAAAACTCTGTTCAGCTGCTGCCTAAGCTAGTAGTACCTACATTCTGCTGGGGGCCATGCACAGAGCTGACTCAGTCTTGACACCTAACAAAGGTGTCCTTCCCCTAAACATAACATACACACTTCATACCATGCATGTCAGTATGCATTTACCTTGAACCTTTATCTGAATCAACTGAACTCTGCTACTATTGTTTTTATTTGACCTGAAACAGGAGTTTTCTCTCACTAAAGAAGTAGGATTATGCCCTTCAACTAATGTGTCATACAGGCCAAACCTTGCTGGTCCGGCACCCTTTGGACCTGACCGGTCTCTAACAAGGGGATTTGCCAGACCAGGGAAAGTCCCTCTCCTCATGGGACCAAGGAATCCTGGTTAAGGGAGGTACAACCTGTACTTGCTTCTGACCCTAGACAATCTGAAATGAAAATGACAGTATAGAAGCTATTTTAGACAATTTTAAAAAATAATAATTCTTTCATTCCAAGGGCTGTATAGTTGAATTCTTAGTAAGTACTAACCATGTCTACTTTTACAGGGAAATGATAAGGACAAATATTTTAAAAATTAATTTGAACATGTCTAAAATAGTTTCTGTAAAATGGAGTAAACAAATACAGGGCTGTGTATTCACTTCTTGTAAGTAATGCATCTATTAAACTCACTGCAAAAAAGCCTTCATAGCACACATATATTCTCTTTATATTTAAGGATCTAGAATGTCTCCTTCAGTTCCTAGGCTGCCAGGACAAGCTTCTATAATACATCACTTCTAACCATTGCATTTGCATCAATTTAATTATCACTAACTAAAGGACACTAATGGAAAGAGAGGAGGAAAGATTAAGGAACAAATATAAAGATATTTTAGATCTTATACTTGCAACTGACTTCAGCATTTTAAGCTGACTAGATGCATACAAGTAGTATACATATTTTCTCTCCCATTTTTAAGTTCAGACTTTAAAAGCCAAAATATACCAGCACAATAATACATCATTTAACACTCCATGAATCCGATGGGCACAGCTATGGCTTTCAGAAACAGTTCACAGAAGGCCAGGTCCCTTTTTCATTTTACATTTTTATTACAATCTACCCACATCTTCAAATATTAACACTGAACCCTCATTTTTTTCTTCTGTTTAAAAAAAAAAAAAAGTTAAGTGTTTCAGACCAGGCTGAAGAGATTTAAAGTTACATCCAGGCCTAACAAGCAGAGTAAAGCAGGCGAAAATTAAAGTGAAGAAAAAGTTACAGCTGTTTGGTTCAAACATATGATTAAATAAAAAAACAAGGTAATAAAAATTTCATTTTTTTTCTAACCTATTTTGAGCAGTTCTCACGATTGGGAAATAAATTCAATAAAAAACATGTAATGTAAAAGCTCTGCTTTTGGAATAAAAATCCACTTTAGAAAAAGAAATCAAAATGTACTATATGTTGCAATCATTGTAACTGTATTTCTTGAGGAAAATCATTCAGCCTTTGGCCTTTTTTCCTTTCATTGTTCCCAAGGCATGCCACTAACGTGACTTATAAATGCATCATTGCACATATTATCCCTACACTTAACATTCACTTTCATTTCAGAGCTAGACCCCTTTCTTAAAATAAAGAAATACCAGCAGATCAGGTAACATCTCTCATACATCAGAACTTTAAGTGTGCCCAACTGTAGGCACCTATCTGGTCAATTGCTCTTACATTAAGCATCACAATGGAAAATTACACTCATCAGCAGGATTCAAAGGTGCTTTTATTTTGATATTCAACTAACAAAAAAGGACCACTGCTGTTGAAGTTGTATACTCCACTGAGGAAAGCTTAAAACAACATAGTATGTCTGAAATACACAGTACTTCCAAACAAACTATGAATGCCTTTAAAGATCTGTCGTTAAGTGGGGCAAGAAAACCACATTTTAAATTTCTGTTCAGATTTTATTTGAAATCTAATTCAAATTGTCAAAGCTACAAAAAGGGGAAAACATTTGTGTTATTTTTTGCTGTCACAACATTCTAAAACAAAAATATCACTACCGCCAGCAGATCAGATACACACATTTCTGGTGAAATCTCTAAACACAAAAATGTTTCATTTCGGGAAATAGTCACAATGAAGATATTTTGTACAATATAAAACAATGACAGGTCTACAGATGCAGTTACTCATGAGTATACACATGCATTCACAAAAAATTCAGGAATGCTTTTTTGTTTGATTTTTTTTTTGTTTTTTTAAACAGACTGTTCAGGCACAAAAACAAAACCGCATTTCCAGTAAGTGACAGAATCATAAAAAATATGAACATTTTGTCAGTGTTTGCTTTTCTTTGACTTCTTATGAGATCTGTGTGGAGAACGGGACTGCGATCTGGATTTTTTCCCCGACTTTTTAGGAGACCTGGATCGTGACCTTCTTGATCTTTTGGGTGTCCTTGAGCCAGAGGGTGACCTGGAAAAAAAAGTCTGATGACTGACAGGGAACTTCTTTACTTTTTTCTGCAACTAATATGGCCCCTTCCTCTAATATACTGTAAAATAAAATAAAATAAAATAAAATAAAAAAGGGGAACTCCATTTATCTGATCTAATTGGGAGCAGGGCCAGATTAGATCATCAAAAATTCAGATGAGGAAAATGGACAAACAGCATATTAAGATATGGAGCTGCTTTTAAAATGGCAGACCCTTCCCACAGAAGTATTAAAGTATACTTTTTATATTTTATCTTCTTATCTACTTAGCCTATACAAATCCCTGGCTCTTGCAAACAATGTTTTGTTCACTGATTAACAAGAAAACCAACGAGTTTTTAAACAAGTTGCACAGGTATTGACCATTTTCATACTCTTTAACCCTGCGCATTATAGGGACCCATCTACAATAGCGTTTCTCAATATTTTGGTTGAAATTGCCCAGTGCCCTTCCCCCCCACCCCCACAATATTGGACCCAACTAAGTGACATGTTCAACCCCACCACGTGGAGTTTGAGCTTATAGCTCCAGACCCACTGCACGTGGCTGAAGCATCAATTTCCCATAATCCTGTGTGTGCACTGATGAATAATTTAGAGAGATGGATAAGAGAGGCCTGGATGGGGGGAAGGGGGGCCGCGAGGTTCTACTCTTTTTGTCATTTGTAAACAAAAATTAGTGACTTGCCATCAGTCTGCATGTCCAATTTCTAACTTCATACATGTGCACTGACTCAGTTTCAGTGCTCAAAGTATGAGAAAAACAGCATTGACCAGTGTCACTTAAAGCAGGCAAATAATATACAAGCTTCCCTACATGGTTCTGAAAAAGCAAGTTGGCCTTTGTATTAACACAACTTATTCCAATATTGCTCATTTCTATTCCATGTGGATTATGCAAAATGGTGGTGTGCTGGAAAATATCTAGTATTCTAACCAAACATGTTCATGGGTTGTGACCGAACCCAGGAGTCTACAGATAAATAGATAGTGAATAAAACCTAGTGTACCACCTGGTCCACTCTTAATGCACATGTTTAATCTCATCTAATCTCAATTGATTTCATGCTTCATCACGCTATATGACCACTGTATGAACTTTTAGAAGATTTAATTATTCCAAAACAACTTTCTGCTTGAATACAATTGCTAACTTTCTCTACCAGTAGGTGGTTACATAGATTTGCTTGATTAAGAAACCTGACAAATATAATGCACCATGACAATTTTCTTCTTTACTGAGTCACTAATAAAAGTTAAAATTTCAGTAACATGACTACAATACAATTCATGAGCGTAGCAATCTAGACTTGCAGAGCAATCTTGAGGTTTAAAATGCAAACAGAATAATATAAACCACACAAAATAGTAATGAGAAATATATCTGATCTTATGTATAACGTAAGTCGCAGGCCAGTATTTTGGTGATAGCAGCAGTAGGATATTGTTAGGTCTAACCTAGAGTAGGGACATAAGCAAGTAGTCGGGTACTTGACTACCCACCAAGCCTAAGCTTATCAAGTAGTCCAGTCAAGTACTTGACTCCTCGCCTCGCCTCCCCTTTCCCCCAACCCCCGCCCTGGCCTCTTTATCAGAGGCAGCAATGAGTTGGAGGGGATACAGGAGCTGGGGCTGGCTGCAACCAGACGTTGCTGCTGGTGCAGCCTCTGCCCGCAGCCAGCCTGGGGCCACTGCAAACAGGCTGCTGGACCTGGTGTGAGCCAAGACCAAGCAGTCCCGGCTCCCGCCAGGTCCTGGACCAACCCTGCTGTGGCTCTGTCTTTTAAACATAGTAAGAGATGCTTGGCTCTTATCACATTTAAGAGACAGAGCTATGCTGCGGCTTTATAAAGCGCTTTCCCTTATTGACTAATAGTAGCCAAATACCTGCTCCTTAACATCTGTAATCTAGAGTAGGGGATTTAGGGAGCAATTCCCCATCATTGGAAGCCACAGTGTAGACAAAGCAATAATGGTTTCTTGGCATTTTCATGCTAAAATGTCTTCCGTCAACCACCAAAAACTTGTGTCTACACTAGGGCTCTCAACAATGAGAATCTTCATATTAAAAGCATTTCTCAAAATACATACTTGATTTCAAAGAGCATGAATAATTGTTAAGATTGTAGTGGCATGTACAAAGGAAGCACTGATGTTAATCCCAGAACCAGAAGAATACTCTTGTAGTTTGGCAGTAGCCAAAGGACCTTGAATCATGTGGTTTCTTGGTACTGCTGCCTTGCACAGTTCAGGACACGTTTCCGGAAGAGATGTGTAGCTTACCTTTTGGCTTTTTTACTGACATCTCTTGGAGAATCTTTGTGAGATGACCTGGATCGTGAGCTCTCTTTGTGAGATCTTTCAGATCGCTCAGAGCGTTCGGATTTTGGTGATGGGGATTTTGCTCGTCTACTGCCACTACTGCGAGATGGACTGGGTGATGTACTGTGTCGTCTTTTCCTTTGTAAAAGAAAGGGGGGAAAATTACACATATACACCCTATCTAAAGGAATCCCATTTTTGTATAGATTTGCCAATTCAACATGCAGTTGCATTCATTGATTTCTTCCAAATAGCATAGTGCTAACTTTTTATTAAAATCAGCTTCCAAGTAATTCAGTACTGAATCAAACTTTTTATCGGGCTCACAAACTAAGACTTAAGACTCATGCCTGTTTACAGATTAGTGACAAAGTTGCAATTAAATACAGTATTTCTAAAAGTTTTTGAAAAAGCAAAATGTTACAAATAATGCAACAATGCTTACTGAGGTATTACCAAGATTCCATCTAAACACATACACTAATAGAGGGCCTGCGTACAGACTAAAAGTGACTCTACAATTTAAACTGTTTATACTTGTGTAGTGAGGTGAAGAATATTTAGATCAGAGCAATTTTATTTTCTTATGTAATTAGTTTTAGATACAGTTTTCTGACCAAAATGTTACTTCACAGTTAATTTATTCCTAAAATCACAGCTAAACATAGTGCATGGTGTTCATTAAAGTCCTATTTTTACCCACTTTTCTAAATGTGTTGACTGAAACAAAAGGTTCAGAGAGTTACTCAAGGAGTGGTTTGGGCAGGATTCGAATATAAAATCTATTAAATTCAGGAAAAGACCATTATCAGTTTCTGTAATTGCTTTTCTTCAAGATGTGTTGCTTATATCCATTCAGGTTGGGTGTGTGTGCTTGCCACATGCACAGATGCCGGAAGATTTTCCCTTAGGTAAGGTTCTCCTGTAGGGAGAAGGGAGGCAACTCAGGCACTCCATGGAGTAGCATAAGCACACCGCACTATATAGGGCACCTATGGCCCCCTGCACCCTCAGTTCCTTCTTGCTGGACAACTCCAACAGATGGGAAGGAGGGCAAGATGTTAAATGGACATGAGCAACACATCTGGAAGAACTCCAGTTATGGAAACAAGTAACTGTCCTTTCTTCTTCAAGTGATTGCTCATGTCCATTTAATGTAGGTGATTGCAAGCAGTATGTCTAGAAGTGGGAGGAGTTCACTGGCATGCGGACTGAAACAGCTCTGCAGACACAGGGCTCAGTGTGTGGCAAAGGTATGTACTGAGAACTATGCGGCAGCCTTACAAATGTCCAGAATCTGAATACTAGCGATGGAGGCAGTTGAGGAGGCTTGCGCTCTAGTTGAATGAGTCCTGCCAGCTGATAACCTCCTGCATTGGCATGTGCCATCTAATTGAAGATCCTTTGTGTAGTCACCAGGCTCCCCTTCATTCTCTCAGCATAGGCAACAAAGCCCTGGGGCAACTTACAAAAGGGCCTTGTTCTATTAACGTAAAATGCAGGGGCCCTGCAAACATCCTGAGCATGGAGCTGACATTCCTCAACAGACGTATGAATCTGAAGATGATACCCTGGCCGATATGGAATGCGGAAACCACCTTAGCCAGGAAAGCAGGATAGGGATGCAACTGCACCTTGTCTTTAACAAAACCATATAGGTGGACTCTGACATCAGAGACCCGTGGCTTGCCAACATAATGGCCATGAGGAAAGCCACCTTCCAGGACAGGTGCAAAAGAGAAAACACGGCCATTGGCTCAAAGGGTAGCCCAGTTAGCCTGGAGAGGACCAGGTTAAAGTCCCATTGAGGGATGGGGAGGGACACATGAGGGAAATGCTGCTCAGTCCCCAGAGGAATCTCACCATCATATTGTGGGAAAACACTGGCCCTGGATTGGCACGTGAAAAGCCAAAATCACTGTCAGGTGAACTCCTATCAACAAGACAGGCAGCCTCTCCTCCCTTCAAGTAGAGAAGATAATCCAGGATAGCCTGGCTTGGAGCTCTGGTAGGAACAAGACCATTCTGTTGAACCCATAGTGAGAACCGAGTCCATTTGGCCAAGTCTGTCTGGTGGATGGCTTAGGGCTTCCTAGCAGGACTTACTGCTCTGCATCCAATGCCGCAAGGAAGTGACGACAGTTCTACGTGGAGAAGGCAGGCGTGGTCTGGGCGTAGCAGTAGGATCCCTGGGAGGCACACTGCCAGGTTCAGCAGAGTGGCATACCAATGCTGATGAGGCCACGCCAGCAAGATGAGCATGAGACAGGTTCTGTCCTGCTTGGCTTTCCCCAGGACCTAGAAAATGAGTGGAATCAAGGAAAACGCATAAAACAGAGCACCCAACCACGGGATGAGAAAGGCATCCCCTAGTGACCCTGTTCGCCGTCCGTCTGGAACAGAAGCTGAAATACTGTGTTGCATTCCATGACAAAGAGGTCCACTTAGGGAATGCCCCACTTCTAGAAGAGCATGGCAGTGATCAGTACATCAAGGGTTTACTTGTGGTGAGAGCAGAACTCTCGTCTCAGCTGATCTGCAAGAAGGTTGCCCATGCAAAGGATGTGACGGGCCTCCAGGTAAATGCTGTGTAGGATGCAGAAGTCCCAAAAGTGGATTGCCTCCTGGCAGAGTGTGTTGGACTGGCCCCTCCCTGACAGTTGATGTAGAGGATCATGGCCACGTTGTCCCTGAAGACTCAAACCACCTGTCCCTACAAGTGAGGGAAGAAGACCTTGTATGCCCTACAAATCGCCCGTAGCTTTTTGATGTTTATGTGAAGGGGCACCTCCCATGGGGTCCACATGCCTTGGGTCCTCGGATCCCTGGGTCAGAGCTCAAAACCTTTCTGGAGGGAAAAATGCTCAAGCCGGAGTCGAATCCAGCACTGCCCCTACAAACTCTGTGTTGAATTGGAACTGTGACTTTTCTGCATTTATCAGGAGGCCTAGATGGTGGCAGAGAGAGCAGATGGTTTATGTGTAGCTGGTTGTGGCGGAGTCATCGAGGTGAGGGTATATCTGCACCCCTCGGCACCAAAATTTTGGGAGCCACCACCGATATACATTTGGTAAAGATATGAAGGGCCATGGCAAGACCAAATGGGAGAGCCACAAAATGGCAGTAGCTGGACCCCACTAAGAATCTCAGGAAATGTCTGTGACCTTTGAAATGTGGAAGCAAGCATCCTTGAGATCAAAGGCGGCTTACCCAGATCCAGGGACGAAATGATGGAGGACAAGGAGACCGTACAGAACTTGAGTCTTACCAGGTAGCAATTTAGATCTCACAGGTCCAATATGGGCCGAAGCCTCCCCGCCCCCTTGTTTTTCTTGGGGATAAGAAAGTAGCAGTAGAAGAACCTCTGGTAACACTGCAGAACCTCCTCCACTGCCCCCAGCCTCAGCAATCCATCAACCTTGTCATAGGAGTTGTCCCTGAAGAGGGACAGAAAAGGGGAGTGGGATGGGGGGAAAGAGGAGAGCTAAAAGATCTATACCTGCCTTTCTGAGCTGGACCCGAAACGTATGAGCCAAGGATACAGAGCGCCATGTGGGAGTCCTTTAGCCCATGGAGTTTAGTATCTATCTGCTCCAAAAAACAGGGCCCCTCCATCAAAGGGGAGAACCTGAAGGGGCTTCTGTGCCTCCAGGGAGAGCCCTGAAAGAAACCGCCATGATGCCCTCTGCTTGGAGATAGCTGAAGTCATGGAGTACACCACCATGGCTGAGGCACCCTGGAAAACCACCCACACAGCTGTTGCTCCCTCCTCCACATGCAGCTGCAAGCTCGATGATGTATAAAGTTTCCTCCCAAACAAATATAGTCTCTTAAAAGTCCTTATTTTTCGGGGTTTTCCCAAGCTGGCCTTGCCATTCCCGATGACTGAAAGCTTCTACCAGCAGGAAACTGGGAGCTGAGTGGGAGAAGAGGTATTTGTCCCTTCTGCAGGGGTCAAAGTATTTCCTCTCTGCCCATTTTGATATGGGGGAAATGGCAGGGGTGTCTGCCAAAAGGCCTTGACAACCTTAGACCATCATGGAGAAGCAATGCCACTCTGGCTGGGGCTGACTGGCCCAGCACCTCAAAGAGGGTTTCCTCCTGCTCCACTAATTCATTCACTGGGAAGTTTAAGTTAGCAGCCACTCATTTAAGAAAGTCCTAGTGGGCCCTTGCATCATCAGAGGGCACCACTAGCTGCAGCCCCACTATGGCCTCTTCTTTGGACAAGGAGGGGGAAGCTTGCATTGGGGAAATCTCCTCATGGTCCGGGGAGGTTGGTGCCTGGACTTTGGTTCCTTGCTCCTCTTGAAAAACAGGAGCCTGGGATTCCTCCGGTGCCAGGAGTCATTTGACAGAGGCCAAGGCTGCTGACAATGCCTTTGGTATACCGGCAATCGAGTATGGTACCTGTGGCTGCACAGAGAATCCCAAAGGTTCCAGGGACACCACTGTGCCAAGCTTGCAACCTCTCTGCAGCTGGAGTTCTGCCTGCAGTCCTGGAGGCATTGGAGGAGCTTGTGCTAGAGGCACCGAGGCTTAGTCAGAGGCCAGGTTGACAGAGCACTTTGTACTGAGACACAAGGAACAGGGGCTGGTATAGGAGCAGAACCACCCTCTGGTCACAGAGACCGATGCCTGCGATGCGGAGGAGCACCATAAGAGTTCCCTGGGCAATCACACACTATTCCAGGATCAATGATGCATGTGATGGTGGCCATCCGTGTCCCAGCTAGCTCAGGAGCAGCTGCAGGACTGATGCCGATCAGCCACAGTACGGTGCCATGATGTGACAGAGCAGGACTGATATCCCCTGCACTCTTCATGGATGCACTGCAGGGAAATATGAGCTGAGTAGGAGTGCCATCAGGGAACAGTACAGTGTCACAAACCTGTCCCTTAACCAGTGCTCGGACCTCTGTGAAGAATGGTCCCAAGCATAGCCTCCATACTGGAGTGAAAGTATCTGTGGTGATCTGTGCCTAATCCCTGGGAGTCCTGCTTTCTGCCTTCCATGGTCCAGGTTGTCCACCACAGACCAAGCTGGGCTGCAGGCCCTAGAACTCTCACCCTGCATGGGTGAAGCCTTGGATGTCCCACCAGACTGGAACTGGAGGCACTGTGGAGACTGTGAGGGCAGCAAGTGTGGCTTCCCCTTGTGCCTCAGTCCCGCAACTACTATGGTGGGGGATACCGGCATTGACAGGATGTCTTGGGCCGCCTGAAAGGTCTCAGGGGTTGATGGCATCTGCAGCTGCTCCACACCACTCTAAGGGAGGCCTGAGAGGGAGCAAGGGACCCATACACCTATGAGGCTGGAGGAGACAGCTGGGCTACCACAGGAGAGTCCACTGGCATCAAAGTTCTGGGCCTGTCCTTCTTAGGCTCCAGAGATTTGCCCTTGCCTTGACTAGGCTTGCAAGATGCTGGCAAATGATGCCATGGTATCAGCAGCACTGAGGCACTGCATGCCAAGGCACTGAAGCTCGGCCAAGGGACTTAGCACTCATGTACCAAAGCCATGGCGGATTCCATCAGGAGAGCCTTGAGTCGAATGCCCCTCTCCTCCTTGGTATGAGGCTTGAAGGACTTGCAACTGCAGCATTTATCACTTATATGGCCCTCTCCTAGGCACTGCAAACACTCTCAGCGGAGGTTGCTCACTGGCATGGGCCAATTACAAGTGCAATACAACTTGAACAGTGGGAAACAGGGCAGGCCCTGGCCCGAGGCATAGTTCCTGCGGGTCCTACTCTGTTTAGACATGACTAACAATAGAAATATTTACAGGTAAAATGAAGACCAACCATAGAACTGAGCAACAGCTAATGCTGAGACTAGCAGGTTTCGATGCTCCATCCGGTGGCAAGAAGGAACTGACGGAGGAGGTGGCTGGAGGTGCCCTATATAGCGCGGCATGTGCACCCCATTCCTTTGGGGCACCAGAGCCACTTCATCTCCCTTGTGGGTACTGCTAAGAGAAAATCTTCCAGCACCGGTGCATGTGGAGAGAACACACACCTACGTTGAAGAAGAACCCTGTGTTTACTGTCCAACAATTAGATTAAAGTTCAAATAGCTGAATTACTTTTTTATGGCAAGAACCACAAATACAACTTAATTTCAAGTCTAAAGTTGTCTACAAATCTATTAAACAAATGATTTTTATGTACTCTGGGACAGAATAAAAGCTGCACCTCTCTTTTCTTGTTGGTGTACATTCTTCTTTTTCCTTCTTGTCTTTGAATC
Organism: Pelodiscus sinensis; assembly: GCF_049634645.1. Taxonomy (NCBI): domain Eukaryota; kingdom Metazoa; phylum Chordata; order Testudines; family Trionychidae; genus Pelodiscus; species Pelodiscus sinensis. The sequence goes on along the minus strand of NC_134720.1, from coordinate 21,831,521 downwards.
TGGATTCAGATTTTTCCTTGTCTTTCTTGTCTCTCTCTCGCTCTCTTTCCAGCTCTTTTTCTTTTTCCTGATTTATTAAAAACTGAGAATTTCAGATTAGGTAAGATTTGTTCTCAGATACAGAGAAAGTGTATCAAGTTTATCAATTATTGTGTTACAAATGTAGAGAGACAGAATCAACATTTGAAATCTCCGGATAGGAGAAAATAATGGTTACTCACAAATCTTAAACTTACTTTTACTGATAGAAAATTTAAACAACATCTTAACACGTCCTGTTCTAAATTTCAATTTTCAGGAATAACAGGGTATCTCTAACTATTTAAATATATATATTCCAGTCTGTGACTTGGCAGTGAAACTATTAATTACCTTATGACTGTTTATTCACTGTTATAGAAAAAGGCAATCAAGTACTATGCCAGTCCCCGGCTCCTTCCTTTAACAGTGTATATTGTCACATGCATCAGTACAAAAATTAAAAGGGAGGCAATACAAGTTGATGGCTAAGCATGCTCGTTTAATTTTGCCAGCTGGATCTCGTGTGTCCCATGTCCCCTCCAACTCCTGCCTGCGTAAAGCTGATTATATGAAACAGGACTAAATAGTCCATTTGAGCAGTATTAAAACAAAATAAAATATAGGCTCCAGAATCATGTATACATTTTTGTTATTTCAAAACTCCCTCTATGGTTAGGAAAATTCCACTATACAGTATATCATGAAAGGAGGATGAAGCTCTCTAGATGCTGAGATAACACTAAGTGCTGCATGGCAGCACCATAATTATAGCCGTTAATAAAGCAGCCTAGGAATGCATAATTGTTTCTCAAAAGTCAGTCCATTTAATACAAATACTTAAATATCTCAAAAAGATTATGTTCTACATTACAGCAAATCCCAGGACAACTGTATCATTTCTACTGTCACATCTTTTATATATGAAATAGCTATACTTAAAGCATTAAGCTTGCACTGCCAGTCCACTATACTGAACCTGCTGTATTACAATTATAAACTACCGTCTTACTGAAGTCAATGGATTGTAAATAGGTTACTGACACATTTGATAGTACAGCAGACTAGAACATTTAGCAACAATGAAGCTGTTAAACAGCTAAACATTCGCTATTTTTTCAAACCAATTGCCATAATATAAGGCAACTTTACCCTTGAAATGCTTATTTTTTGCAAATTACATAAGCAGAAAAGGGCAACCATTTCAAATCTTAATGCATTAACTGCAAATCAGCCATTTATGCACCACTTTTGCAGAACTACTGAGGTACACCTGTATCCTATGTTTTATGCATTGTAAACCTCTCTAGTTGTATAAATTCAACAGGAAAGGAGCATTAATTAATGTAGAAATGCTAGCTTTTAATTTTTGTAGCAAATTCAACAAAAATTATTATTTGCCAAACAAAAACTGAACTCTTTTGGTGCCGGTGTTATAATCAGTTATAATTGCCATATTCGATATTTATAATTTATATTTTTTACATTTTATTTACACATTTTTAATGTAATGAAAAGTATACAAACCACTTAAATTAATGCCAATTGAGACAAAGCCATTGTAGAACATACACACAGCATCTGACAAGATTATCTGGATTGTGATTTTATTTTTTTTTAAATTACTCCCTTTTACTACATACATTATGCTTGCTACAAGACAAACACCACTTCTGTCTTTGATTATAGCTAAGACTGAGTCAGAAAGACTCTTTAAATATGAACTCCATTTAAAACAGAAGTTACTGGTTTCAAACACAAAGCACTAACAGCTACCATCATTCCTCAGATGTGTACATTTTCTCCATAGATCACCATTCTGGACTGACAGGCCTCTTTCCTAAAAGTGACCTGCAAGTCTATTTTTACGAGAGTTACTCTTACATTTGGGTATTGACTGCCCCAAAGAAAGTCAGAGAAACACTCAACACAAAATTACTTACATTTATGTTTAGCTTCCAATAAATTGTAGGGTAGTTCTAGCTTTGCTGTGACATGCCAGAAGCAATCGTGCAATACTAGTAACACTGGGCAGCCCAGGTACCACCTCACGTAAAGGCCCTGGCCTCACTAACAAATGCATAACTGGAAGCCAGTCTGGCTCACCTCTGTGTTAGTACTTTTTATTATATTTATAATAATGTGTTTGTCCTTGTAGGATGATGCATGTATTAATCTTACTTATAACTAGGGATGTTAAATATCAATTAATTAACTAATCAAATAGTCGATGGGATTTCCATCGACTATTCATTTAGTCGATAAAGACTAGCATGCATTCCGCCTTTGAAATAGACTGAAACGCCACGCTAGATGTGGGCACTTCCTTTTTGAAATGTACAAGCGGGGCTCTTGTACATTTCAAAGAGGAAGCACCGCCGCTGCCCTGTGCCACGGAGCTGGAGGGAACCAGCTTTTAAGCCAGCACCCCCCAGCAGTCCCTCTTCTTCCCCCTTTGCAGTCTCTTTGTGGTAGAGGCAGCACCATGGGGAGGCGAGGGGGGTTAGGGGAGCGACTAGTTGACTAATGTGGCGACTTACCAATAAGCTTTTGCTTATCGGATAGTCAACTAGTCGCTTACATCCCTACTTATAACACCTGTACCCTATGATCTATGCATTGTAAACCTCTCTAGTTGTGTAAATTCAACAGGAAAGGAGCATTAATTAATGTAGAAATGCTAGCTTCTTACAGGCAGTGATAGATCCTGACCACAACAAGAAGGCCCACTAAAACCAATGAGCCATTGTGAAAAATCAAAAACAAAGAGTATTTGACTGATTCCCCCACCCCACACACACACCCAAAGAAGAGACGATGTGCAGCAGGTCTCATCACATCAGCTTGAACTCTGGGGGAAGGGAATAAAACCCCCTAGAAAAAGGACCATTCACTCTATGTTGCTTTGAAATGTAAGGTAAAAAGAGTATTAGTTCTTTTAAGCATTAGCAAGAGTTTCCTAGGGTTTGACCTGGGTTAGCCCCTAACGGGCATGTAAGGTATATCTACACAGCAACCAGATACTTGTAGCTAGCCCATGCCAGCTGACTTGGGCTATTTCATGGTTACACAGACTTCTGGGTTTGAGCTAAAGTCCCAAGTACTGGGATCCTCTCTCCTCATAAGGTCACAGAGCTCAGGCTCTATCCTGAGCCCAGAAATATGCAATCAAACAGCCCCACAGCCTGAACCTATTGGCAAAGGCCAGCCACAGGTGTTTACTTGTTGTGCAAACATGCTCACAGAGCTTCCCATGACTGCAGCTTCCGTTACTTTTTGGAACCCAAAGCCAATTTGTGAGTGTGTTTACCTATATTAACTTTGTAAAGAACGTATTACTTTTCTTAGCGAATACATTTTTAATCAATTTATTATAGGATTGGCTATAAGTGTTGTCTTTGATGGAAGATCTAGGGTGCCACTGTCTTGGGTAAATGAATGGCCCTTTGGAAAAGGGAGTTACTCACCTCGTGTAGTAACGAGTGTTCTTCGAGATGTGTCCTCCCGTGGGTGCTCCACTCTAGGGGAAGGGTCGCCCTGAGCCGCAGATCAGAGCTTTGCAAAGCAGTTTCCCCCCCTGTTGAGCCACGCATGCTCAGAAGGCGTCTCGAGCCCTTCCCGCCCTCTGCAGCGCGCGGCTCAACCCCCTCCCTTTCAGTTCCTCGTCTCCGCCCGAGTAATTTAGACTCCACGCAGAGGGGAGGAAGGGAGGGTCGTGGAACACCCACGGGGACACACATCTCGAAGAACACTCGTTACTGCACGAGGTGAATAACTCCCTTTTCTTCTTCGAGTAGTGTCCCCGTGGGTGCTCCACTCTAGGTGACTACAAAGCAGTATTCAATATATGGCTGGAGGGAGCCGGAGTCAATGTTTAGCGGTGGTAGAGAGCACCGCTGTAGCTACTGCTGAGTCATGTTTAAGTTGTGGTAGGATTGCATAATGTCTGGTAAAGGTATGGTCTGAAGACCACGTTGCTTCTCGGTAAATATCCCTTAAGGGGACATTGTTCAAAAAGGCTGTAGAAGTGGCCGTGGCTCGAGTGGAATGCGTTCTTGGTGGGCACTGTAGTGGCTTATTGCCCAAGGTATGACACTTGACTATGCATGTCGAGATTCATTTTGAGATTCGTTGTGATGATAGAGGTGTTCCTTTAGAACGCTCAGCGATGGATATAAAAAGCCTTTAGGATTTACGAAATGGTTTCGTTCTCTCCAGGAAGAAGGCGAGCCCCCTCCGAATGTCCAGAGTATGCAGAGTGGCGTCCTTCTGTGATGCATGCGGTTTTGGGAAAAAGGTAGGTAGTACGATCGGTTCGTTGACATGGAATTCTGTACAGACCTTTGGCAGGAATGTTGGGTGAGGTCTAAGTATGACCCTGTCCTTCATAAAAACTGTGTAGGGGGGTTCTGCCATTAATGCCCCAATTTCACTCACCCGTCTGACCGACGTGATAGCTAATAAGTAGCAGACTTTCATAAAGAGAAAGGGGAGTGATACGGTAGCCAGAGGCTCGAAAGGGGGTCTGGTGAGGTGGTGGAGAACAAGATTTAGGTCCCATAAGGGGGGTGGTGCCTTATAGGGTGGGTATACGTTGTGGAACCCTTTAAGGAATCTTTTAGTGATAGGATGGGAAAATATGGAGAAGCCATCAATGAAGGTATGGAACGCTGCTATTGCAGAAAGATGGACTCTTAAAGAAGAGATTGACAGTCCTGACACTTTAAGGTCTAGAATGTAGTCCAAGATCGTATTTAGTGGGGCGACACGGGGTTCTACTTTGGTTCGCTGGCACCAGTGAGAGAATCGTGTCCATTTTTGCAGGTAAGTTTTTCGAGTGAACTGTCTCCTACTGTGGAGGAGGATGTCCTTCACTTGCTGGGAACAGTGATTTTCTATCTCCGAGAACCAGAGAGCAGCCAAGCCTGAAGGTGTAGGGTATGGAGCTGTGGGTGCAGTATCGTTCCATTGCTCTGAGATATCAGGTCTACACGGTGTGGTAGCAGGTAAGGAGGGTGAACCACTAGCCTGTGCAGGTACGGGTACCAAGTTTGGCGGGACCACGACGGGGCTATCAGGATGACTAGGGCTCCGTCTCTGCAGATCTTGCGTAGGGTTTTTGGGATTAGCGGTATGGGGGGGAAGGCATAGTGTAGGGGGGCTGTCCATTTGATTAGAAAGGCATCCCCCAGGGAATGTTTGCCAAATCCTGCGCGTGAGCAGAACTGGGGGCATTTGGCGTTCTGGGTAGACGCAAAGAGATCTATGGATGGCCATCCCCATTGGTTGAAGATTGAGTTTGCGACCTGAGTGAATCTGCTCTGGTGTTGTTCACCCTGGGCAGGTAGGATGCTATCAGGGTGACATGGTTGCGGATGCATGAGTTCCACAGGCGGATAGCTTCCGTACAGAGGGAGCAGGAGCGGGCTCCGCCTTGCCTGTTTATGTAGAACATTGTGCAGATGTTGTCCGTTAGGATGCGGACCGTCTGATTGGCAATGTTGGAGGCGAAGTGTGCGCAGGCATTCCTTACTGCCCGCAGTTTGAGGAGGTTGATGTGTAGTCATGCCTCGGATGGGGACCACCTTCCTTGAACCCCTTGATCGTTCATATGTGCTCCCCAGCCAAGGAGGGAAGCATCTGTGGTAATCTATATAGTGGGTTCGATTTGTTGGAATGGAACACCTGTCAGGAGGTTGTTCGGTATTGTCCACCATCGTAAGGATGCAAGAACGTTTGGTGGAATAGTCACCGTCTTGTTGAGGGAGTGTCATGACGGTATATACACACTTGCTATCTAGAGTTGGAAGCATCGAAAATGCAGACGAGCGTGGTGGACTACGTAGGTGGTGGAAGCCATGTGACCCATTAGTTGGAGAAAAGTAAGTACCGTAGTGGTAGGAGTTGTAAACATCACGCTTATAATTTCTTGTATAGTTATGAAACGTTGTCAAGGTAGGTATGCTCGAGCTGTGATTGAGTCCAGACGTGCACCAATGAACTCTATATCTTGAACCGGGTGCAGTGTTGATTTGTTTTGAGTAGAAGGCCTAGACGATTGAGGAGGGATGTGGTCGTACTTATCATGGAGGCAGTTTCGTCCTGAGTTGAGCCCTTTAAAAGGCAGTCGTCTAGGTAGGGGAATATGATGACATTTTGACGTCTGAGGTACGCAGCGACAACTGCAAGTACCTTTGAAAATACCCTTGGAGCTGACGAGAGGCCGAAGGGGAGAACATTGTATTGGAAATGATCTGGGCCGAGAGTAAAGCGTAGATAGCGTCTATGGGCAGAATGGATAGTTACATGGAAATACGCATCTTGCAGGTCGAGGGCTGTGAACCTTTGATCTAGCGCAGGAATGATTGTTGTAAGTGTGACCATTTTGAAGCGTTGTTTCCTGAGAAACCTGTTCAGTTTGCGGAGGTCTAATATGGGCCTCCAGCCCCCCGTTTTTTTCTCGATCAAGAAATAGTTCGAGTAAAATCTTTTCCCATGAAACTCTACTGGTACTCTTTCTATGGCTCTGATTGAAAGGAGTCGATCAATCTCTTGTTTTAGTAGAGTCTCGTGAGAGGGGTCCCTGAAAAGGGACGGGGTAGGGGGAAGGGTAGGTGGGGTAGCGGTAAATGGAATAGTGTAGCCTACTCGAATTATGTCTAGAACCCAGCGGTCCGATGTTATAGATTCCCATTGTGGAAGGAACGGCCGTAAACAGTGGGTAAAAAGATGGCCATGTTGCGTTATTGCTAGATCGTGAGGGAGGTATTGCAGACCCTCGACCACCTCTTCAAATTTGCTGCTTGGAGGACTGAGCGGTTGGTGGGTGGCCTTGATTAGGGCGCCTTCTCTGAGGTCGTCTTGGCCTAGTGTCTTCATAGGGTCTCTGTGGTCGGTTGTATTGCCCATATCTGTAGCGATTGTACGTGTTATATGGGGTGTATCGTCTGCGTTTGAAAGGCGGTGTGTACATGCCCAATGTGCGAAGTGTGGTTTTCGAGTTCTTACTGTTGTGTAGCATTTCGTCTGTAGAAGCTGCAAATAATTTTTGCTTATCGAATGGTAAGTCTTCTACTTTGGGCTGAAGTTCTCGGGGAACTCCAGATGACTGTAGCCAGGAAGTTCTGCGCATGACTATCGCCGTAGCTGTAGTCCTAGCTGCTGTGTCAGCGACGTCCATTGCCGTTTGGAGAGCAGTGTGAGCGATCGTATGGCCTTCATGGACTATTGCTTTCAAGATAGCTCTTTTGGACTCAGGGAGATGTGGTATCAGTTCTCCCAACTTCGAATAATTATCGAAGTCATGATTCGCTAAGAGGGCAGAATAATTTGATATTTTTAGTTGTAGGGTAGAAGAGGAGTATATCTTCTTGCCGAAGAAGTCTAGCTTTTTATGGTCTTTGTCCATGTTGCCATTCTTGTATTGTGGTACCTTCGCTCTCTGCTGTGCGGATTCAACCACTAAGGAGTTTGCTTGTGGATGTGTAAAGAGGAAATCATTGTCTTTTGGTGGAACGAAGTATTTTCTGTCAATATTTTTATTAGTCGGTTGGATGGATGCGGGTGTCTTCCACAGATCCTCAGATGTTTCCATGATTGCCTCGTCAATTGGCAGGGCAATCTTACTATGCAATGTAGGATGCAGGTTCTTTAACAAGTGATGTTGTTTGTTTTGCACTTCTTGTAGGGAGACATGCTGACTCGTTGCTACTCGCTTGAATAGTTCTTGAAACTGTTTGAGGTCGTCAATCGCTACTGTATCTGATGGTATAACTGCATCGTCCTGTTGGGCACTTAGGTCGTCTGGGTGTGTGATGTTTATTGATTGAATATCGGATTCATTGTCCGAAATTCGTTCCTCCTCCTCCTCTGTGTGTGTTGCAGGAGGTAGGGGCTGTGGATGAGGCAGACCCCTTCGAGATGGTGTGGAGTGGACTGAGGACCGGCGTCTGTATGGATCCCAATGATCCCAGGGCCCCCATTGGGGTGGGTAAGGTGGGGGTGGGTAAGACCAATAAGGGTGCCATGGGCTTTGTTGTGGTCCAACCCTATGATAATAGGAGCGAGACCCCCTTGGCGACGTTTGTCGCGAAGAATATGTTGTATGACGGTCATCATCCGGTAAGGGAGCGTCTTGCAGGGACACTGGAGACATAGATCTGGGAGGGGAATGCCTTGCAAAGGATCTCCCAGGTGAGCAGTCAGTGGGAGGGAGGCATGAATGCTGCTGCCTGCTGTGAGTGTTAGACGCTGTCTTAGGGTACGTCTAGACTACCGCGTTTTGTCGACGGAAGTTTTGTCGACAGATACTGTCGACAAAACTTCCATCGACAAAGAGCATCCAGGCACATTGAGTTCTGTCGACAAAGCAAGCTGCTTTGTCGACAGAACTCCATAGTCTGGATGCAACGTTACAGGCAATAACACCTTCTGTCGACAGAGTTCTGTCGACAGAAGGTGTTATGCCTCGTAAAATGAGGTATACCAGCGTCGACAAAACTGCTGAGTTCTGTCGACGTTATGTCGACAGAACTCAGCGGTAGTGTAGACGCTGGTATAGTTTTGTCGATAAAAGTCCACTTTTGTCGACAAAACTAGGTAGTCTAGACACACCCTTAGAGAGCTCTGTAGCAGACTCATGAGGGTGCATCTCGCTGTCTGCTGCCGGCGCCGGTGCAGAGATCTGGTTTACAGTTGCAGCCGGTGCCGGCTGTGTATGGGGTCTCTTCTGCTGCGGCGCCGAGGGTTTGAAGCGGCGCCGCGGTTTGAAGCGGCGCCGGCTTTTCTTTCCGCCCCGGGTTGTCAGCGTGTTCCCGGGACGGCTCAGAGGCAGCTTGCACCGGTCCCGGTGCTGAACGCGAGGATTTTCCCTCTGCTTTATTAGCAGGGATCCTCAGACTTCTTTGCCCCTCTCCCTGGGTCTTAGGGGAGGAAGAAGGCGGGAGACAGCGTGACGGTGAGGCTCTCTGCCTTGTAGCTTTTGGTGGCGGGGGGTTTTCATGATGCGGTTCCCCCTGCTCTGTAGGCTGCAGAGCCTTTTCAAACAAAATCATCCTCAGGCGGAGCTCTCTGTCCTTTCTAGCTCTTGCTGTGAGGGAAGCACAATGTGTGCAGCTGTGAGGTGAGTTTCCTCCAAGCACCGAATACATTTTGTATGGCCGTCAGAAGCCAGCATAGGCTCGCAGCACTGCTCACATTTTTTAAAGCCTGAGGAGGCAGACATATTTCGGGAGCTTCTTATTTCTTTAAACTGTTGGTATTTTCAGTGTTTTATTTATTTGTGACTGTTGTTATAGTCCTTTCCTTTCCTTTTCATGTAGTTTATATGTTTTTCCAGCTGAGGAGCCAAGAGAGAGAGAGCCCCGGTTCACCGGGCTCTGGTCTGAAGCGAGTTTTAGTCCCCGAGGGGGGATTTTATTGTCAGTTTCGTTGTTCTTATATAAAAAAATTTGTTGTTATTATTTTAAAGAGAAAAAAACAAGGGAAACTAACTTGGAGTAACAGGGGAAAAACTGTGGTAACCTAACTAATGGAAATACAGTCTGAGAGACTGAAGGGAACTCCTGCTCGCTCCGTCCGCTGACGAGGGCGGTTGAAGAGGAACTGAAAGGGAGGGGGTTGAGCCGCGCGCTGCAGAGGCGGGAAGGGCTCGAGACGCCTTCTGAGCATGCGTGGCTCAACAGGGGGGAATCTGCTTTGCAAAGCTCCGATCTGCGGCTCAGGGCGACCCTTCGCCTAGAGTGGAGCACCCACGGGGACACTACTCGAAGAAGAACTGGGAGTTACCTGAATATTATTGAGAGTTTTGGTGTAAAGGACACAAAGGCAAGCTTGCTTGAATACTTAAGAAGCCACTCAGCAACTCCCATGTTAAGGCTGTTATTAAAAGTGTTTGCATACCATGGTTTGAGAAGTTCAATTTTTATACTGTTATTGGATATACTTTAAAAATTCTGGAATATACCGCTTTCCAGAGCTCCTCTGATCTAGCTCTAGGTGCCACAGACATGACAATGGTAATGTTGTAGAATGATTCATTCTGTGGGGTAAGCACCAAGTTGGAGCTAGCCACAATAAACTGAAGTATATAGGAACTAGAGGAGTTACTAACAATGCATTTCCTGAATGCCATTCTCTCTCGCTATCTGGAAGCATTTGACAAAATGAAGTTTTTATCAATGTCAACAGAACATTAAAAAAACCTGGAGAAAATCTAAGTGTAAACTGCAGATTTTTTCCACTGAAGTCAGTCTACCTTGTTTTATATACTCGAGAAGGTCCATAAGTGACCCTCTCAAACTTCTCAACTGATTTATTACAAACTATTTTTCTATGCATTTTCTTCTTCCCAAAATTGTTTACTGATAGAGCTTTAACTGTTGAGTTTTCTTGTCCCCACATTCTGATGGCAATGAACCAAATCACAGTAAGCCAAGTAATATGAGATATATTTTGACACAAATAAATAAGTTATATCCATTCTGAGGAAAGTGCTTGAATTGAAACAATTTAACAATACAGTGGAATTTAAACTAAATGCATCTGCTAATACATTAGCTTAATTCAACACTACACTTAAAACCTAGAATTAGTACTGAACATGAGGAACATCTCTTACCCGCTGAAGCAGTTTGTCTCTATAGTGTTCAACCTGTTCCTGAAAACTCTGGCCTGGTTTCTTGGGTCTTTTTCCAGACTCCAATTCGTCTTGAAATTTCATCACCTTAAGCTGCAAAATTAATAACCATCATTTAAAATACAACTTCACTGGACTTTGTCATCCATGGGTTTTAGACAACTATCTGAAAACTGAACTTGGTTGAAATGAATTACCTCTGTATTTTGTTCTCCCAACATTAAATGTACAAGTGTCACATATGAAAGGGCATCAATATCAAAATAGTGAAACTGCATTTGACCTCGGTCTCATGCAACTATTTGCACACTTGATTTTGTTACACCTAAAATCTCTCTCAGAACACTGCCTACAAATTGCCTTTTTTTTTTTATTTAAACCCAAATTCTACCTCACTGAAATCAATTGATTGTGATAGACAAGATAAAAGTATCATTTTATTAAACAAATTTAATGTTTTGGTAAACTAATTCAACTTTCAAGAGAGATTATTTTATGATGTAGATGGTCTATATACCAGTGACATTCCACCAAATAGCTCTGCTACAACAAATGTTATACTTAGCTGTGATAGCACCTCCATTACAAGTCACAGTAGCAGCCAGGTGGCTTTTGGAATTTTTATTTTGAGGAACTTCTCATTTTTTTCTCTGCACACTTAACTTCCCACCCAACATATTCTGAGCACCTACTTCTCACATATTTCTAAAGCCTTAATTTAACTCTATTCAGTTTCTCCATATAAGCAGCATTGTATCATTAAGCCCGCTTCCAGCTGACTATGCCCTATGCCTCCTGCTTTTATTCACTTGTTCCAATACTGACTTGTGCTTTTATTTATATTACTTCTTCAGTGCTTTTAAACATTTACTGCAGTGTCTACAGTTCACATTGATACTTAGTCACCCACTTATTTATCCTAAAAAAGCCACCTTTAAAATACATATATTTAAGCCTGCAGCTGTGGCAGGCAGGGAGCCTGGTTGAGGGCCACCTAGATAAGTGCCTTCCAGCCAGAGTCTACTTCTGGCACCTCAGCCATTCCCGTTCCCCAACTCCCTGCCCCAGGTCACAACTCCCTCCCAGACCCTGTACCCTCTCCTACATTTTTCCAAGCCATTTTTCCTCTCCTGCACCCATATCCCTGACAGACCCTGAACACCAATCCTCTGCCCCAGGTCACAGCCCCCTCCTTCACGCAAACTCCCTCTCAGACCCCTCATCATCTTCTGCACCACAGCCCCCTACTCTGGGCTCTCTTTTGCACTCAAGCTCTGTCCCAGACTCTTGCCCCCTCCATAGAAAAGTGCAGCCCCTGACCACTTATCAAAATCTTGGAGTGACCCACATCAAAAGCTAGATGGTGCTCAGTCTTGCCATGAGTGCAGAGGGCTGGACTTGATGATCTCTCAAGGTCCGTTCCAATTCTAGCATCCTATGATTCTATTATTTATTTTACTTTTATTTATTTAGTAGGGGGCTGTGCCCCCTGCTCGCTACGCTAGCCTCCTCCTCCCCTGCCCCCCGGCTGCTTTCACTTCGCTGAGAGAACCTGTTGATGCTGATGACATGATGATGTCATTCTGTCACCCGGCAGGAACATTCTGTCGTCCAGCAGGAAAAACGTTTTTATATATATAGGGAGAGATTATACACTGACCTCAATCTCTCTGAGTTTGGCGCGCTTTTCTTCACTCATTTCAGAGTACTTGACTGATGACTTGGATTCAGGCATTTCTTCTTTGATGGGATTGGAGTACATATGCTGCTCTTCTGATTTTGAACTCTGAGTGTCCTCTTCATCTTCACTTTCTTCTTCCTGACTTTAAAGGACAAGAGTACAGAATCTATTGGCATGTAGTTATCTACCTGATTCAATAATTTGAACATTACAAATCTTGCTTACCAAAATGTCTACTTCTTGCAGTCTTAGGTCTGGCCTTTTGCCAATTTCTGAATAAGTTAACTGATTACCAGATGCACCTAAACTTGCAATTTAATGGTGTACAGTGTCAGACACTAACCAGGTGCATGAGGCAGCTACCATTTCATACTTTTTTATATAAAACATTTACATTTAAGTTTGTTATTTTACGCTGTACACTAAATGCATTCCAATGAAGTACTTCAAAATTTATACAAATTGAGTCCATAATTATTCTAGTAATGGTGTCTGAACACTATTTACAAGATCAATCTAAGTGTCAAAATTTCTGCTTCTTCAAATGTAATTAGTTCCATTACAAAATTAAAATATTGCTTTTATCATATTTCTTCATTCAAGTCCTGGCAACAGACATCAGAAGTACAGCCATTCCGCAAGTTGCGAACAGTCGAGTTACGACCATTAGCATTTACGACCAAAGCTTCCATGGAGTGGTCGTAAAGGCAGTCCCCGAGTTATGAACACAACCCGCGCTTACGAACAGCGAGGTTGCTATGTAACTCAGTGGGGTCCGAGTTACGAACAGATCGAGTGTTTGGTCCGTAACTCGGGGAGAGGCTGTATCAGAATCTATAATGATATTCCAAAACTGGCCACCAGAATGCTGCAGCTCAACATATAATGTAGTCTAAGATGCTGTAATCATTATTATTGATTCTCTCAAACTACTTAAAGAACAAAAGAGCAAAGACTGGCCAACAACTATAACACTGAATGAGGTCTAGTAGTATCCAAAAAATCATCTATGTAAGAAAGCTACCACCTGCTCATATGATTCAAAAGTTAATGCTGAACCTTCAAGATGGGTTAACTTTATGGGTGTGTCACATGACAAACCTCAGGTAGTATTGGACACATACTATCTGACATTAATGGGTTACTGAATACAGCTTCTTTTTGAAAAAGTTCAATTGACAATACTATAGGCTGAACCTCTCTTGTCTGGCGCCCTCAGGATCTGACCAGTGCCAAACCATGAGAGCTCAATATTGTAGTGAGTGGTCTCTATTCTTATTTCATCGAGACAATTAAATGGAACAGCTTTTGCAATGCTGCTTAATAATATACGACTATACTGATATGCTCTATAGAAGCACACACCTAGTCTAGGCTTATCAGCTCTCTTCATAACAATGCTTTAGCATTGGCACACAATTTTACTGTATTGGCACAAGGAAATAAGTAGATAAAGCATAAAAACATGCTTATGCTTTGCACCATTACCTACATTTCCACTGCTTTCTGGTTTCTTAGAAGACATGAAGGGATAATTTAGAGCTAAATAACAGCACAGAACAGAGCCAGGACTGATGGCTATAAACAAATGTTATGGTTATGGGACCGCGGGACACTTGGTCACAGCCATGAAAGGTGGATAAACAACTAAAATCCAAGTACCATCCAGACCACGGATGTTGCCAGAGCAGAGTGTGCAGGACTAGAAAGGTTCAACCTATACTACAGAAAATAACTGATGAAATTAGAAGGCAGCAAAGATTGACAGAAAGGTATGCAGTACTAAAAACTTTGCTCACATCTACATTTTCATATTCTCCTTTTCAAATTTAATTTGGATTTTAACATACATATTCAATATGGCTTTTTCAAAGGATCCAGGATATCAGACACAGAAAAGAACTAACAGATCACTGTATGCATCCAATTGCCCTGACAATGTAGAACTATGTCTTAAGTGGTCTCATGCATTTGATAAAAAAATATATTCTTAGAAAAATATACTGAAAACAAGCTGAGATGATAGGTGCTAAGCGAGCCCAATGATAATGGAAATGGTTTGTGAACACAAACTTATGTTTTTAATTAAAAAGTGACCATATGTGTCTTGAGTTATCTTCCTCCCTATTAGGGGAAACAAACAGCTACATATTGTTGACAACTATGTAACCACTACTAGAGAGACATACACTTTGGCCTGATCAACAGTACTGCATCAACATAGCAATGGATTTGCCTTCACTTGAATTTGACTCCTGCTGCTGTTAGTAGGAGTGGGCAATAATTTTTGATGAGGGGCCACTCCAAGAATTTGGTAAATAGTCAAGGGCTGCACTCTTCCATGATATTAATGGAGAAGGTGCAGAGTTTGGGATGGAGGTTGGGTAAGGGAGTGGAGTGCGGGGGGATCTGGGAGAGACTAATCACCTAGGGCAGGAGACTGGAGTGCAAGAGATGGTGCAGAGTTCAGGAGAGGGTATGGGTGCAGGAAAAGATTCTGACCTGGAGGAGTGTAGAAGGGGGTGCAGGGTCTTTGAGAAGATATGGGTGCAGAAGCAAGGATGTGGACGGTTTGGATTACATGGGGTAGGGTTGTAGGAGGTGGGCAAAGGGTGGGGGAAGAGGGGCTGAGACACCGGAGACAGACCCTGGCTGGGAGGTGCTTACCTGGGCAGCTCCTGGCAAGCAGCCCAGCTGGTTCCTCGGCCAGGGTCCCTGCCTTTCATGCGCCAACTGCAGGGGCCATATGTGGCTCTGAATGCTGTGAGCCCGGAGTGGGGAGAAGTATTTCACGCTCTGCCTGTCCTGCAAAAAGGCAGGTCTTATTGGCCAGAAACCAGCCAGTTTGAGCTGCAGGATTGTTCTGGGGGCAGGGGCAGCAAATGAAGCCTCTCCTCCCTCTCCCAGGCTCTCAGCATTCAGAGAGTTGCTTGAGCAGCATGCAGGGGCAAGGCAGGCAAGGGAGCCTGGCAGAGACTCCTATTGGCCAGATCTGGCAGCTTCGAGGGCTGGATCCAGCTCATAGGCCATATTTTCCCTGCCTCTGTGTTAGTGTGTCCTTGGTTTGGTAACTCCACCTCTGTAAGCAACAGGGAGTCACAATTGATTTAATTAAGTCAACACAGTGTCAGCGTAGACAATGTATTTATTATATCTACTATTATTGGCTTTCAGGAACCATCTCACAATGCCTCACAATTGATACGATGTTACGATGCAAAGAGCCCAGAGTTGCACCCTAAGTAGTCACAGGGGGTACTAGAAAGTCCATCTGTGACAGAATCCTATCCTTAATTATAAAATATTCCATAAACTATCTAATACGAGTTACTTTGTCTAAATCCTTCAAAAGGAGTAATGAAAGCATTGGACAAAGGTGGGTACATCTTGTGAAAGTATGAGAAGGCACAAAACTCTTTGAAATATTAGTGGATATAACAACTTCCCCAGGAGGAGTTTTCCCGTAGACTTCAATAGAGCACCTCCTATCATTCAGAAAGAAGCTTACATAGGTAAACTAGAAACATCTAGAGCCTTACTTTTGATTTTCTTCCTCTTCTGATTCTTCATGCTGGTCAAACAACTCCCATTTAGAAGTTGTAACAGCTAGAAGAAAAAATAAGATTATAAAAATAAATAAAATTATTTCATCTGAAATTTGGACGTCATATGTAAATATTATAAAATTCAAAATGTAAAACTGTTGCAACCAGAGTTTGCTACAAATATCCCCTCTTCATGGAAATGAATTACATCTTTACTCAAACCTTCATTTTATGAGAATAGTAAAATATATTTCCAATTTATTTAATGGCAACATGCACCACACTTAGGTATCACCTGAGTAACTTTTAGAAGTTTAAAAGTCCCATTTATGATAGGCACTTATAAGACTAAGTCTCAATAACAATTAATGAGACTTAGAAGCCCAAGTATATGTATTACTTGTGAAAATGGAACTCTGGATGTTTTTAAAAAAATTTATTCTCAGAATAAACATTTGAGAATGAGTAATCAGTAGTACATATTTGTTATGCACTGGAAGATTTTTTAAAGTTTACATGTTACTAAAATGCGAAAAACAGATGCAAAACAAAGCTTAATTTACTTAACAGAGAATTTAAATTGCTTTAGCAGTTTTAGATAGCTTACTTACATGTTCATAAAAAGCAGTCAAATAACTAAGTAAAACATTAAGCTTCCAATTTACTTACAAAAGTGCTTCAGTTTTAAACATTTTTTTTTAAACTAACCCTGAGCTTCCAATTCCGATTCATCCACGGCTTCCCATTTTGAAGGGGCAACTTTGAATATGGGCTCATTCTTTTTAGACTCTTCAGAAGTATCCACTGTTGAGGAAAAATTTTAAGAAACTTATTGTCCAAGGATCTCTCAGTAGATCTTAAACTCTGAATTTTATTAGGGCACTTGCAGAGTAATAAAATATTTAAGTGTCTTGTGCCATCTTGTTTATTACTTATATCAGGACTACTCTCAACACACGGCCCACAGGCCACACGTGGCCTGTGGCCCGTTTGTTTGCGGTCCACAATGCAGTTTGGGTTTATGCAGGATTGTAGCGACTCAGTTTTTGCATAATTTAAAAACAAAGAGGATATAGTTAAACAAATATCAAAACTGCAAGTGTCTGATTCAACTGTAGTAAGACGAATTAAAAGTGTTTCAGGTGATCTGTTTTCTAAATTTCTAAGAGACATTGAAAGCACTGACGAGGAGTCCTGTGGCACCTTATAGACTAACAGATTTATTGGAGCATAAGCTTTCATGGGCAAAGACGCATGTCTGACGAAGTGGGTCTTTGCCCTCGAAAGCTAATGCTCCAATAAATCTGTTAGTCTGAATCTGCAAAAGTGACGAGGAGTCCTGTAGCACCTTATAGACTAACACGGCTACCCCTTTGATACTTAAAAGCACTGAGTATATCAGTGTGGCAATGGATGAATCTACTGATCATTCAGACATATCTGACCTCATAATCTGGGTGCGTTTTTTCAATGGCAAAAAGTATGTCGAAGAAATGCTTACTCTGCTACCTTTGACAGGTCAAACTAGGGGAGAGGATGTTTATTCTGAGCTGATGGCATTTTTTGAAGGACCAGGAAAATGCATTGATTTGAAGAAGCTTACTTCAGTAATAACTGATGGCGCCCCTCCATGGCTGGAAAAGAGAAGGGACTAATTTCTTTGCTGAAGAAAAATCCAGTTTCCTGATTTCTTTTCAAACCATTGCATTCAGCATCATGAACAGTTATGGAATAAAGTGATGAGAAGATTTCTCATGAGCACAATGGATAGTGTAACAAAAATCGTCAACTTCATTGTTGCAAATGCTTTGAAACAGACAATTTTGAGTATTAGTTGAGAAGTACAAAACACAGTATGGTGACTTGGCAAAGCTTGCAGAAGTTAGATGGCTGAGTCGAGACAAAGAGTTAGATCGGTTTATGGATCTACTGCCTGGTGTACGAGTGTTTTTGGAGACAAAGGATCGCCAGGATTTACTGTCATGTTTAGACAAAGAGAAATTCCTGCTAAACGTGTCTTTTCTCACTGATATGACATGCCTCTTAAATGCACTCAATCTTAAACTTCAAGGCAAAGAAAAAAAACTGCCTTCTCTGAAGTGTGATGTTTCTGCATTTGAAACAAAACTGGCACTTTTTGCAGATCAGCTTTGTGAGAAAGACAACTCACTTTCTCATCCTCAACTCACAAGTGACACAGCTGAGTGAACATGCATTTTTTTTTTTATGGAGTACATCTCAGAGCTGAAAACTGAACTTTCTTCTCATTTTCTAGATGTCAAATCCCTGAAGACAGTTCTTTGATTTTCTGAAAATCCATTTTCAGTTGAGGTAGAGGCAGTCTCACCTTCAGCAGTGAGATTTGGTGTTGAGAGGGCCACATTTGAAGAAAAGATGATAGAACTGCAAAACAATAGTATTCTAAAAGGTAGGCATAAGGAAAAAGACACTGAAACATTTTGGATGATCTACGTACAGGAAGACATGTATTACTGAAATGTGCCAAAAAAGTGCTAAATTGCTTTGGGTCTACATATGTCTGTGAAAGTTCATTTTCCTCAAATGGGGATCATCAAGTCAAAACTGTGAACCTCTCTTACTGACAGACATCTGACAAACTGTCTCTGTGCTGCTACAACAGAATACAAGACTGATGTGAAACAACTGGTGAAAAGTTTGCAGACACAATCTTCACATTGATCGTACTTATACTCCAGTAAATTCCAGTAGCGCATTGGCAGTTTTTATTTGATGTGTTAAAATTGTGAAGCCAAAACAAAAAAGTAGTCAATATAACCGTCTTCTGTTGATATGTGTTTTAGTAGTTAAATTCCTGTACTGTCAATGCTCATTAAAAGTGCTGTCATATGGGTAGAAATCGGGTAAATATTGCATTTTATTAATATCAGCCAGAACTGACTTAAAATGGGGCCTACATGTTGCGTAGTCTTACCTTAATCTTTGTATTCGTGCCTGTCAGTGTGAAAGAAGTTATTTGCATATATTGGCACATATATTTTCATGTATATGCAACCACACTTAAGTTGCAGCCCTCGCCATGTGCTGAGAGTATCATTATGGCCCCTGGGGCTTCCAAAGATGAGTAGCCCTGATTTATATCATTAACACCCAAAACTATCAGTATTGGGAGCCCACCAGGGTAGGCATTGCATAAACACTTGAGAGTCATGGACCCTGCATCAAAAGATTACAATCTAAAAGCAACAAACTATAAATTAATTCTTGTTTACATCATAAAATTAAAAACAGTCATCACATCAACAATCTATTTGTTAAATACTCTGTCTTATTCTTTGTTGTTGCTCAATTTTTAGGTTTATTTCATTCTGAAATTCAAGTTTACAAAGCAGACACCAGGCCATTAACTTTTTTTAAGTCAAGCTCCTATATCAGCATTAAGTACATTATAGCAGGAAACCTAGGATTCCAAATTACAAGTTGAACTTACAAGGTACACCATCCAGATCATCATCAAGTGATTTAATAGGGATTCCATCAAGATCATCCATTGGAGCAGTATCAATAGGAATTCCATCAACATCTTCCAGTGGTGCGCCATCAAGCTCTTCCTCAATGGGAGCTCCATCAAGATCATCTGGAATTTCCTGAAGGCAAATATATTTTTGTAAATAATTAAATTCCTTCAGCTAGTGGCTGCCCAGTGAATGTTCTATATTGTTTACTTTTTAATGTTTCTAATTCATTTCAGGTAACATTTACTTATATTTTTGTGTAGTTCAAACATCTTAAATAGAAAGCAACAAAGCATTCCTGGTAGCATATACCTTAGTGCATTAATCTAAACTGATATTTGCTCCTTTGTAAGTACAACTGCTGTGCAATTTCAATAGAAGTGGCTAAATTTATCTCATACAGAAGTGGCAAGCAGGAAGCTTACTTAGAATTCTGCAATATCCATATCTAAAAGAAAGAGGATGAAACTTATACGTTAACAGCAGCTTTGGTACAAATGAGCCAAATGAATTAATTCACTGAAGGACACATAGCTGTGCATCTGACTTCAGATATGTGAACAATTCCTTCAGTCAGTAAGCACCCATCCCATGCTCCAGGTGGTCTAACAACTAGGAGTATACAGTGAGCTGTACTGTAATTATACATCCAAGCACCACACACAAACATCCTTCAGACGTCCTCTCCTGTTAAAAAACAAAAGCAATTCTTGGCTCTGATAGACCAAGCTTGGGGTACGCAAGCCACAGAAGACATCCTGTTCCTCAACATGCCAATAGTTTACCTCTTTTAAACTGAGATACTACTTGAGTTGGAAGTGCCACTAATTCCAACTATTACACTATGGCAGAGGAAGAGAGAGTCTTTAAAAGGTTAATACCAACATCTTAAATTCCACCTGGGAATTCACAAGTCAGCTCTACAAGGTACTTAGAGTACTAAGTAAATGGCCTGTCACATACTGCACTAGTTTCAGTTTCCAAACAGTCTCAGGATGTAACTCCATGATATACTGCAATACAGTAATCTAGTATGAAAGTGACAAAAACATGAATTATGGTAGTGACATCCATATCTGAAAGAAACTGTCACATTTATCTTCCAAGGTACAAATGAAAAGAAATTCTCTTAGCTGCACCTGAGGAGCCAATAGCTGCCTCAAGTTTATAAAAATACATAAATTTCAAACCTGTCAAACAACAGCGACACTTATCCAATCAGGGATGCCAAAATAATCCTTGCTGGCTTTTCTGGTTGCTTCCACCACATTTGCATCATTAGCAAGGTTTAGTTTTAGTTAAGTGAAGCACTTACCTCTGTTTCTTTTTCTTCTATAATATTTACAAGCCCCAGGAAAATATTCTGCAGTTTGATCAAAAAAGGTTCCGGATAAATCGCCCAATCTTCCCATGCTCTGAAGCATGTCATTACCCGTTGCTAAAAACAGAAAAATGCTAGCTCTTTGTAATAAGAGGTATTTTTAAATTATCAGAAATTGATAGCATAGCACTATAAAACTATAAAGTTTTAAAACATGCATGTAGAATATAATCAATTTTCAACAGTAAAACAAATACTGTATGTTTTCTGAACATATAAATTAGAAATAAATTTACTTTAAAAAAGTAGCAAATGATCATTCTCTGTTAAGGATTTATAAAGTCTAATTATCAACCACTAATAAACAAAAAGGATGAAAATAAAACTGTGTATTTTGTGCTCAGCAATTTCTTTTAACATTAAGATTTCTTTCACAGAAGGGGATATGGTCTAACATAAAACTAAAGTGATCATACCACAACAAATTCATTCTCAAATGCTACATTTCTTTCCCAATACCACGAGTATATAATTCACTAATTCATTAATTAGCTGTTGGTTTTTTTCCCCATTTACACTGATCACTACCTTTACACAAAAAACTTCTAGGAGAAAAACTGTTTTTCCTTTAATGTTTTTTAAAAGTAACATCTGTATAAGGACACACTTTGAACACAAATTCAAAGCAATTATCTCTGATAAAAGAAACAGAAATGGAACTAAATTCAAAAAGATACTACCCTTAATTTGGAAGTTTCTGGAAGTTGGGGGGGGGGAAGAGTTATCAACATGTTATAAACATATTCTCTTGTGCAGAAGTATATTATTAATTCACATTCTCAATATTCATATTAAGAATAATACACATACCTTGAAATTTTCAGACTGTAAATGGCCTTGTATTGTACGGTAGGTAGCATTGAGATCAGAAAATATCTGACATAATTTTGTTTCAAAACTGGAATTAAACATAATTCTTAAGTTAAACAGCATAACATGAGGATTGCAGTCTAGTTCATGAGTGCCCCTGGAACCTATTCCTTTTAAATATGTGGGTTCATCGTCAGGATTTGTAGCCATGAATTTGCATTGTAAACCAAATACAGTTACCATATATGAAATTTGCTTCAGTGAATGGTGGAATTATACAGGGAGATACTCATCAGTAGGGATGAAGTGGCTGGCATAAAAGATCTTTCCAGGCAGAAGAGTCCCTCTATGAGGACACCACAGTATGAGGCCTGACATGGGGGGGATAGGCTGAGTTGAGGGCTGCAATGTTTTGGAGAGTCAAAACAGTGGTGTAACAAGGCAGCCTGGAAGGCTACAAATAACTTTAATAAGGCTCCAAAGAAACCAAGGAGCAAAAGAGATCAATGGCTTGCTCCCACTCTCTGGTCGTGAGTTCTAGTTTATGCTTATCACAGTGCTTGGAAAATTATGAGTGAGATTCTGTTTTGTATCTACCATCCAGATTTCCAACGGAGAAATTCAACTTTTAAAAATGCTTCTGTCTATAAGATTTACTTGCTATATTACTAGAAGAAACATCAATAGCCCCAATTACATAACGGGCCTCCTCAGTGGTGTGAAGGGGCCACCTGGATGATTCATTGCAGAAAGGACGAGAGGAGGCTAACACTGAAACAACATGGATTTCAGGGAAAATATTTCTATATTCTTTCATTTGTATTCTTTTTGCCTGTGACAGGTTTTCATATGTAGTCAGTTTCTTGATTTCCTTGTACAATATGCTTCTCCTGTTTGTGTGGACTTTTAACACAGGAAGTCAGAAGCAAAGAAATGTGATTGTGAAACAACAAAAATCAGCAAGGAAACGTTAGGGACAGATGTATCTAAAACACCTAACACCTCATCAAATTCTTTTAAAAATATTTCAAGGTGTCATTCTCTTCTTTCACTCCAAAACTTCAAAATGTTTGGCAGTAAATTCAATACAACTGACCACAAGATAAGAAATGAAGGTGATAAACGATGTCACAAAGAGCTGATGTTCCTATCGTTCTAATTCCTGCTGCTATTTGATCCACTGATATGATTTAGACCACAAACCAGTGGCAAGAATAAGATGAAAACTAAGAAACTAAGTGAGGAAAACTGTGCTAGGAGTGGAAGGAAAAAACTAAAAAATATTGTTTAAGGTAGTGGCCTGACTGTTGCAAATGGGTACTGGGTCCATGAGGCCATTTCTAAAATTAAAGCCAATAAAAGCCATGTGTATAGATGATCCCATGTGGAAGAAGGGGGAACAAAAAGAACCCACCTACCACATATATTTTAAAAACATGCTATATGTAGTATGATAGGGTATGTCTACACTACCCCGCTAGTTCGAACTAGCGGGGTAATGAAGGCATACCGCACTTGCAAATGAAGCCCGGGATTTGAATTTCCCGGGCTTCATTTGCATAAGCGGGGAGCCGCCATTTTTAAAACCCCGCTGGTTCGAACCCCGTGCAGCGCTCGAACTAGGTAATTCGAACTAGGCTTCCTATTCCGAACTACCGGTACACCTGGTGAAAAGGGGGGGGGTGCTGATGTGAGTGTCCCTCCTCCCCCCACTCCTATACCCTATCTCCGCACAGAGAGAAGGGGATGGAGGAAGCTTGGCAATGCAAATATCTCTGTCACTGTCACACAGTGTGTGTGTGTCTGTCATACTCACAAACACACACTGTCCTTCCCTCTCATCTCCTGACACAACACATATGAGGGGGGTTGTTGTTACTTCTTTTAAACTGCTTGCAGAGTGGGTTACTTTTGGGTTTTGACTGGTTTGTGCATTTCATAATTTTCATTTCTCTTTATGCTTAAATGTAATTCTTTGAGTACTGAGTTCTAAAATGCTTAACCTGTCATGGCTGGAGTAATTATCCCTGTGGTAACTGCTGCTCCTGGATGTCTCCACATGCTGTCCTTGCCGGGAGACATCACTCCCATTGATCAATAAGGGGGAACCGTGGCCAGTAGAAGCTGTGGGATCAGTGCCTGTAGGCGAGCGGCAGCACATGGCGCCATGGAGCCACTGCTGTGCATGCCAGCTACTTTCAGGAGTGGTACAAGACCAGGGAAGGAGTAAGCCTGCTTTAACTCCACTGCTCCACCACCCAGAAGCCATCTCAGTTAAACAGAGCCCAGCCAGAGCTTGTACCCTGAACCCTTGTCCCAGCCCTGAACCTCCTCCTGCACCCAACCTCCTGCCCCAGATGTGAGTCCCCCTGCACCCAAACTCCTTCCTAGAGCTTGCATCCTGAAACCCCTTCTGGACTCCAACCCTGAGCTAAGCCCGGAGCCCCTACCACACTCCAAACTCCTTGGCCCAAAAGCAGAGCCTGCACCCCAACTCCCTATCCCAGCCTGGTGAAAGTGAGGGGGAGAGAAAAGGGGTGGAGTGAGTAGGGTGAGGCCTTGGAGAAGAGGTGGAGCAGGGGCAGGACATCAAGAAGGGTATGAAGAAAATGGGGCAAAGGTATTGGGGTTTGAGGTAGATCTTACATTGCACTTAAACTGAAAAGGTGATCTTGTGGTTAAAAAGGCTGGAGCCCACTGAACTAGATGGATATACTTTTAAGGCTATGATTACATTCCTTAATTTCTGTAAAGAATTTTAAAAAACTGATACTTACAATTTTCTATAATAAGAAGCATTGGCAACTTTAGCTGAAGAGTTGTATAATACATCTGACACCAAATATAATCTTGCAATCTACAATAAAGAGCATCCAAATTAAGATCAATTTAAAAAAATTAAATTATGCTGTGATAATATTGTAATATTTTCAGATAAATCTAAAGACATGGAAATTCAAAATACTTTGGGCAGTTGTAAATTAAACTAGCTTGATGCCAACTATCCTTTCACATGTTTCTCTCCACTGCCAACAAGAAAAGTCATCAGAACTTAAGGTTATACAGTGAATGTATGTACTGAACAGGTAAATATTACATTTCTGATTTATTTTCCATCTGTATGAACACTCACAATATTCTATTCAGGCAGTGAACTGGCAACGCTTCCCTCACCCATATACAAGGCTAATTTGAGAACGTGAAAAGATTCAAATGGAAAAATACTAGGCAAAAAGAAAATAAGAATTTGCTTCAACAAAATGGCACCTCTCAGAAGAATGTAAAACAATCTTCAAACTCTGGTTTTAATACAGAAACTCAGTATCATCCTAAACATGGGAAACAATTTTAATTGCATGCACTCCTTGAAGTGAAAGATCCCCAATTATACTTAGTATGATTAGAGAAATGCTTTATACCTTTTTAGGAAGAGGAGTCTTCAAAATGGACAATGACTCAGTAATGCAGTCTACAATTTCTTCAGCAGCTTCAGCATTATTAAGACAGAAAACCATTGCATCGCCAATATCATTCTTACGAGGTGTTAATCCACGCAGGATCTCCTCTAACTTGTCCCTCTGTCTAAAATTTCACAGTGTTTTTCACATTTTAATATAATAGAATATCACTTTGCCTATATGTTTCTAATTA
Source organism: Pelodiscus sinensis (assembly GCF_049634645.1). Lineage (NCBI taxonomy): Eukaryota > Metazoa > Chordata > Testudines > Trionychidae > Pelodiscus > Pelodiscus sinensis. The sequence continues at coordinate 21,806,305 of NC_134720.1, read as the reverse complement.
AGCATGTAGTGAAATCAACTTGTTTAGGGCCAAAATAAACTTAAATAATCAAAATGTAAAAACAAACTAGCCAACCAAACAGACCAAGTCTACTATAAACTCTCCTCTAATTTATGCCACATTGTAGCCTATTTCCACAGCTGCACATATTGCAATAATTACATGGTGTAAATAAAGAATAATGAAACAGAAGTACATACTAGGGATGTTGAGTAAACTAAATTTAACATTGACTAGCCAATGGATTTTCCATCAACTAGTCAATAAGCGAGGGAGCCACAGCAGGGTTAGCTCCCAGCCGTGGAAGCTAACTCCACTGAGGCTCTGCCTTTTAAAGGTATTAAAAGCTAGCAAGCTCTAAATATATTTAAAAGGCTGGAGCGCAGCAGGGGGACCCGGCGCGAGTCAGGCCAGTTGATTTCCGTCTTGTGTTGGGTTCCTCCACTATGCACCAATCTTAAACGTAAAAAGGCTAAAGCGCAGTGGGGAGAACCCAGAGCAAGCCAGGAATCAGCTGCCCTGGCTCATGCCGGGTTCTCCCCATTGCACTTCTGATTTTTAAATGTATTAAGAGCCAGCTCATGCCCAGTCCCCACTACCTCCCATGCCTCCCCTGCCCTCCACAGAGACAGTGCTAGGGGAGAACCAGCTTTTTTAAGCCGGCTCTCCCTAGCACCAGCTCCTGCTTCCCACGCTTGGGGAAGTGACTAGTTGAGGGACTAGTCGACTATCCGCTTAGATCCCTAGTCCACACATTTTTTTTTAAACATATGAGGGGGGAGTTGACAAAATGGAAGACATATATAAGGAGAGAAAGGTTATACCCTATTTTCCTCTCACAATTATGTAACAAGTGATTTAACTATTTTGACTGCAATAGAGTTATTCCTAATTTATTTCTGTATCAGACCTGTGACTGTCAAGTTTTTATGGGGTATTTCAATACAAAAAGGTATTCACAATTCGTGTTCTTGTCTACTCTCCTTTGTGTATAATAATCTTAGAATTTGTGTGCCAAACGAAAGGTAAGACTATAGAGAGACTAACAGAGTTTTCCAGCTTCTGTTTTGAATTGAGTTGAAGTTTTCAATAAGTTCAGCCACAAAGTTCCTTCTGTAACATAACACTTTGTTGTGCACTACTGATATTAACATGTCACTGCAGTTAGACTAAACGGAAGAAAATTTATATTGCCCTGTGAACTAACTTTCCCTCTGCCAATTAGTAACTATTTCATATTTTAATTTCCAGTTAATGAAATCATCAGATATAAAAGTATTAAAATCCATCTATCTAGAATAGGGTCAAGGTGGATCAAATGCTGGTCATTGGTAGAACTCTGAAAATCTGCCTATATCCGCATTATATCAATGCAGATGTCCACGACTCATTTTTGTGGATACAGTTGTAGATTCAGATACAAACTCAGATATAAATTAGTGCAGGGCTCTAATGATAGGATGAGTAAACAGGGACAATATTTACATTTAAGTCTTTTCAGACATCCAAAGCAGGCAAGTTTTAACTGTTCATTTATTTTCTCCAGCCCACTCTGGAATTAGTGTCACCCACCAACACATGAAGATAAGAAAATGACAAATACTTTGACATTATCCTCCCTTAAATAGGGGGCTGCACTGACCAACAGTCTGAGCACTTTTCAAGCAGTTAAATAAGCAAGGGTGGGAAAACTCAACAAAATCTAAGTCAAAAACCAGATGTGACTTGAAATTAATCACACTAAAAATTCATGAACGATACTAAAAACATACATGCAACAACAGTTCTAAAAGAGATCCAAACTCTTAACATTACAGTAAAACACAGTAGGGTATCTGGGATAGCATGCCATACTATTAAAAAAATTAGCAGATAAGACATCACAATGACATCTTTGAAAATACTAGATCTTTTAAGTTCTTACTCCTCCTTAAGTGCACCCTTCTTGTTAGGTTCCTCTACAAAGGCTTCAGTTTCTTGCTCTTCTGACATCCCATGCAGGTATGGATTTAATGGTGGCGGCCTCCAAAATGATCCATTTTTGAACATACGAAAATCTTCTGTCCTCCATTTGGTTGGAGCATCTCCCTAAAAACACAAAACATTTCACTCAGTGTTCCCGTACTTTATCATGTGCAACATTGTGAATTATCACTAACATTTTACTTGCCTGTAAAATTGAATAAAGCTTCCATCTGTAATATACATGGGCTGGAGTTTGGTTTTCAAACAAAAACCTAAGTAAGGTACGAGGGGGGGGGGGTAAAAAGTAAAGCATTATTACATGTATACCTTAAAAAGTAAAGTATTATTACATGTATACCTTAAAACACACACACACAATTCAAAGGAAACACTATTTAAATAAATGAAAGGCATCAATATGCAACTCCTTCCCCTCATCCCACTCTGGCCACAAGCTACTTAAGAGCAGCAGAAATAGAGCGTTGCCCCTGCACAGCGATAGCAGTTTGGGGGAATCAATACATGGAGACACAGACAAACAGCAGGATGAAATGCAGAACTCCATTAGAGCACCTTGTGCTCCAGGACAGAGTAGGATTTTGATAGCACAGCTACTGGACCTATACAGATTAAGTGGCTTGTCCTTCAGCAAGTGGGAAATATATGAGCTTGAAGAGTTATTATAGCCCCCAAGACTGAATTTAAGTTTTTCATAAGTTTGTTTTGTAGGAAATTTTGAAGTTTCATTCAGATTCAGGACAAAAGGAAATTACAAAATGCCATAGTTTCTTGTGGGACAAACAGCAGCTGTGCTAGGGATTTTATCTGATTCCTGCTCCAAGTTAATATAAAGACTCCTAACTTCTACTGGAGTCTGGTGTTCATATAATATATTGTGTAAAATATGCATTTTATACTTCATTATCAATGACATTGAACTCTTCAGACTACTAGGAGTCGCATGACATTTGAAAGAATTTTATTGTACCAATGGCTATAATAGCATGAGAGCTTTCTGAAACAGTTTATCATTGGAAAAACACCTACTTTACCATTTGAAACAATCAAAATTTCACTGACAAAATTTTGTCTTTAAAATATTAGAAAAAATCATGCTGAAAGTGTCAAAACATAATATTTTGTTATTTAACACAAAAAATTTGTTGTGCTTAAAATTAATATAATTTTGAAACTATTTTGTTTAGAAATTTTTGTCAGGGAGGAAATTTTGTTTCACAAAAAATGCTGACGTTTTAGCTTTCATTCTGATTCAGGACACATGAACAATTAGTAAAACTCACAAATTTTCAAAAAAATAACTTATTTACATTCAAGATACACATCCAGAAAACATCTCCCACTATAATTAAAAAAAATACTAACAATAACTGAAACAGATTCAATGTTACTGAATATTAAACAAAATAAGTACCTGAACATTGGATTGTTGATTTCTCGGTTCATGATCATGGCTTCAAACATAGGCCCTTCACGTACCACGAACTCTATCATTCGATGTATTAATGCGAGCAAATTCCTACAACAACAACACAGTTAAAGAAAAATGGATTCAGACCTAACGCTATATAAAACTACACTCCACCTAAAATACTATTACTGTGTGCAGGAGATTATTTTGCTGTACTGTTAAAAAAAGTAATATAAAAAGGTAACATGGAGCAATGTTAAATGTGCATCAAGAACACAGGCATACTAAAATGAAAAGATGCCTGATAAAGGTGGAGTGTGCATTTTCTACCTGAAGCTCATATTCCTAAATTTCAACAATTTAGCCCATGTCTTCTTCTTCCTTAGTCAAAACATAATGATCTTACTTATAAAAAAGGGCAACTGAACACCAAAAAGTTTTCTAAGTTAGTCAACGAAAAATTATCCCTGAACTAGTACTGATACATTCTAGTTTAATGTATCATTTAGTGTTGATACATTTTAAAAGTTAGTGTTCTGTAGACTGTCTATTGTTTGCTTGTTATACTTAAAATTAATACAAATTATCATGTAACCACTTTAATAGAAACTCCATCCAGCTTTCAAGTTAAAAAATACAGAAGAAAAAATGTCTGAGGGTGCAAAATTGTGCATCAGCTTTCCTTATACAAACCAGATGAAGATTTTATTAAAATTAGGTCATTAATGAGCCAACATCCTTTTGATCGACATTTTAAGATGTATGCCATTAAAACAAACCTGTGTGTCATTTATCAAGACATACCATTTGCTGTTTCATCCATTCTGTAGCAACCCAAACTCAATAAGCCAAATTAAAATTCCAAAATCTATAAAGAAAGCTAGATTCCATGTTGTTCCCCACAACAGCCTTAGACATTTACAGTTAGACAAATCTGTTGGATGAAAATCTGAAGGTATTATTTAATTTGAAAATTTAGGCCCACTTAAAGACTGATAAAACTCCTGTAATATGGCAGAACCTGATTTTCAATCAGAATACATTTATTATTTAACAGTGACCTTCTTTTGGCTAAATTAATATTAAGTATAATGGAAACAGGTTTACATTTTGAAACAGGGCCCTAAGTTTTCAAATATAGGTCACATCCTGCACATCAATGAAAGGCTTCACAATGTAAGTGTTTCAGATGTGGTACAAGCAAAAAAAAACAAAAAAAAACACAGCTTTATTTTTAGCTGCTTTGTGTTTCTATCCCATATCAGTTATTTAAAAGCAAAACAAAAGGATATTGGCTCTTCAAACATTGTACGTATATTTCCCTTTCAGTGACTCCAAAATAGGATAAAATCCATAAAGTATTATGTTTAAAATTTGGTAACTGTTCATAAAAGAAAAATAACAGAATTACTTCATTTGTGTCTCCATGTACCATATGATTACTAGGTGATGGCTATTTTATTTTTTACCATCATAATAGTTCAAAGCTCTCACAAATATAAAATTCGTAATTGGACTATTTTTTCCCCACAAAACTAAAGAATGTAATGAAAAATAAATTTAAGACTAAAGAAACATAATTTGTTCCTACAGCTTAGAAACTGGCAAATGGTCTGAATTATGCATTAATTATTACTAGGACTGCATTTCCTTCATATATTACACAAAAGACCAAAAGCAGTACTTCAACTAAGCCCTACTTAAAACTCAGTGTTTTTCTGCATGATACTACATTTGACAACAAGCCTGGAAACATTCTGCAGACAACATACTCAAAATAATTCTGCAGCCATTTTATTCAGTGCAGTGTTCTGAAAGTCCAAGTAGCAAGAATGTTTCATAAACAGCAAGCTAATTACTTGAAAATAACAGTGAAAAATTAAAATGAGATTTGAGCCTCCTGATGCTGATAAATTCATAGATTTTTAAGGTGAGAAGGGATCATTGTGATTAGCAAACCAAAGTTCTTGCATAACACAACCATGGAAGTTCAACCAGCAACTCCATCAAGTCCATTTATTTGTGACTGAACAAAAGCATATATTTTAGAAAAATATCCAGTCTTAACTGCACAACTGCACAGGAGAAAAGATTTAGTACATCACACTTCTGACAAGACCATATCACTTTTAATACCTATAATGAGAGTACAATACTTTAAAACCAGTTTCGCTTGCAAAACAATGAAAATATAAACAGAAAATTTTCAGTGTATAAACTAAAATATATACAAAATTAAGTATTGTTCGAAGGAAAAGAAAGGAAACTGGCTTTATAATCATAGGCCTCTAATCTTTCAGATATGTACACATTATCTGCAATTGTATGAGCAGTCCCATTGAAGTCAATTACATAAATTTGCACAGTAGGGACATCATATAGTCTTTTCCCACTACTGGCATCACTAATGTCACTTCAATCAAGTTACCAACAGGAAGCTAAAAAACACTGAATTCAAAATTATTTTTGAACACAGTTCAGGTAATGTGATAAGTACTCCTCACCACATGAACTTTCAAAATGCTGCAATACATAAAATGGGAGCATAGTTTTCTTTGAAAGCTAGTTACATTACAAACATTCCTATTTCAATACTTGCTTTACTAACCAATACAACTTACTAAGTCTGATTTTAAAGGCAAATTCCTGCTGGCCACTGTAATAATTCCACATCAAACTAATCAAAAGTTGCATTATCCTGAAATTTAGTAAAATTACACTGTTTGTGTATGCTGGAAAATGTGTTTATACTACTGCCTTAAACTATTTACACAAAACCCTTTACACACAAAAAAATAGGGGCTATTTTATGACAATAAAAACAGTGTAGTACAAAAGGATGATGGTTTAAAGTGCATTATTTAAAAATGTCAATTATCTTAAGTTGGCCAACAAAAAATTTCTTTCAGTTACAATAAAACCACATTTATTGGAGCCGATCGTACCAATGTCTGGTCAAAAACTGTATACTTTCCCAATCCATCCCATGATGTTTTCCTGGTCCCCCGCTGCCGCAGACAGTTCAGCTGGTGTTGCTCACCAAGGCCAATGTCAAAGAGAATTTGGTTTCTTTTGTGCTCATTAATTTTTAAACCAGTGTTGTGTTCCTATGTTTGGGAGAAGGTTTTAGCTTAACTGAGCAAGGGTGTACCTACATCAATGCCTTGGCAGTTAAACTAATGTGAGGTCAAACTTAAATACATACTCATTGCATTACAGAACACCCTTTTCTACCTGATTACCTATTTAGTTGACTGCTGTGTATGAAGTAAACAAAAAAAACAAAACAAAACAAAAAGGGTAATGAAGCTCAATCAATAGGGTCAACTACACCAGAGTTCTGAGTTATGTGTTCATAATTCTGAAAAGAAAGCAGTATATACAGAAATGTTATAGCTCTGAATTATTCAGATGTTAATGGCAAGATCTACAGAACTGTCACTAATCTTAAATACTTCTCAGACTAATGTTCTCTGATTAAATTACATGAACTATACCCTAGTATTCAAGTCTGGCTGCTGAAAATCATAATTCTGTTCTTCTCCACCAAACTGCTGAGGTAAATATTAAGTGTGAAATATAGGCTGTAAAATAAATGAATTTCTATTATAAGTAGTATGAAAGAACCATTGCTCAGTCAAGCCATTACCTTTTCCTCAACATCACAATTTTTCTTTAAAATTCCGAAGGGGATATTTTCTATATTTAGATCAGTAATAATAAAGAAAAACATGTACCTTTCTGTTGGGATAACCACTTTGACTATGGCTTGCGACAGAGTCTGTATATGAAGTCACATCAGATAATAAACATAGAATATGTGAGTATTGTTAACAAGTAACAAGCAAAAATATACATATGCATTGAAAATACTACACATCTATCACAAGACTTGCAGGCAATCACTGCTGGAAAGTTATAACTAAGCAATTACATAAAAAGCAGATGGTTGTGTTCAGTGAATCACAAAAGTTCACTAGTTGCAAAGTATTAGAACATTCCTGTCGGAATGCACATCAATGCACTGAATAAGTACTACACTGAGAATAACTAAGGAATTTTAATTTATGAAACAGTTCTCAACTATTTGACCTGAATCATACTAATTTTTCCTACTCTGTTCCCAAGCCTGTTAAAAAATAAACCTATCTTATAAATTTCATTCATTAATCAACAACTTCTTACAAATATAAATCAAATTGGCTTGTGTTTAAAAAAATACTTACCCTTCATTTTATTGTCATAGCTAATGTTCTAAAAACCTCTGAAAACATTCTGACTCCAGCTATTCTCAAATACTGACTCAAAGTCTGAACTTACTAGCAGCCATCTAGACAGAAGAACTATTTTATGAGCTCATTCTAGTGTAAAAATTAAGCTATCTGAATTCATATGTAGCATTTGCTTTAAAGGAAATAATTTAGACACTGCAAATCTGGCAGCTTACGAAAGGGGGGACGTAGGAGAAAAAACCCCAGGGAGTTTGGAGGGGGAAAATGATGGCCAGATTTAAAAGAGAAATAAAAATAAGACAAGGCCCAATACCATGGCCTAATGTAGTCAGACAGTGCCTCAGGGATAAAGGTCCCTTAGGCTAAGGCGGGGAACAGCTCAGTTTGTGTAGCTAAGGGCCACCAGAAACAGACTGAACAAAGCAATTCTATAAAGCCATTGAAAAAGACTACCATAGATTTAATATATATAAATTAGATATGGCCCATGGTACATTTTTAAGTTACCTTCTCAAAATCCTCCTTGTTTTTTGGTGGTGGTAACATCGGAGCATTAGGATTCTTCAATCTCTCTCTAGGCTGAGCGTTAAAAGGCAGTCCTGATGGAGGTGGAGGGAGGGTGTGCTCCATCATGGAAGGTGGAATGTATATTGGGTGTGGTGGAATAGGTACTGCTTTGCCCCAACCTAGCTTCATTTCAAAGGACATAATCATCTTGCCTGTAAAAGTGAATTAGTTGAAAAAAACTGTAAGCAATGTTATAAATTGGTACTGTGCCACTGTTCACAATGTTTCCTTATGGCTTTTGGGCCCAGACCTGCCTATACTAAAATTAATCTGTTTTCACTTACTCAGGTAAGATTATATCAAGATTGCACTTTACTCGGGAAGTAATAGCAAAACTGTTTAAACGGTTAATTGATAAGCATGAACTTATCAGTTACCAGAACAGTTACATGCAGGCTCACCCCCCACGCCCAGGGAGCCAGCTGCCACCTCTACACTGCTGCCTCTGTCACGGACAGCAGCAAGCTTCCCAGTAGAAGGGAAGCAGGCAGGAGCCGATACATGCTGGCTTCCAACACACACCATCTCCAAGGGAGCTAGCTGTGGCCCGTGCTGCGTTCTCCCTGTGAATGGTGCCGGCAGCTAAGAGCCCCAGTATGCATGCACTGGCTACCAGCTCCACTCCCAGGGAGCCCACAGCTTGTAGTGATTATAGTCACATTACCTAATTAACTGCTTTTTAACATCCCTACAGGTTACAACCATCCAAAATGAAAATCCACTACATAAAAGATTTTTGGAGGGGTTCAAAGTATGCTGTCAAAAGAGTACCGTGCACATTGATGTTGAATTGTTAAAAACTAACTAAATCCACAGTAACCATAAAGTCTTTGCATATATACTGGTGATTAACACTCCATTCTCCAAATATTAGGTTTCTCCATATGGAAGTTCTGAAATGAGTACTAAACAAAAAAAACTACTCTTCAGAAAAGGCCAAAGATAGTATGAATAAAATATACAGGAAAGTGAACAACTCTCACTACAAAATAGGAAGTATGTAAGGCAAAGACAATAAAAACTGTTCATTATTTATTCCCCAATTGGGATAAATATGTAACTACTAAGTTAAAAGAAAAATCTGAAGTTTTATTCACAGATAAACAATTTAGTGAGTGTAAATAAAAATATCACACATTTTAAATGCACTTTTGCATTTAATTTTAAATGCATGACCTTTTTGAGCATGATCTCTTTATTATCCAAAACATTCTGAATTCCCTCTGGGAATTTTCAACTTCAAAGCAACCACTGGCAGTCATTGTGGCAAAACTGAATTAATCACAAATTAGCCATTCTATAGCTTGTTGTATCTTCCTTAAACCAAGTAAAAAATTTTTCACTCACTCGCAACAACAAAAAATTGGATATGTAGGCTGGAGAGAAAGCCTTTCCATTCACCCACAGTTACATGAAAGCAGTACTTTAAGTACTTTTTCCTTTCGTTTTTTGTGTTATTTCTTCATTTGGCAGGTTTTTCTTTTCATAACTTGCCAGTATTAACAGCACAGGATTTGTGCATCAAGTCAAAGTTTTTGAAGATCACTGTCCTAAATTCAATTGATTCTAATACTCATATCAAATTGATGAGCTATAAAATAGTTTGTAGAGCATTATTTAGGCCTAGTTTACACAAAGAGATTTGCCAATACAGTGGTACTATGGGAAATGTCTGCACTACCCCCTTTGTGAGCAAAACTTACGCTGCTCAAGGTATGAAAAAAACCCACAAGTCTCTGAGCGGTGTTAGCTTTTTGTCAACATAAGCACTCCTGTGCACAACCAACACTCTCCCACAAACATAGTTACTGTCTCTTATTTAGGTGTTTGTATTATGTTTACAGGAGAGCTCTCCCCCATCAGCAAAGAGTGACTACATGAGCGGTCATAGAGCAGTACACTTCATTGGTAGTTGTGCAACTGAGGGTATGTCAAGACTGCATCCCTCTGTCGGCAGAGTGATGCAGATTAGGCAGGGTGACATTGTAAATGAAGCAGGGATTTAAATATCCCGTGCTTAATTTGCATAAAAGTGGCCACCGTTTTTGCAAACAACACTTTGTCAGCAAAAAGCAGCAGTCTAGAGGGGGATCTGTCAAGAAAGAAAGCCTTTTTTGACAGATCCCTTATGCCTCCTTGCAGGGATCTGTTGAAAAAGGCTTTCTTTCTCAACAGTTCCCTTTTTAGACTGCCGCTTTTTGGCGACAAAGTGCTGAGTTGGCAAAAATAGCAGCCATTTTTATGCAAATTAAGCACGGGATATTTAAATCCCCGCTTCATTCGCAATGTCGACCTGCCTATCTGCATCACTCTGCCGACAAAGGGATGCAGTCTAGACGTACCCTGACAGTTCACTCACGTAGATATGGCCCTAATATAGACCCAGCTAACATTATTAAGAATGTGCTTTCACTGGAATCGTTATGTCATTTCCCCAAATGAAACACACTACATCTTCAAAACACTATTTTGCCAGTCTATCCGCATCTATACCAAGATTTTGGCAAATATGAAAATGATGTAACAATTTCACACTTCTAATCAACTTTATTATAGTAGCACAAATATTAAGTATAGACCTGCCTCAATTCACACCTTTAACTATTTACGAAAAATAATCAATTCACTATTTAAATGTTTTAATTATGTATAATACAGTAGCATTCTTTCCACCCTTTGCAATTAGAAAAACTATTTCCACTCTCAGAGGAAAGCAAGCCATAAAACTTCAATCTTATTTTTAAATGGCATTTAAAACTGCACTAGCAAATAAAAATGAAATAAGAATATGGTAAGTTTCAAACTTTTCTATCACATGCAATGTTTTCAATAACATTTTGAAACACTGAGAAGTCCTGTGGCACCTCATAGACTATCACAGTGTTTCCCAATTGGTGCTCCACGGACCCCCGCAGTTCTGCGAAGCGAAAGTAAGGGTTCCGCGAGGAGCCGGCACTCCCCTGCCCCCTCTTAAAGACAGAGCTTTTTTGCGTCAGGTCTCTCCCCCCCCCCCCCCAACTAAAAGTGGAGGGGGGTGTCTTTGCCTCCCCCCGACTAATCGCAAAGCAACTCTAGAGGTTCTGTGGCCAAATAAAATTGGGAAACACTGGACTAACAGATTTATATAGACTAAATCTGATAGATTTATAGACTGTTAGTCTATGAGGTGCCACAGGACTTCTCAGTTTATGCAGATTCAAACTAACATGGCTACCCCTCTGATTCTGACACAACTTAACTCTAGGATACATGTCTACCAAACTTATAATCAAGCCTCCCACAAAAGGTAATTATGACTAGACACAATTTAAAGTCCCTTTTACCATTTAAATTCTTTAATGCTCGTTCAGCATCTCTCCTGTTCATAAAGGCAACAAAACCACAGTTCCTCTCTCTGGCTCTTTCCTCATCAGTTCTTGGCCACATAATTTTAACACTAGCTAATGGTCCAAACCGCCCAAATTCTTGACATAACATCTCTTCATTCATCTATAGGAAAAGAAACCAGAATTAGCATTTAGCTACAGATTTGGTGAAGCACATATATCATGCTGAGATATTATTTCTCTCGATTCTCGGAAAAAACAGGCAACTATGTAGATCAGTGGTTCTAAAACTGTGGGGAAGTGGGTTGTAACTTCCTTTTAATGAGGTTGCCAGGACTGGTTTAGACTTACTGGGGCCCAGGCCTAAATCCTGAGCCCTGTTACCCAGAGTCAAAACCAAAGCCCCAGCACACAGAGCTGAAGCCTGAAGGCTTTAGCCCTAACCAGTGGGGCTCAAGTTTTAGGCCCATCTTCTTTGCCCTACCCCAGAATGGCAGAGTTCTAGTGAGCTCAAGCTTCAATCCCCTCTCCTTGGTTCATGTAGCAATTTGTATTGTCAGAAGAGTTTTGCGGTGCTATGAATTTTGAGAACCCCGACGTAGATATATGTGAGTTTTCAATGTGGTGCTGTTTTTGGCCTCATTCTTGGGGGAAGGCTTGAAAAGGAATGTCTCATATTCTGACCCAACACAATCAGGCTTCAGCTCAGCCTGATCTTTTCCAGCAAGGAGATCTACAGTAAAAATGTTTCCACAGAAAATGCTGCCCTCAGTATTCCACTGTTTAAATCTGAATCTACAGTGTGATAATATTTTTCACTAATAAATACTACTTTAAATGTACAGTCTAATTATTACTGGTCACCATAAAACAAAATTTCACTGAGATAAAAATCCACAGAAAATTCCTGAAAGAGTTCAACTGGAGTCAATGTAAATAGTGCTCTTGTTACATGGCTAAATTCCACATTACCTGAGGATTAATGTTTCCAAGGTACAAATTTGTTGTGCTTGGATCACCAACATCATGTGAACCTGGTGCGTAATCATCCAGTACTAAAATGAACAGAAGATTATTATAATCCAAAGCATTAATTTAAATGAAACAATATAGTACTAAATGAAAAAGAATCTATATTACCACCAGAAGATCTGTTTCTTCTTGAAGGAGCATCCACTAAATAAAAAGAAATTATGTATATTTAGTCTACACATTTTTTCAAACACACACACACACACACACACACACACACACACACACACACACACACACACACACACACACACACACACATAATAAAATAATGATTACTTACTGGAACGGCGCTGGCCATCTGAATCCGACTGAGGAGGCTCAAAACGACTTAATCTACCTTTTGTTTTATGCCTTTCATCACGCTCCTCTTGAATTCTACAAAAACGTTAAATACAGAGCGCAATTAGCTACAATTTGAGTGATCGTTTCTAAACAATTTTTAACTATATCTTCCAAAATATGAGCATTCAACATTTTACATAAGAACATAAGGCCATACTGGGTCAGACCAAAGGTTTATCTAGCTCAGTATACTGCCTTCCCACAGTGGCCAATGCCCCAGAGGGAGTGAACAGAACAGGTAAATATCAAGTGATCCCTCTCCTGTCATCCATTTCCAGCCTCTGACAAACAGACTAGGGACACAATTCCTACCCATCCTGGCTAATATCTATTGATGAAATTAACTCCCTGAATTTATCTAGTTCTTTTTTGAACCCCGATAAAGTCCTGGTCTTCACAACATCCTCTGGAAAGGAGTTCTACAGGTTGACTGTGCACTGCGTGAAAAAACACTTCTTTTATTTCTTTTGAACCTATTAATTTCATTTGCTGACCCCTAGTTCTTATGTTAAGGGAATAACTAAATAAAACTTTTCCTTATTCACTTTTTCTACACCAGTTACGATTTTATAGAGTGCTCTCATATCCCTCCTTAGTTTCCTTTTTTTAAGTTGTTTTCTAAGTTCTTAAAAGCCAGTTCCCTCCCCCTCTTCCCGCCCCACCACCCCCCGGTGCCAGCACTGTCTTCACAGGGGGCAGGAGAGGAGAGGAGCAGGGGGGAAACAGCATGAACGGGAACTGAAACAGTCCCACTCATGCTGGTCCCACTGCTGCTCCTCTCCCTTTGGAGTGTATAAGAGCCGCCTGCGGCTGTTGTACATTTCAAATGAAGAGACACAGAGGGGAACCTGTGCCAGCGGGGACTGCTTTGCTGCCTGCTGGCACGGGTTCCCACTGCCTCTTTCCATTTGAAATGTACAGGAGCTGCTGTGGCTCTTGTACATTTCAAAAGCAGAGAGGCAGAGAGAACTCGCTGCATCTCTCCCTTTGCAATATACAAAAGCTGCAGGCTGCTCTTGTACATTTCAAAGGGAGAGGTACAGTGGAATAGCAAGCAACCCCACAATCGACTAATCGAGTAGTGGATGGAAATTCCATCCACCACTCAATTAGCTAATTAATCGAAATTTAACATCCCCAGCCTAGAGAATGGTACTCGGGCGCAGAAAATCTCCTCCTAGATCTACCAATCCAGAGAATGGAGGACTTTGGGGGGAACCATCACCATTCTGCCCCAAGAGTGCAGGGACAGGTTGTGAGCCCACACCAGCCACAACTGCAGCAGGAGCATGTGGAGTCTGCTGTACTGGATGACATAAGTAAAGGTGACCATGAAACCCAGCAGGGGCATGCAGTTCCTGGCCACAATCATTGGGAATGCCCACAGAGTCATGACAATGTCTCTGATAGCCAGAAAACATGACCTGGGCAGGGAGGCCGTGGCAAACGTGGAGTCCAGCTGAGTGCCCATGAATTATGACTTGACTGGGGACCAGGCCTTCTCTTGGCCACATTTAAGAGAAGGCCCAACTCCTGAAATGGGTCTCGTACCAGGGCAATGTGGGCCAGCACTTGGTCGGAGAAGAGACCCCGTACCAGCCGGTCATCCAGATACGAAAACACTTGGACACCACTTTTCCTCAGAGTGGCAGCGACTACGGCCATGCATTTTGTGAATACCCAAGTGTAGCCAGACAGCCCGCCCCCCCCCCCCCCCCCCCATCTCATCCATCTTATTTGCCTCTCTGAGGTTCCTGAAGCATACAGGACAGAGAAGGAGCAATAATATCAGTATAGTCTATGCTGGCTCATCTGATCCTGAGGAGCTGAAAACAGATATGAGGAGAGAGAGAGAGCGATTAAGGCAATAAGCTGGCCTCGAGGCTGCGAGAACTGCCCAGGCTGACACCCATGTTGATTCGAACACACACAGTCCCTGGGAGAGGAATTTCCCACTGAGAAAAGAATCCCCAGTAATTCCAATTTAGTTATCTCTCTTACAAGTGTAAATTAAGTTCACAACTCCCTTGTAAGAACTGGTCTCACAAAAGACAGACCAGCCCCATTTGGCATGACAGACAAGAAAGAGAAATACGTGACCCCATGAGTATAAAAATAGGTCCAGCAACACACTCACTCTGAGTATCATTCTACCCTCTACCTGCTGATCAGGTTAGGTGTTTGACCTCTCGAGGTTCTATGGGGGCGCCCACCTCATATTTTCGTCTTTCCTAGGAATTGAGGGACCGGCCCTGGCCTGACCTGTGCCTCTCGACTCCAGCATAAGGGGGTAAAAATTGTACCTGGATGTGGTCCTCTGTCTTAAGTGTACACATAGAAAGAGTAAGCTGTTACTTGGTACCATTATTTCTATTTTTCTATCTATCTTCTTTGTAACCATTTTTAAGATCTATATTTTGTTAGTAGTTAAGAAATAAAGCAATAGCCATTGTAACCATATGATTTATAAGCTTCCTCAATAAACCTGTAACTGTTTAAGCTTTAACCTGACTCCTTCAGTTGCTGTAATAGAACCAAGCACAATTTAAAAGAACTTCAGCCGGTCATAAAGGGACAGTTATAGGAAGAGCTTGGGCGTTTGGATCTGTGTCACTCCCAGGTGACAGGGTCCACTGGGGCACTTCTCAGCCTTTCCTGGGCTGCCCGCTGCAAAGGAATTATGAATTCTAGCAGCTAAAATCTGAAGTGTAATAAGCTCTTCCTGTACACACTGGGGCGTCTGTTAGCCTGTTTGGCTACCCTCTGCGATGGGACCTCGGTCCTAGCAGTAAAGTCACGGACGTTAAACTATTTTTCGGGGCGCCCTCCAGCCTCCTAGGCTGCCCGCTGCAACGAGACTTTGCGTCTCAGCAGTTGAAGACTTGGGTGTAACACACACGCACATGCTGCCCTGACCGTCGGCTGACACCAAGGGCCATGGACAAGCCGAAGGGGAGGGCAGTAAACTGGTAATGATCCTGGCCAACCATAAAATGTAGGAACTGCCTGTGGTGAGCAGCGAACAAAATATGAAAGTAGGTGTCCTTCAGACTGAGGGCAGCGTACCAGTCTCCGAGATTCAGGGATGGGATGATCAATGCTAGGGTCACCATCTTGAATTTGGCTGTGAAGACGAAGGCATTGAGATCCCTGAGGTCTAGAATGGGTAGTCCAGAATGGCCACTGCACAGGCACCTGTAGCTGAGGGGGCAAAGACTGTTGCACTCCCGGTACATAGTCCTGCTTTAACTGAGGAACCAAACTCCTTGGCTATTCATGAAATGTGACTCCCCCCAAAGGACTAGTAGATGCCATGCACTCTATTGGAGTAACACTCAAGCGTACTAGAAACTGATGTGATGATCTGATTCCTGGTTTGATATCTGTAAAAAGGGAAATTTAAAACGTGTGCCATCGTTGCTACTTACTGTTTTAGTTCTTCTTTGAAGAGTTCTAAATTGCTCTTTTTCTTTTCTTTCTCCCCCTTCTTCAAAGGCTAAAATAAAGAATGTGTCAGCAAGAAAGGTGCTGGATGTTTCAGAACACCACACAATGAAATGGTTTGTCAAATAAATGTTTGAGTGATGTGTATTTTAGATCAGTTCCAGTCCATATTATCTTTGGACTGCAGGTTTCCAAATGACTGAATTGCAGACAAAAATCCACCTTTAAAAACATTAAAGCTGAGCCCTATGAACACAAAGTCAGGAAATACAAAAGTTACGGCAGAATGTAAATCTTAACTCTGTCTTTGGATTTATACATGACAATTCAATCTTTAATTGTGTTCTCATGCTCAAACATTATCTTCACGACGTAAGATACATACTTAACATCTTCTAATGCTGTTTGTCAATCTTATCACTTACTTTAATCATAAAAGTGGACTACATCCTTAGTAACTAAGGGCAAAACTTCACTACAGTGCTACATCGGCACAGCTTTGCCACTATAATGTGTCTCATGCAGACACACTGTGCTGAAAGGAGAGTGCTCTCCTGTTGGCACAATTATTCCACTTTGGCAAGAAATAGAAACTATGTGGGCAGCACAGAATCTCTCACCACCATAGTCCTTCCCATGACACAAATTTCACGTGTACGCTGGTGCTTTTTCACAACCTTGGGTGACATAAGTTAGATCAACTTAAGTGGTAGTGTAGATCAGCCCTTAGGGGTTGAACCCTTAGACTTTGAAAGTTATATTCTATGTCCAGTTAAGTAATTCATGCATACTGAAATATACATTCATACACAAACACTATACTCAAGCAGTATTTCCTTCTATTTCTACTTCAAATACAGAAATAGCTCTGAAGGGATGTTTACTCTTAAAAGGAAAGTGTGTCAGAAAAATACTTGACTTAAAATTAAGAATGAGAATATTCTAATATTTCATGCTTGCTTCTTAATGCATTAATATATGCTTCTTATCTAACCCATGTGACCCATTCTTTCTTCTTTAAGATAGCTTTTGGTTTATGCCCACGGAAGTTCACAATACCATCTACATTTTTGTTAGTTTCTAAGGTGCCACAGGACCATTAGTTGTTTTTTAAGTTCTCAGTTACAGACTAACATCGCTACCCCTCTGAGGCATGTAATTTAATGTAACTGAATACATTTTTCCAGTTAGCTGACATATAAAAGTACTTTTTCCCCTAATCACTAAATATTATACACTACAGCTTTGGGGAAATACTACTTCTTATTTTGTGGAGACATGTTTTGCATTTGGAGGATTGCAGGATGGGGATGGAAGTAGTTGGCAAGAAAATAAAAATTGCTTCCCTCATCTGTTATTTTTTACAATTTTACAAAACAGTAACATTTTCACAGCAACACACTGAAGGGCTCAGTGGGACAAGTAAAATGTACTCAAGAAGTGCAACTAAGTAGCTCTTTTTTGTAACTAAAACTCTGACACACTGAAATGTTTAATATGTTGTCCATTAATATCCAACTCTATAAATCCATGGCATATTGTTTTATGTTTAGGGTAGGTTTGACTAATTTTAATATTACTTATTTTTCCCCCACACTGGCACCCAAGACTATAGGGATATGTCTGGACTACATGCCTCAGCCTATTTTACATGCCTCTGTTGACAATCCGACATAGTCAACAAAGTGGGGATTTAAATAAAAATGTCCGCCGCAATGTGCTGGCTCAGCTGATCGTCGGCACAGCACGTGAGTCAAGACGTGGCTCGGTCAACAGGGGAAGCCTTTGTCAACCACTCCCTTATGCCTCGTGCGCTGCACCGACGATCAGCTGAGCCAGCACAGCATGGCGGCCATTTTTATTTTAATGAAGCCGGGGATATTTAAATCCCCGCTTCACTGACTATGTCGGGTAGCCTATTTTACATGCCTCTGTTGGCAGAGGAATGTAGTCTAGACATACCATAGATGCTTTACACCATCTATATATTGTTGAAAGCATTCTATCTAGAAAACAGGATTAAGTAGCTAAAGACCATCAAAATGAATTGGCCCAGGAACAGCATTAAGTTTTCAGGTTAAACCTTAACTTTCAAATTTTCTGATTTGAGTGTTCATTCGAACCATCTTAATATACTCTTAATAGTTTTTGTAATTTTTTTCCCTAAAAGCAAAACAAACTAACGATATACATGCTGACAGAAAAGAGAGAAAAATGAAAGATAAAATAAGTGCTTCATCTTAGAAGACTTGCCAGGGATAAAAGGATTTTGCTTAAGCTTCAAAAAATTCACCTTGAGACAGAGACCAAGCATGGAAAATGTAAATCAGTCCAAAAGGTGAAAGTTTCTTAAAGTTACATGCATATGAAAACAGATGACAGCTGTTTTGAAAACTGCAAAGAGCTGGTGCTACCAAGTACATATACTTGAATGATTGGAAATTTTTTTTTTAATATTCACCAAATACTAATTCACGATGAAATTATCTTGGTTAAAAGGAATATTAGACCATGTACAATATTTCTTCTGCACAAAATCAAGACAGAGCACCATTTTTAGAGAACCATGAGATACTGTTTTGAATAAAGGACTAGCAGACCTTGACATTGTAAACTCTACGATGATTCACTATAATGTTTGGGCAATCAATGTCCATATCTTAGCTCCTCCAATTAAAAATGTGGATAAAACTACTATATCTAGTTAATGTGTCTAAATGCTTTGAAAAATAATTAAATAAGTAGTAAATATCTGTAAAAGAATAACTTACAGGCTTTTTGGTTTCTATCATTAGAAGAGATGGAGGCTTCTCATTAGAGGATGGCTGACTTGGTGGATTTTTTTGATCTGCAAACCGTGCTGAAGGTTTGTAGATTTTACCTCGTTTTTCATCTGTTTCGTGTTCATCTGGATTTTAAAAAGGAATCCTGTTAGCAGTTACTGCATAATAATGAGCTATAGAACCCAGTTTTTTTTAATTTATTTCTGAAATTCTATCCCTTTAACACAGAATATAAAAAATAGCTATTTATAAATCAAAATGAAATGCTATAATAGTATCACACTCTCTGCAATTTAACTGTAATACTCAGGAAAGGCATGTGTAAAATGTGTAGTTGGTTAATAAAAAAAACTTTACTTTTAATATAAAAAAAGTGATAATTTCACTGACATGCTAGTAAGTTTTATAAACATCTCCTAAAAGCATAATGAAACATTTTGGCGGGCAGAATATTTTATTAGACTTAACACAAAATAAAATCCAAACCTAACCTTTGTTCTTTATAATTATCCAAAAATTGTTAAGGATGAAATATTCAGTCTTACCTTTAGAGGCATTAACAATTCCTCCTCTTACAAAAGTTTTCACTTTATTACCATCACTTCCTTCAAAAGCAGCAAGGAATTCTTCGTAAATTTCTGCAGCTGCCTTCTCATCCTCCTACACACCAAATGTCAATTTGTTTACTATTTTTACAAACAGCAACCTTGAGACATCAAACCTTAAGCGGTCATATGACTTTCTTTTCTTTTTTTTTTTTTCTGGCGCTCATCACATACTGAATTAGAACAGATAAGTTTCACTTTCAGACAAGATGGTTTTTCAGAGCAGATTTTTTTTAAACAATTTATAATTTCAGAGCTAAAAAGAAAGGTCAAACAGAAAAATATTTAAAAAACCACAGACTGTAACCTCTGTGCTGCAAAAAAAAAAAAAAAAAAAAAAAAAAAAATTGTATAGTGTATACTATACGAGTCAAATTGTGTGTCTGAATGAAATTAATAATGGGATCAATTTTACATGGTATATTTCAGAAGTGACAAATAAATACAAATAAGAGGCTGCAAATTAGCAACACTAAATTGCCTCACATTAGGATTTTCAAAGGAGTATGAGAAAGTTAGGAAGCAAAATCCTATTGAAAATTCTGAGAAAGTTGAGCACTTAACTTGCTTAGGCTCTTTAAAAAACTCCAACTTTAATTAGCATCAGTTCACAAGCTAAAGCAAAGAGTTAAAACATATTGAGATATTTTAATGGCCTTACAAAACTTATATATTTCAAGTTGTTCTTAATCCATTTTATATCAGATATGTGCATTTCTGCGCTAAACCATATTTAACAAATATACTGTGTTCCCAAAATAAAAATATCTAGTTTGAAAATAAAATTATTTTGTAGGAAAAAAATATGCAACACTGAACAGTGCCTCTGATACTCCTGATAGCAATTAAAGTCAAACAATATACAAAATAAAACCACACAAGAAAAAAGTGGCCTAAGGTGACAGCAGGTCAAGGGTACGGGCTGATTTCCTGGAAGCTTTTTATTATGACAACAGTCACTGAACTGTTATAACACAAAGCTTCCAGGAAGGCCACAAAATCTGATCTCTCATTCAGATTTATCCCAGCTTTTTTCCCTTTTCCAAGACAGAGCTCTGTGTTCCCCAACATAGTTGACAGCAAATATTTTAAAGATTACCATATGCAGGGCTCGCCAAGCTGCGGCGAGCCCCACTCGCCAGTCACGCTGTCTAGAGTTCTGTGCATGCACAGATCGTTCTGCGCATGGGCAGATCGCCCGAACCCGGCTCTTCTGGGTTGTAATCTACTCGCCACAGGCAAGTAGATTACACAGACTGTCGAGCATAATTTCGATAGTCACTGCCACTTCTTTCTTTGTATTAGCAAATATATCAAGATAATTTAATATATATATATATATATATAAAAATAGAAAAAAAAACCTTGGCTATTTACCATTACCTTCTTTTTTAACTCCTCTTGTTCTTTCTTACTTAAAGTTCTCTTGGCAGCACTCATTTTGCCAATACTGAATGCTTTAAGTTTATTTTCCAAAAGAGGCTACCAAAGGAACAGAAAAAAGCAAATGTTAAACAGAATGTTTAGAAAATTTTTTTTTAAATGAACCTCATTCTTGGAATCTAACATCCAAAATAACGTTTTACTTGGAAAGGACTCAGCCAATCTGCTAGTTGGGAAAAAAACTCCTTGAAGTCTGCCTAGACTTGTCCCACAGGACAGATAGTATTCCAACAGCAATACAGTTTTGAAATATTTTGATAATTTAAAACTATTCAGCAATAGCCTATGGAGAAAAGTTCTGACATCCAAATTTAGATGATGATCTAGGTTGGTTGTCCTGTGATATGCTAAGCTTACTTGTGGGGAAACCTAACCAAGTTTGTGAGCCCAATAATATGGGTCAGCAGAAGCTGAAGATGCCAATGTGGAGAACGGTAAGTTAACCATAACATAGTGGCAACTCCTGCAGCCATTTAAGAAATATGGACAGACACTGAAAATAGTTGCAACTAATCAAATTCTATTGGCCAAAAAAACAATTTTGTGATCCTAGCCAATGTTTTCTCTAATCTTTTCCATCCATTTGTAGAATAAATTTTATACACACTGAAGCATGTGCAAATGTGTACCACCAGTAAAAACAAAAACCTAGCTATGATCTCTCTATTAACCATCTGGGCAGCATATGACTATCTTCTGAGTGGCTGTACAAGCACAAAACTTACAGGGAATACTGTTCCTAGCCAGTTGTGGAGGATTTTAGTGGTAATAAAATTAAAAGAGTGCTGAGAAGTTTAAAATAATATTTTTGCTGGGGGAAGATATAGAAGAAAGTTATATTATTGAGCTCTTTTAGCCCCAGTGCAATTAAAACTTTCATTACCCAATTCCTGATTCTTGCCTCTCTAGCACTATTACACATGAACAACTGAAATACAGGTTGCACCTCTGAAAACCAGCACACTCTAGTCCAGCAACATCCGGCAGAACCATGAATACTCCTGGACCAGAGAGCCCGGGAGCAGCAGGGCCAGAGGAGCCCCACAGCAGTGCTGGGGCTGGTGATCAAAGAACTCCAGCAGTGCAGAACCAGGTGATGGGGAATCCCAGGTGCCCATGGCAGCATGGGGCCAGGAGCTCTAGAAGCCCAGCCACCCATGACAGCACAGGGCTGTAGAAGCCCCGCTGTCTACAGCAGCACAGACCCGGACAACCCCAACAGCCTGCAGAAGTACGGAGACAGGGGCTGAAGAAGCTCGTCCGCCTGCGGCAGCACAGAAACTAGGGAAATATGACTGCACACAACAGCGTAGGCCACGGACAGAGAACCCCTGCCACCCTTGGCAGCCCAAGGCGAGGGCAAAGGTAGAGGGGCCAGAGGCAGGGGACCAGCTGGCTCCTGGCCTAGGTCACCATGGTGCTAAACCAGGGAGGTCCAACTTGTAGTAATAATTGATCATCTTGAGGATTTGCCTGCTTGGTGGATGGAAGAAAGACATCAAGGCACTGAGAGGGAAGATATCAGTTGAGAACAACTTCCCCAAGAAGTGGGGAGGCTAGAAAGAGGAAACAAGACAGAAACTTGTTTGACTATTGGGAGTTTAAAGGATAGTAAATATAGTTTGAATCTCTCTAGTCCAGCACCCTCAGGACCTGACTGGTGCCAAATCAGAGAATTTGCCAAACTACGGGAGGTCAAAATTGTTTAGCCACATTACCAACATTTCCACTGCTTACTGGGCTCTTGGAAGATATTTAGCATAAACTAGAGCTAAATAACAGTACAGAACACAGAGCCAGCACTGATGTTTGTGGACAAACTTTATGGGACCACATGAAACTAGGCCACACACATGATAAGTGGACATCTGACTGACTAAAATCATGTTAGACCATGGATGTTGCCAGATGGGAGAATGATAGATTAGAGAAGTTTAACTGGTATTAATCTCAATTTTTAAATGCCACTTCTGTTTATTATTGAAACTAAGAATCAAAATGGGACTAGGTGAATAAAGAAAACTTCTCCAGTAGTTACCAGAACTCTACATAATACACTTTATCCCATCAAAATATTTTCAGAGTCCTACCACTGCTATCAACTCATTTATACACAAAGTATGGGGCAATTCAGCTGGGGCAGAACCAGCATGCAGCAGCCTGTCCAGGACCGAAGTCAGCATCCGTGGAGCCCAGCAAGACCAGCAGTAGAGTGACCAGTGTCCAACAGCCCAGCCAGAGCTGTCAGGGTGGCCAGCTGGGGTGGAAGTGAAGCCAGCAGTGGGGAGCGGCAGGATGTAGGGGACTCCTCTGGTCCAGCAATTCTCTCGTCCAGGTCCAGTCACATCCTGAAGGTGCTGGACCAGGGAGGTCCAACTTGCAGTTTATTCTAATATTATTATTGCAACAAATATTATATATAGCTCATCTAATATCAGTAAGAAAGGATCTTGTTCTAGTATTTTGTGCCTTTCTGTCAAGAAAGAGAAGTGAGAGGAAGACAAATTCCGTAGTACCATCATTAATTACGGTTTTCTAAATTGTTTAAGAAAATAATCTGAAGTGCTAAAATCACAAATGGCATTTCTCAGAAGCATGCATGCAGAATATGCCAAAAGCTCAGGATGCAGAGACACATACATGAAACTGGCAAGCAAGATTGAAATAATTCTATGTATCATTTACTAATGCATATCAATCATTTATATGTATTACCCACTAATGGGAGATGACTATGGCAAAACAAACTATTCTTTGTAATCTAACAGCTATATTCTTCAGGACTTACATGACTATCTGCAGATCCAGTAGTGTGTACCGCATCTGGAATTCTGGCCTGCAAAAGATGGGGGAAAAGTCACTTACGAATATACAAACAGCATTCACTAATAAGCAAAAGACATTGGCCCTTTCAGATATAGCTGTTGGAATTCCATTTTCATTTCAATTTTCTCTACCTCTATCCCAGCACGCACCTTTGCCCTCATATATTTCAACTTTTTAAAAATATTTGAGCAGTCCAACAGTTATACTCAATATATTGATAGTATCTGAGGCAGCAAAGAATAGAAAAAAGGCTCTTGCAATTATCCATAAATATCTGAATTCTGCTCTTTGGATTTCAGATTATAGAGGTCTAACTTGTATTAGCCTTTAACACTGAGGGTTCTATGTGCACAGATATACTCACACACCAAAAAAGATGGTATCATAATTACCAAATAAAACAAAGAAAACAATTGTAATGTAATTAAAAACATCTTAAGACCATAAATGTGATAAAACTAAAGGAATACATCCACAAGAGACAATCCCCACATCATGGTAATCCCAAAGCCTACAGCTGCTAGAAGTGCAATTTTCCAAAAAAGAAACGAGAACTAAAGCAATCATTTTGCATTTAGTACAATATTTGTAGGGAATTTATACAAAACCCCCAGGACATCCAAACCAAAACAGAAGTTTGTGTTCCACTATTTTCCAAGAACTACACAAAACTTTTATATTAAGACTAATATAGGATACTGAGAAATTACTCTTTGAGGGCTATATTTGTTCATCAGTACATAATTTTTCTAACAGTGGGGATGCGTATTATGTTAAATTTCATCTACATTTCCTAAGGCAGCAATTCCAATCGCTGGTCTGTGGACCAGTGCCGCTGGCTGCTGGGCCACAGCAGCTCTGGGAGGCTGGGGTACACCACCCAGCACATCCCCTCCCGCTTGTTGGAAGAGCTATGTTCTGCCTTGCCTCTCAGCCAACCAGCACTAAGCAGGGGTGGGGTCTCCTTCCAGACAGGAAAGAGCGGTTCTTTGAGTGGTGGGAGGGCTGCACGGAGCCCGGCACAACAGCCTTAGAGCAGTCACGACCTGGGCAACGGGGGGGGGGCTTACCACAGGGGCATCCAGGGTGGGGAGCTGGCACTGGAGGGCTCTGGGGACAAGGTTAGTAGATTAGGGACCTACAGGGGCAGGGCTGGCACTGGGGGTTCTGTGGATAGAGCTAATGTTGGGGACTGGTGGCTGGCACGGGGGGGGGGGGGTTGGGTGCAGTAGGGCTCTGGAAACAGGGCTAGCACTGGGTGGGGGGGTCTGGTGGTGGTGGGCTCTAAGGAGTTGGGGGCTGGCACAGATGTTTGGAATGGAGGGCGATTGCCAGAGCTAAAGCCGGCTATTCGCTGCAGCTCTGGGGGCCAGGGCTTTTGGCAGACGGTATCATTTTGTTTGCATATTTCCACATTCGTTATTTGCATAATGAATATGCAAATATATAAATAAAATGTTCCTGGTCCACCAAAAGTTTGTGAATGGGTTTGCTGGTCCGTGGTATGAAAAAGGCTTAGAGCCATTGTTCTAAGGGCTGTAGGACAGTATAGTGGATAAAATCTTTGGTGAATGTAAAATACACAGCATTTGAAACTCATGTATAGAATGCACAAAAGCACCATGTTCTGTACTCTATCCACTAGTGTGCGATTCCACAAATGTTGGAGGAGGAAAGGAGAGAATAAAGGGAGCAATCTGAACATGAATTCAACGTATATTGTCAGAGAAACAAGAATACTAATATTTCTGGTGGCTTTTTATGTTGTAGAACTCAAATGAGACCAACAAGCTAGATCATACTGATCTGCAAACATATATTAGGTAGCAATTTTTAATCACTGCCAACTGGAGCCTAATTCAAGTAAACCAAAAGTTGGAAAAGTCATGGCCCGGATTCCTACCCTGCAAATACCATCTCATGCTGCTCAGGCAGTGCATGGGAACTCCTTCAGGTGTAATGTGGAAGGCAAACACAGTGAAGTTCAAAGAACTGAAAAGCTGTAAAACTGGCCCCCAAATGATACTCTACTACAACCTGTTCTGACAAGTGGACCTCAGCGCAGAAGAAAAAAAATTACTCCATAGCCTAGTACTTGGGATACCAAAAATTGACAGATGAGGACAGAAACATGCATTCATTCCACTTGCTTAAGGCTTTGCAACACACATACTCTATGAGCATTCTTTTGATTATTTTACAATTTTATCATTTAAATTTTGGAAGAATTGATTTGCAGTATTCTAAGTTGTGGGAAGGATTGTTCTCAAAAGTTTATCTTCAAACAGACATTCTAATACTTTAAAATGAAATTAATCATTTTATGGCTATTTTCAATTCAAAAGTATGGAATCGCACAGCAAAATGGCTCAGTCTTTAAGACTATGCATACCTAGTCGTAAATATTTTGCTGTCTACAAGTTAAATCTCTAAAACAGCTGTAGCCAACCTGCAGCTCGTGAGCCGCTTGCTGCTCTTGCCCCCCAAAAGTGCAGCTCGCGAAGCCACTCCTGCGCCCTGCCAAACAGCCTCCGCCCCAGGCTTCCCTGTGCTTACCGGGTCGGAGCTGTGGGGTTTTAAAAATGGCACCCAAGATGGCGGCTGTTTTAAAGGGACAGCCTCCTTCTTAAAAAATTTTTGCTTTTGGTTTTGCTCGACAATTCTGTTCTGGGGAGCTTTTTTTTTTTCCTTGACAATTCTGGTGCGGTTCTTGGCAATTTTTTCTGTAGCTGTTTTGGCTCTCGCTGTTAAATGAGTTGGCCACTCCTGCTCTAAAAGATCATTTAAGGATTATAATGTAGAGTGGCAATTTATTACACAGCTCTACTTTTACACATTTACTTTAATTTCTCCCTCCCCCCACACACTTTTATTAATAAGTATGTTTCAGTATAAGAAAATGCATATTCAATTAAAATATAAAGGTTGTGTGATATTATTGTTAGGTGACAAAATATTTTTATCCTAGTTATGCTGTTTGAAGACAGACACGTTGGGCTACTGTTGAAACTGAAGGCACAATCAGACATGTACTATAATATACTCCTGGGAGAATTCCACATCACTCCCTATGCTCAAAATTTATGTGCTGCGCAGACACCTATGAGGAGCAGAGCCTGCTCAGCCTTTGCCCCCAGGCTACGGAATTCTCTCCCCCGGGACATTCGCCTGGCACCAACATTGGCACAGTTTCAGTGCCAGGACAAAGCCACCCTTTTTATCCGTTTATATATATTTATAATATATATAAACATTTCGTAAGCCGCTTCAAATATTTTACAGAAAGAGGCAGGATAAAAATATTTTAAATAAATACATAAATTCTCCCCTTTTGCACTCTTCTCCTTCCACCACCGCAGAAAATACATTTCACCAGAAAGGTGCTGTAATTACTCCTTTCTATCATTCACTGTGGCACCAGATTAGAGAGCAGCCAGCCACTCTCAGGTGACAGCAGCTCCAGCTGTGGATAGAAAAAGAGCCTTCCTCACTGAACCCTGCTCCTGGGGCCAAGTCAGGAGGCATGGGATATGGAGGGATGGCCAGCATTGGGCACATTGAGCTTCTGGGAAGTCACAGACTGGGATTCAGAAAGCCTAGTGGTGGGTAGGGGGACAGATTGGTACAGGGGTTAAATGGGATTGGGGTGCAAGGACACATGGGGATAAGGGGAAAGAGATGGAGCAATACATTAGGAAAAAGTTCCTAACTGTCAGGGTAGTCAAACACTGGAATAAATTGCCCAGGGAGGTTGTGGAATCCCCATCTCTGGAGATATTTAAGAGTAGGTTAGATAAATGTCTTACAAGGATGGTCTAGACAGTATTTGGTCCTGCCATGGGGAGGGGACTAGACTCGATGACCTCTCGGGGTCCCTTCCAGTCCTAGCATTCTAGGATTCTATGGGGATGGAGAATGGCTTAGTGAGGGTCCAAGGCCACATGGGAAAGAAGAAATGGGGTGTGAGGGATACATGTCACGCACCATCTCCCACCTGCTGCCCCACTCCCAAGAGAGCTGGCTGCTGCCCCATGCTGCTGCCTCTGACACAGGGGCATCAAAGCCAGCTCCTACTGAGTATAGGCTCCTGCCTACTGCCACGGTCCCAGGGAGCCAGATGGGGGGGACCATTTGGGTTACTGATAAGCTCATGCTACAGTCTTACATCCCTAGAATGCAGAATAATCATTTATTTAAACAATACAGGAACTTATTTCCTGCTCCGCTTAGAAGTCACACAAAGGCATGGGTTGTCAGGGGAAATGGAAGAGCTGAGCGAGAGGGAAGTAGGTGCTAGGATGGAGCCTGTTGCACGTGGGTGGGAGAAGTGTGGAACAGGGTTCTTTCTAAAAGGGAAGGATTGTTAACATGGGTTGTTGGTGAAGGCAGGGCTGGGGAAGGCAAGCCCCCAGCTCCACCACTTCTTAGCCACCAGCTTTTAAGCTGGCTTCCCCCAGCACAGACTACTGTTCCCTCCTTGCTGTCCCTCTGATAGTGGCAGCAAGAGGGGTGGGGGGAAATGACTAGTTAAGTCACTAGTCAAATGCTTATCAGATAGTCAACTAATCACTTACATCCCTACATGTAGACAGCCATTTCCCTGTATTTTAACATCCCTACCGCATTCTGTACTAATATTCCTAGTACGGAATCTATTTGTCAGAAAGCATTTCCTGCATCTTTTTTGTTGTCTGTATTGTTACAAGCATACTTGCTGATAGGTATTTGAAATAAATTCATAACTGAAGCTTGTTATCAGTGTTCCCTCTCAGCTATGGGGCAGCACAGCTTTACAGGTGATTAATCAGCCCCACCCAGTCAGACAGCTCTGTGCACAGAGCCCGGAGCCTCTGACTGAGGGGGGCTGATTAATCACCTGTGAAGCCATGCGGCCATGCACCTAGAAGGAACACTGGTTGCTATAATTATAGTGTTTTTTTTTACAAATAATATATGCAGAATTTTGAAGAACTTTAAAATACTGTGCACAGAGTTTTTAATTTTTTGGTGCTCAATTCCCCAGGAGTATAGACTACAGTTTGGATCTCCCTAGCCCGGAACTCTCAGGACCTGACTGCTCCCGGAGGAGGGGTTTTTCTGGACATGGGGAGGTCTTTTCAGGTCCCCTGTTGCCAGCCCCCCCCCCCCCCCCCCCACTGCTGCCCCTCCCACAGCTCAGCTGAGCTGCACACTGGCTCCTGACTCCCCCCTTGCAGCCCAGTTGAGCCACATGCTCAACCCAGTTCCTTACCCCTCCCCCAGAAATATGCCAGGATTCTCTGATCCTGGAACATCTGTGGTCATGCCAAACTGCAGATGTTGCTGGACCAGATAATCCTGGTGGGGATGTGAAGAACTAGTTGACTATCCGAAAAGCAAATGCCAGCTCCCCCCAGCATGGGCTCCTGCTCCCCCCGTTTGCTGCCTGTCTCTAATAGAGGCAGCAAGGGAAGGCAGGAAGAAGCAACTAGTCTCTTACATACTTCCCTGAAAACTCCACTACTACAGAAGAGTCCCCTTTAATTTATGGCTTTTTCATACACATTTATCTTTAAATTAAAATTAACAATAAAGTGTAGAGATTACCAAATTTCCTCAATGTTAGCTACATGGGCATTAACAATCTTCTTTATTGTAAGAAATTTGTTTTTTAAACATGTCACGTGAAGAAAATGTTATTCCTCATTCAGCCAGATTGGAACAATGTCAGATACCACTAGTCTAAGAAATGCATCACTAAAAGTATTCCCCATTTCCAGTCAACCAAGATATTACCACTTATATCTGCATGCACTGTGTTTCCTTAAGGACACTACCTCCATTTTTAACACTACCAAATCCACTTAAAATAAATGATGGACAGAGCTTCAAGATTTGAATAGAGATGTTAAATCATGATTAATCAGAGGACTACTCGATTAGTCGATCGGGGAGGTGCTCGCTAATCCCACTACGGCTCTGCAGTTTCAATGTAGTAGGAGCTGGGCATGCAGCAGCCCAGCTCTTACTACATTTAAACTGAAGAACCGCAGTGAGGTTAGCTCCGGGGGGGCAGGATTAAGCAATCCCGGCCAACGACAGCCCTGGGAGTTAACCCTGCTGTGGCTCTGCCTTTTAAAGGTAGTACAAGCTGCAGCATCCCGGAGCCAGCATGAACCAGGACTGCATAGTCCTGGCTTGCACCAGCTCCAGGAGCTAACCCCACTGTGCCTCTGCCTTTTAAATTTAGTAAGAGCCACTGGGCTCTTATTACATTTAAAAGGCAGAAACGCAGCACGGGACCTGGCACAAGCGGGGACTGAAACAGTCTCCACTCGTGCCAGGTCCCTGACTGCTGTGGCTCTGCCTTTTAAATGTATTAAGAGCCAGGCGGTGCGCACCGGGTCCTGTGCCTTGCCTGTCCCCCTTCACCTCCTCACCACAGAGATGGCTCTCCCCAGCATTGGCTCTTGCTTCCCTCCCGCTTTCCTTCCTGCCCCGCTGCCTCTGATATAGAGGCAGCAGGGGGAGGGAAATGCAAATAGTCAACTTGCAGGGTGGTGTCAGTCTGGATCCCATTCAATCAGTTAAATGTTAGTTCAATCTTCTGTTAAACTGGTTAACTGACTAATCAGGATTGTACATCCCTAGTCTACACTAGAAAACAAGACTGAACCAGCTACGTCACTCAGAGGTGTGAAAAATCCAGACTCTGAGTAACATAATTAGCCAACCTAAGACCTCTTCTAGACAGCACTGGATCAATGGAAGAAGTCTTCTAATGACATAGCTATCATCCTTTCTTTCATCTGAAGAAGTGGGTTGTGCCCATAAAAACTCATACCACCATCTATATTTTTTATTAGTCTCTCAGGTGCTGCAGGATCATTTGCTGTTTAAGTGTTTTCAGTTACAGACTAACATAACTACCCCTCAGACATCTTGGGAGTGTTGGATTACGTATACTAGTGCTTCTCAAGCCTCTAAGTGTAACTCCTTTATACATTAAAAATACGTTTATTACATTTCTTTATAGTTAACACTATTATAAATGCTGGAGATGAAGCGGGATACAGGGTAAGGATGTTAAGTAGCGTGTAATTCACTAATTGAATTGTTGATGCATTTTTGCATCAAATATTAGATTAGTCAATAGGGTAGCTCTGCCCCTTTGAAATGCCGCCACCACGTTTCAAAGGGGCAGCGCTGCAGGGAGCCCGCAATCAGCTGGGGATTCCCGGGCTTCATGTGGCACTGCCACTTTGAAGTACTCCTCCTCCCCCGCTGCCTCTATGGTTTTATCTAGATTATGGGCAACAGTCAAAAGAACAGTCAAATTCCTGCGGAATTTGCATATCATCTTCCGATTGCGCTTTCGGAAGTAGTTTAGATGCAGCTTTTTTGGCGAACTCCCCCCTCCTCGGTTTACACGACTTTTTGACCAAGGGGCCGTTCGCCGAAAAAGTCGCGTCTAAACTACTTTCACTTTTGAAAGCAGAGACCAGCCACCACCACCACCAGCTTGGCGAAGGATGGACCAGGCACCATTGGAACAAAGGAAGGATAAAGGGGGCCCAGAATGTGGGGACGTTGGGGGGGCTGAGGCTCCCCCAGTGGCGCAGTGGATAAGGTACCTGCCTCTGTAGCCAGAGGTCACAGGTTCGAGCCCGGAGAGCTTTTGAAACTGCCATCAGAAGATATGCAAATTCCCACAATTTGCATATCCTCTTTCAACTGTTCCCCATAGTCTAGATAAGCCCTATTTGGTAGAGGCATGCTCCCCCATCCCTAGGCCCTGATTGGCCTAGGGGCGGGAGAGTTGCAGGACTTGTGCGGGCCAAATCAACCCACTTGGTGGGCCACATGCAGCCCACAGAGGCTCCTTCGCCCACTCCTGTCAAACAGTAAAAGCTAGAACCACCAAATTCAATATACAGCCTCCTCTTATCATAACTTAAAGCAAGGTCCGGGTTAAGGATATGAACGACTAGTCCTCAGCTGGCCCAGGCTGCACGCGATGTTTCAAAGGAGCAGTGTCATGTGGATCCCGGGGTCAGCTGGGAACTCCCCCGCTAACCTCAGGCTCCATGTGGCAATGCCACTTTGAAACAGGGGCTTTTGCTACACTTCAATGGCGGAGACACACTTATCGACTAATCAAATAGTCAATGCAAATTGCATTGACTATTTGATTAGCCAATTAATTAAAATTTGACATGCCTAGTCAAGATTTGGCTGTACCGGGAGAATGGGATGTGCTTGGAATGAGGTTGCTTCTCATAAAACCATACAGAAAAGAGACAAAATCACCAGGTAGGTGAAAGGGGCTGGCTGGGGGTGACCCTTCCCTCCTCATAGGACTGCACCAGCCCTGAGTGGCTGAACCTTCTCCCCCCTCCCTCCCAGATTTGTACAGGACCATTGCTGGCTGTTCCCCTTCATCAAGGAGAAAAGGGAAAGAACAGAGTTTGAAACATATGCACTTCCTCCAGCTGGGAAACACAGAGGGCAGACGAACCTGGACCTGCTCCAGCCAAGAGACATACATCCTTCCCCGGATTATGCCCGCAAGAGCTGCAGTGGCCATGGAGAGGCACTTTTCACCTGACCCCATGCTGCTATGGTGAGAGAGGGTTGGGGTATCCTACCATCAAGGGACAACCTGCATGCTGAACCCCTCATCCCCACCCCTACCACAAGGAAATGATTTAACTGAACTATGTACATTTGTATTTTATTTTCCAAGAAACAAAAATTAATTGAGTTAAGAATTTGAACAATTGCAGGTAAATCTTCTAGTACAGTGATTCCCAACCTTTTTATACTGCGGACCTGCAAACGCATTCAAAAACTTTTTACGGCCCAGCACTGGAACATTTGCATATTCATTATAGTAATTAATTTATCTGCATATTTTCCTATTCATTGCGGTAATTACTTGTAAGTGGTCATGTATTATTTTACACTGCATCTGTACACACACAATACATGTGATTGTGTGGATGGGAAGATCAAAATCATACTTTGTTAAACAGATGGCATGCTTTGCAGGATAGTTCTGGTTTTCACCAATTTTTGGAGAAAGGCAAAGGGGTACGGGAGGCAGGGCAGGAGAAGGGGGGCTGTACCCAAGAGGAAGGGAGGGAAAAAAAGAAAACAGGGACCAAGTTGGGGAGAGGCTAGGCTGAAAGCAGCAGGGCACTGACTTCAACTTGGAGAGCTTCTCCCACTTTGTCCTGTCACCCCACCCTCTTCAGTAGTGGTGGCCCCTGCTCAGCTCCAGCCGCCCCACAAGGGGGTCCCAAGCCAACCCCCAGGGCTCATCATGGCTGAGCAGCCTGTTCCACCATGCAGATCAGCCGCCCCCTAGAGCATGCTCAACCCCCAGAGGAGCCCTGCTCCACCACACAGCTCAGCGACCCCAGAGCAGGCCCACTCAGTGGCACAGCCCAGCCACCCCCGGATCAGTCCCACCCCTTGGATCAGTCACCACCACGCAGCCCCATCGGCCGGGCTAGGTGGCTGCCGCGGAGCTGAACCCAGGGCCATGATGAGGCTGCCCCAGTAGGGACAGCTCTAGCCGCAGCACATGGGGCAGCTGTTCCTTATGCTGCCCTGCCGGCCAGGCTGCGTGGCTGCCACAGAGCTGGAACCAGGGTCTTGGTAAGGCTTCCCCAGTAGGCTGGGGGCATGGCCTGGCAGAATACCGTGGCCCAGCAGGCAGGGGTTCATGGCCCATCACCGGTCCACAGACCAGTGGCTGGGAACCACTGTTCGAGTACAGGTGACCTCCACACTTACGACCTAATTGGTTCCTGAAGAACCGTCGTAAGTCGAGCCATTGTAAGTCGAACACTTTTTCCCCCATAGGTGCAACGATAAAAGTGGGGGTTACATTTCTGGCCCACTTTGCCTCCTGGAAGTTGTAGTCCATGGCGCAAGCTGCTCCCAGAGCCGGCTGGGGGCTGTGCCAGCGGAAGACTGTATGGCACGAGCTGCTCCCAGAGCCAGCTCGGAGCTGTGCCAGGTGGAGGTGGCAGCCAAAGCAAGGCGGTCAAAAATGCAGGGGTTAGTATATCAGGGGGTCGTAAGTCAGAGTTGCCTGTATACTATAGAAGCAAACCACTCCTAGCATGGAACAGCTATCCAGGCAAGCTTGCATTTTACATCAGTACAGTAACAGTCATACTCGCTTAAGAGAAACGACATGTACCAGTAAAATAAAAGTTTTGCCAGTATAACTTCATTTACAGCAGTGTTTCCCAATTGGTGCTCTGCGGAACCCTGGGGTTCTGTGAAGTGAAAGTAAGGATTCCGCGAGAATGCGGCACTCCCCCGCCCCCTTAAAAAGACAGAGTCTATTTTGCAGCTTTTTATTTATTTATTGCTTGACCGATTCTGGTGGGTCTTTTTTTTTTTTTTTTTTGGACAGACTTTACCCTGGCAACCCTAAGGGTTCCTTGAAATTCTTTTAAGTTGAAAAGGGTTCTGTGGCCAAATAAAATTGGGAAACACTGATTTACAGTATCACACCTCTTCACATCTGACAATAGTGCAGAATCGGTAGTATAGGCATAGCCACAGCTGTAAAGTTACAGAGAACAATACCGTATTATATCAAGGCTCCTCAACTTTGGAAGTCCCGGATGCCACAATGATACTCACAGCACATGCAGAGGGCCACAACTTAAGTGGGGTTGCACATGCATGCAAATATATGCAAATAGCTTGTTTCACACTGACTGGCATGAATACAAAGATTAAGCTTTAAGTGGCCAGTGAGAGCCAGTTAGCACCTCTCAGGCTCTGCCCACAAGGTTAAGCAGCCAGCACTTCCCACAATGCCCCAGCACTCCTAGCACCTCCTCCCTGAGGGCTAGAAATGCCGACACCCTGTACCCGTCTGTTTCAGCCAGCCTGTCCACTTGCGTCTTTCAATGATCACCCCGTCTGGGAGATGCCTCGCCGTTCTGGAGCATGTTCCCAGTAGAGGCCATGTTCAAAAGACCCCAACCGCGGGCCACATGTTGAGCATAAACCCAAACCCCACCACGGGCTGCAAACAAACAAGCTACAGGCTGCATGTGGCCCACAGGGCGCATGTTGCATAGCCCTGTTGTATACAATTGTTTGAAAGACAATTGAGAGAGATCAAGTAATTTTTATAAATTTGCTAGACAAACAAACTAGACAGATGAAATGTAAAAAACCAGAGGGTATGTACGGTGTTCCACCAACAGATGCAACAGCAATGTGCTAGAAAAGAAACCAAACCTAAATACCAGTAGGAGGATGGAATTTCTTCTGAAGAACCCGTTTTGGACTCCAGCTTATGTATCAGATTCTACTTATAGATGTCTAATAAATATGACACACTAATCCCCTCCAGTTGTTCCCGGCTGCTACAAAGAGAAAGAGTTAGTCCTATACTACCCTTCTAGCAAGATTTTTCAAGTACTGTTCTCCCATGAATAACTCTAGTTTCTGCCCCTGCTGCTGCTCACAGCTTTACAAGTACCCACTGGAAACTGTCCTTGCTTGACCTTTATACACTACTGCCACACTTCTAAAAAGCATCAATTAAACTAGCCAGTAGTGTTAACTTTCTCTCATAGTTTAGTGCCTTTTCTTCTTCCTCACTGTCTGAGGCCATGCCTACATAAAAATGTTATGTTGATCAGACCTTCGGATCACTATCCCTTCCTCCTTTTCCATGTAGGAACTAATGATATGGCCAAGAATGACCTTGAGGAGGTCAATGAAGATTATATAGATCTGGGGAGACGGTTCAAGGAATCTGAAGCGCAAGTGGTGTTCTCGTCCATCCTCTGTTGAAGGAAAAGGTCCAGGTAGGGATCGTCGAATTGAGGAAGTGAATGCATGGCTGTGCAGGTGGTGTCGGAGAGAGGGCTTTGGTTTCTTCGACCATGGGACTCTGTTCCAGGCACAAGGATTGTTAGGGAGAGATGGAATCCACCTAATCGAGAGAGGAAAGAGCATCTTCACAAGCAGGCTTGCAAACCTAGTGAGGAGGGCTTTAAACTAGGTTTGTTGGGGGACTCTGACCAAAGCCCCTGAGGTAAGTGAGAAGGTTGGATACCAGGAAGAAACACAAGGAGGAACAAGCAACAAAGGAGGACCCTGATTCGAATGGAGAAGGTAGGGCAATCGACTGATTATCTAAGGTGTTTGTATACAAATGCAAGAAGCCTGGGGAGAATTAGAAGCCCTGGCCCAGTCAAAGAACTACGATTTGATCGGGATAACCAGGGCTCGACAATTAATGTAATCTACTCACCCGTGGCGAGTAGATTACAAGCTGGCCCAGCCGTGCAGCGTGGTCAGCGCATGCGCAGGGTGCTTAACTACGCAGCTGGCGAGCTGGGCTCGCCGCAGCTTGGCGAGCCCTGGGGATAACAGAGACTTGGTGGGATGACTCGCATGACTGGAGCACTGTAATGGAAAGATATAAACTGTTCAGGAAGAACAAGCAGGGGAGAAAAGGAGGAGGAGTTGCATTGTATGTAAGAGAGCAGTATGATTGCTCAGACCTCTAGCATATAGAGGAAGAAAACCCTGTTGAGAGTCTGTGGGTTAAGTTTAAAGATGGAAGCAACAGAGGTGGTGTTGTGGTTGGTGTCTGCTATAGACCGCCGGATCAGGTGGATGAGGTAGATGAGGCTTTCTTCAAAAAACTGAGATAAGCTTCCAGCAGGCCCTGGTTCTCATGGGCAACTTTAATCACCCTGACATCTGTTGGGAGACCAATACAACAGTACACAGACAATCCTGGAAGTTTTTGGAGAATGTTGGGGATAACTTTTCGGTAAAAGTGCTGAAGGAACCAACCAGGCGCCATGCACAGCTTGATCTGATGCTCACAAACAGGGAGGAACTAGTAGGGGAAGTAGAGGTGGGTGACAACCTGGGAAGCAGTGATCATGAGATAGTAGATTTCAGGATCCTGATCAAAGGAAGAAAGGAGAGTAGCAAAATGGACGTCAGAAGAGCAGACTTTGACTCCCTCAGAGAACTGATGGGCAAGATTCCCTGGGATGCTTACATGAAGGGGAAAGGAGTCCAGAGGAGCTGACAGTATTTTAAAGAAGTCTTATTAAAGGCATAGGAAGAAACCATCCTGATGTGGAGTAAGAAAAGTAAATACGTTAGGTGACCAGATTGGCTTACTGGGGAAATCCTTGGTGAGCTTAAACACAAAAAGGAAGCTTACAAGAAGTGGAAACTTGGACAAATGATTTGGGAGGAGTATAAATATACTGCTCGAGAATGCAAGGGAGTTATCAAGAAGGCAAAAGCGCAATTGGAATTGCAGCTAGCAAGGGATGTGAAGGGTAACAAGAAAGGTTTCTACAGGCATGTTAGCAATAAGAGGGTGATCAGAGAGTCTCTATTATGTCTCTATTATGTAGTTAACCAATCTATTGGGTGATGCTTACTGGGTAAGCAGTTTACTGGCAACCCAGCCAGGCTGGAACAGCCTCTCACCCTCTGTGCAACACTATTGGCCTGATTAATCCGTGGCCTGGAGGGCTAGCTGTTTCAGCCCACCCACCGCACTGCAGGCAGAGGATCCCCCGTCTGTGGGAATCATGGTTAATCAGTTAACTTAACATTTAACTGGTTAACTTTTTTAAATGGGATTTTACATCCCTAAATAAAATAAATAGGAATGACAAAGTAGGTTGCATTGGTGGGAGAGGGCTCTATCTGTGAAAGAAAATAGAATCAAGTATAGTAAAAAACTGGAATTAACCCAACTACCACAATCTTTATGGATAGAAATTCCATGATTAAATGTAAGAATGCAGTATTACTAGTATATAGTAGCAACGACCATGACTGTGAAATACTCTGTCCGAGAAGAGAAGCTACAAAAACAGAAAACCCAACAATAATAGGAGATTTCAACTATCCCTATTTTGATAGGTGTGTGTCACCTCACGATAGGATGGCAAGATAAAATTTCTAGACATGATTAATGACTGCTTCTTAGAGCAGCTAGCCCAGGAACCCACAAGGGAAAAATCATTCCTGATGTTGTCCTAAGTGGGGCACAATATCTGATCCAAATAGTAAATATAGCCAAAGCCTCAATAACAGCAACCATAGTGTAATTATATTTAACGTCTTTGAAGGGAGGAAAACAACAAAGAAAACCAGAACAGTAACATTTACCTTCAAAAATGGAAATGACACAAGAACAAGAAAGCTAGTTCAATGGAAATTTAAAGGAACAGTCACAAGGGTGAAATGCCTGCATGCTG
Organism: Pelodiscus sinensis; assembly: GCF_049634645.1. Lineage (NCBI taxonomy): Eukaryota > Metazoa > Chordata > Testudines > Trionychidae > Pelodiscus > Pelodiscus sinensis. The sequence goes on along the minus strand of NC_134720.1, from coordinate 21,768,044 downwards.
CAGGTAAACACCATTCCTGAGATTCAAACTATACACATTAAAAAAAACCAGGAAGAGGACCAAAAAATGCTACCTTTGCTAACCAACAAAAAAAGGCAGCAACAGGCAAAAAAGAATCCTTTAAAAATTGAAAGCCAAATCTTACTGACAAAAACATGAAGGAACATACTCTAGCAAGTCAAGTGTAAAATATAATTAGGCAAGACAAAAAGAATTTGAAGGACAAATAGCAAGACAAATCTAACAGGACTTTTTAAGCACATCAAAAGCAGAAAGCCTGATGTTCAAGCAGTGGGGTCATTAGATGACTGAACTGCTAAAGGAGCACTCAGGAAAGACAAGGCAGTTTTAGAGAAGCTATATGAATTCTCTGTATCAGTCTTCACTGTAACTACAGATATGAGGCAATTCCAATACCTGAGCCATTTTATTAGGTGACAAATCTGAGAAACTGTCCCAGATCGAGATGTCAATAGACGAAGTTTGCAAACAAACTGACAAATTAAACAATAGTAAGTCACCAGGACTAGATAGTATTCACCCAAGAGTTCTGAAGAAACTTAAATATGAAATTGCAGAAATATTAACTGTGACATGTAGACTCTCTCATAAATCAACTTTTATTGCCAATTTTTAAGAGAGGCACCAGAGACAATCCTGACAATTACAGTTTGATAAGCCTAACTTCAGTACCAGGCAAAACAACTGCAACTATACTAAAAGAACAGAATTATCAGGCACATACATGAACACAATATTTTGGAAAGTATCAACATGGCTTTTGTAAAAAGAAATCATGCCTTGCAATTCTATTAGAATTCTCTTAGGGCATGTCTACACTGCAAGGCAAAAGTCAAAATAAGATACATAACTTCAGTTACATCAATTGTGTAGCTGAAGTTGAAATAGCTTAATTGGGCTTTATGGTGCTGTCTACACAGCAGAAAGTTGAAGAAAAAAAAAACAACAACACTCTTCCCTGGACTTTCCTAACTCCTGTGAAATGAGGGTTACAGGAGTTGGAGTAAGAAGTCCTCCATCTCAAAATTATTTCAAAATAACAGCTTGCTGTGTAAACACGCACTATGTTATTTTGAAATAATGTCCATTATTCCAAAATAACACTTGTGTGGACGTACCCTCAGAGGGACAACAAACAAGTTGCCATGGGAGATCCAGTGGCTATTGCATACTTGGATTTTCAGAAAGCTTTTGTCAAAGGCCCTCGCAATAGGCTCTGAAGCAAAGAGTCATGGGATAAGAAGGTCTTCTCATGTACCAGTAAGGTTAGGAAACAAAGGGTAGAAATAAAAGGTCCATTTTCAAAATAGAAAACAATAAATACTAGGGGTGGGGGTTCCCTCAAGAATCTGTACTGGGACCAGTGACATTAAGCATATTCCTAAATTATATGAAAAAGGGATAAACAGTGGGATGTCTAAGTTTGCAGATTCCAAAATAAGGATGTTAAATATTGGTTAATTGAATAGTCATTTAACCTCATGAATTCTTATCCATTACTTGACTATTCTATAGTCCCCAGGAGTGGGGCCAGTAGTCAGCATGCTCCAGCCCTACTCCTGAGGACCCCCTGTCACTCTGCATTGCCATGAGTGCCAAGAAGGTGCTGGTCCATGAGGGGAGCCAGTTTAAAAACTAGTCCCTCTCACAAATTAGCTGCTTGTCGCCCTGTGCTGCTGCCTCTGATACAAAGGCAGCAGCTTCTGTCCTGGTGGGGGGAGGGAGGTGGACTGAGCTCCTGGACCCAGCGGAAGCCAGAACTGAGCCAGTCTGCCTGCCCCAAATGCAGAGCAGCAGTGGAAGTAGGTCTCGGACCTGATGCAAGCCAGGACTGAGCTGGGCTGCTGGCCAGCTTACTAAAAAAATTGCTGGCAGGGAGGGGGAAAAAGAGTTGTGGTCTATAGCATTAACCTATAAGTTTTTGCTGATCACTTAATCTACTACACTATTACATCCCTAGTCCAAACTGCTAAGAGTCACAAAGGAATCTCACAAAACTGAATGACTGGGCAAAACAATGACACAAATACATGTAGACAAGCACAAGAGGCATAATCCCAACTATAAAAAAAAGTGCTGGGATCTAGAGTAGCTGTTACCACGCATGAGACAGATCTTGGAATCATAGTGGATAGTATTCTGACACCATCTGTTCAGTGGGAAGTGGCAGTCAAAAAAATAAATGTCAGGAACCATTAGAAAAGGGATAGTTAAGATGATACATCCACTCTTTGAATACTACATGCAGTTCTGGTCACCCCATCTCAAAAATACATTAGAATTGAAAAAAAAAAGTACAGAGAAGAATACAAATTATTAGGGTTATGGAACAAGTGATTAAAATACTGGGACTCAGCACCTTAAGAGAGAAGAGATTAAGTGTGGAATAAGGTGGAGGATCTAGAAAATCAGGAATGGTATGGAGAAAAAAAAAGAAAATATCTATCCCTTCTATAGCAAAAGAACCAGGGGTCACCACTGAAATTAACTGGTTTAAAACAAATATAAGGAAACACTTCAGATAACACACAGTCAATCTGTGAAAATTGTTGCCAAGGGAATGTTGTGAAGGCCACAATTATAACTGAGTTTTAAAAAAACAATTAGCTAAATTCACAGAAAATGACTTTTGTCCAGGATGGTCAGGACCCCAACCATACGATGTAGGGATGTTAAAATGTGTGGCTACAGCTGGAAGACAATATACTCGTTTAGATAGACAACTGGTTCAGACATGGCCCAATATGACCATTCTTATGTTCTTCAGGTGGATGCTTTCTTCTACTGCAAAAGAAACAGAGAAAGCTCACAACACACACACAAAAATATTCGGCTTGTTTTTACAATTAGATCTTCTCACTCCTGTGGCATCCACTGAGCAGATAAAGGGGCAATAAACAAAGAAGGAACTTTAAGTCACAGCATAAAATTGACAAGATTCTTGATGGTTATACTATTGCTCACAGCAGGGTAGATAAAAATCAATGAAGCATTTTAGAAAAAAAATGGACTTTTTTGGTTTTTTTAAGACAATAAAAGACTAAATTTCTCTCCCCTTTAAAAAAATTAAAATTAAATTTCATCACAAACATGATAAACTTACACTTAGTCTCATAAAAATGAATTAATGGCTCTAATCTATCCAGAAGAACTACCAACTCTTGCTTCTTGAACGTTCTGGGTTTTCAGTTTCTGTTTCACAACAGACTGGAGTCACATGTGAAATGACACAGGTTGAATATGACAGTTGCTGATCTATGCTTATGTGCTGGTGAAGGTGGGCCAAGCAAGGCTGAGGAATTAGTTAAGACACCGTCTTAAAGTCAGACAATGTATATGAAAGTAGGCAGAGTATAAAGCAGGGGTCAGCAACCTATGGCTCAGTACTCAATCAAATATCACTCTTTTGTTATTCCCAAAATACATGCAACTTTTTAAATTAAAATGAAAAATTCAAAATTTTAAAAACATAACAACATAAGTTTTTAAGTACATAAGAGCATGCTGTAGGGGATCTGTGCGCACTCCCAGCCGGGATAGTGAGAGGAACTGGAGGAAGCAGATGCCCCCATCTGGCCACAGTCACCCCACTGTGCTCCTGGGGCATATCCTATGGCCAACCACTGTGCTCCTGGGGCATATCCTATGGCCCAGACTTGGCAGCCCTGTGACTTCTGCAACGGTCCAGCTTGAGCTCCAGCCACAGCAGCCTAGTCAACAAAGCCTCAGTTGGGGCCAGGCCCCATCTGGCCATGGCATCCTGTCGCCGGCCCTGATCCTGGGGCTGGCCCCGCAGTCAGGCCTCCATCTGGCCGCAGACAGTGTTCATGGCAGACCCCTTCCTGCTGCAACATGGGTAGGATGAAAGGCCACAATATGGCTGCCGCTATCCTGGTCTAGCCCCTCATCCAGCCATTGCTGCCCCGGTGCAGCAGTCCAGGGGCGGATGAGATTGCCGCGGGGCCCCGGGCAGCACAATTTCACGGGGCCCCCCCCTTTGACACGGCGCATGCACGGGGCATCTGCAAGCGCGGGGCACGGGGCAGCCGCCCTGCTCGCCCTGCCCCAAATCCGCCGCTGCAGCAGCGTATCCCTGGCCAGATAAGTAATCTGGCCCCTGAGCCGCCCCCCACATACTCTACTTTCCATCCTTAGCAACCTGTCCTGCCTCCTGCACCTCCCACACACCAAGCCTCTGCCCTGAGCCCCTTACAAACGCCAATCCTGACTCCTGCACCCCCACATCCACAGACTGCTACTGCTGTTGAGGGTGAAGTCCCATTAAATAAAGTCTCTGAGTACAATGTTTTATTTATGCTATTATTAATCATGTCAATTATTAATATTAAGTTATATATATTTTCAGTCATGCAAATGGGCATTCTGATACCGGCTCGTTGTTGACCACTTCTTCCAAATTTTGATGTAATTTGGCTCTTTGGTTTGAAAAGGTATAAAGGAACAGGGGAGTGGACTGGAAAGAAAAGAGCAAAATATTATTCTGTTCAGTACACTCACAGCCTCTCTCTCTCTCTTCTCCCCCCTCGCACCCCCCCTCCCCCCCCACACAGAAAAACTGCCATGGCTTCTGAGTAAGAAAGACTCTATCTGGGAATATTTTGAAGAAATTCCTTCCCTGGGTGAAAAAGGAAAACATGTCAAGTGTAAGTAGTGTGAGAAGATGATGCACGGCCTAGTTGCAAGAATTAAAAATCATAAGGAAAACTGCTTACTGGGAGAATATGTTGTGTATATGTATGAACAATCTGGATCAATTGGGTTAGTAACTTAAATAATTCACCTTGTGATGGATCATTCTTCAAGACTATGTCTTTTAATAAGTGATTTAACAAGTAAATTCTCAAACTGTTTGCTATGTTGGATGTTGCTAGAAAAAGTTTATTTTAGCTAATCCTTATAGCTTAATTAAATTAACTAGGTTTAGACTCTATCACCCAAATACACAGTACAGAAAGCTTCAGTTAGAGAAATCTAGAGTTGCCAGTTGCCACTGGATGTCATTTTTTTTATTTTACATTACATAATACATGCCCCTTATTTTGGAACATCATGATTAGGGATATTAAATATCGACTAATCGAATAGTTGATGGATTTTGCATTGACTATTTGATTAGTCGATAAGGCACCTCTGCCTTTGAAGTGTAGTTTCAAAGACAAAAGCACTGTGTGGAGCCCAGAGTCATCTAGGGACTCCCCAGCTGACCCCAGGCTCTGTGCAGTGCTGTCGCTTTGAAATGCAGCATGCAACCCGCAGTCTGGCCCCAGATTTCAAGCAGTGCTGCTGCTTTGAAGTACCCCATCCTCTTTCCCCCTCTTTCTGATAGAGGCAGCAAAGAGGGGCCCTTTGCTTATCAGATAGTTGACTAGTCCTTCACATCCCTAATCATGACCACAGACCATACGAGTGATGCCAGAAGTTGGTCACGATTTTACTTCAGCATAAGTCAGCTCTCTCAAGGGAATCCTATTCTATACTTGTTTTTCCTCAAAAAACAGAAGTGCCAGTGAGTTCAATGGGGCTTGCTCCTAAAGGAAGTGCATTCAGTCTTAGCTTTTTTGACAATCTAGAATCGGATCTGCATCCTTGTCGAAAAATGTAAATGATTAACTGAATAACAGAGTGAGAACAACTGAGAAGAATGGGTATTCTAATCATTTTTTAATTTTGTTTCAAGATCCCCTTTAACCATAAGATACTTTGACTATCTGCAATAACTTTGGAGTCATCCATTAGCACTACTGCTAAATGTGCCATAACTAAACATATTTTAGAGAACAAGAGTGTCAGTAGCAAGCAAAGGATTTAAATCATCCATAAAACCACCCCCATGAATGGGTTTGTAGTAAGAACCAGCATATACCAAAAAGATAACATCCATGAAATCATTGCTCAATTCATTTATTCCACAAATTCTCTTTTGTGCACTGTAAATAAGAACTTTGTAATAACTCGATTACTTTAATAATCAGGCTCCACTCCACCTGGTAGAGCAAACTTTGGTGGAAGGTTGCAAGATGCAGCATATGAGAAGGAATTTGAACAGTGTGCAAGCAATACTGAGAGGAAGTTTGCCAGTTTAAGCCTTGCTGGGTGAGCACTGTACACAATAATCCAATAACATGTGCCTGTATGACACTAGATGATGGGGTTGCATATCTTTCAGAAATAATAGATACATCGAGCCACACAATAGAATATTTTTAAAAAGTGGCAGTGAAAGCTGTAATATACTGTGACCAAAAATTGAACTGTCACATGCAGTTTTGACAGAGATAATGCTGCAAACATGGCAAAGATGAAGAAACTTAGAAGAAACAGAAGGATGTTCCTTAACAACATGACTGCAGTGCTCATTTAATATATCTTTTAGACAAAGACTTAAATGCGTCTTCTCCAAGAATAAAAGAAAATGTTGTGAAGTCGCAAAATACTTTTGTTGACAACCATTTTGCTTCAGCTTCACTGAAGAGAGCAGGAGGATTCAAACTAACTCTCCCTCCAGATGTTCTGGGGCTGACTGTTTTGAACAATTTATTAAGAATTGGCCTATCTTCATACAACTTTGTGAAGAAAGCCATGATAAAATAGAAGTATCTCATCCAAAATATCTAATGTTGGAATAAAGATAAATGTAGAAGATATGCTCAGTAGGCTGAAGGCTATATCCATAGCCTTAAACAAACTTTAAGAAAATTCTGCTGCGTTGCTGATCTTGTCGAAATTTGAAAGACACTTCAAGAGACACTGACTAAAGAAACAATATGTGACTGGATCAAGCACTATTCTACCTCATTTTCTTGCAATCTTTCTTGACCCCAGAAATAAAGATAGATGCCTAACTTCTGAAGGAGATGCTACTGTCACGGCACAGGCATCTCAAAAATCACTCCGTTATCCCAGTCTTAATAAATTTTAGTTCCGGAGTAAAACCATCTAAACCAGTGATGAGCAACCAAAAATAGAGACGGGGGCTGTATGAATGGCCCTCTTTCACCTCAGTGGGCTGTAGCAACCCACATTCCACTGGGGCTCCACCTGCGACTCCATCCCTCCACCCCCTCTGCCACTATCCCATGCACCTCTCACACACTCGGCATCGAAGCTGCACACTTCCTATTAGGGAAGTTAAATAGCGTGTAATTGAATAGTCATGTAACCAGATGAAATTTTAGCAGTTATACCACTATTCGATAGTTCCCAAAGGCAAGACCAGCAGCCAATGTGCTATCAAAGGCAGCAGCATGGGGCGGCAGGCGGGAGCTGGTCCGTGAAGGGAGTCAGTTAAAAACCAGTTTCCCATACCAACCGGCTCCGTCTACCACCCCACATTGCAGCCTTTGTCTCCACCCCCTTCCACACACACACGGGCTGCTGTTGCAGAGCACCCTCTGTCCACAGGGAGCTCAGACTCCCCCAAGGACAGGGTCTGCTGCCATTCCATACTTCTGCCTCTGTATCAGGTGAGCCTGGCCACCACAGACAGAGGCTGCTTCACGGCAGCCTCTCCTACCCTCTCCCCCCAGGCACTACTGACTTAGAGATGCAGCAGCACAAGGCAGGGGGAAGGAGGGTCAGGCAGCACCGCAGAGCTGGTGCTGGGGGGAACCGTGTTTTAAGCCAGTTCCCCCCAGCATTGGCTTCTGCCTGCCCTGGCCTCCCACTGCCTCTGTAGACGACACCAAGAAGGGGGGGTAGGTGGGTCCATGGAGCTAGCATGCAAGGGGAGCCTACCCGAAAGCCAGCTCCATGTGCATATTGGCTCCCGCCTGCCCCCCTCACGCTCCATGCTGCTGCCTCTCTATCAGAGGCAGCAGCATGGGGGGGGGGGGGGAGAAGAGGAATACAGGCAGATCCACCAGTGCTCGTGGGGAGCCTGCTTAAAGCCAGCTCCTCACCAGCAACAGCTCCCCTCCCTCCTTGCAGCCTCTAGTACTGGCTACTGTAGCCCAGGCTTATCGGTTAATCATGCAGTTGTTCACACAATGACATCCCTACTTCCTACAACTCTTCCCTCCTTCCCAGCACTTTCGGGGTGTGCAAATCGCCTGATCTGTGTTCCATATGTGCTCCTCCCACTCCCTCCCAGAAATTGAACAGCTGCAAAAAAAGCAGGGAGAGGAAGGAAAAGGAGCAGAGATGAAGCGTCAATCAGGTGATTCACATTTCAGAAAGTGCTGGGAGGGAGAGAGAGAAAGAGGTGAGAAGAATAGAAAATATGGGGCTCCAGTGTATGAAGCATGTGGGGGAAGGGAGCAGATAAAGGGTCTTCAGGCCACAAGTGGAGCCCCAGTGGGCCGCATACAGTTCCTGAGCTGCAGTTTACCCACCACTGATCTACTCAGTGCACGCTTGCTGATACGTTGTGAACAAAGTCACTCCTCTGAATTGGTGTAAATCATTATCCAGGCACTTTAAAACAAAGTTCCTCCAGTTGCTAAGCCAACTTTTCACAGCAGCACTTGCTTTTACACTGTTAGGAGTAGAGCAGTACAGTAATAAATTCAAATGTCATGTGTTTCAGAAGAAACTACTACTAATTCTTATTCAGGTCTATAAGTGATATGGATCAATGGAAAAAAACAACATTCCAGTGATGGGAGACAATAGGTATTTAATACGTACATATAGCACATTTCATCTGAAAAGTTAAGAGGTTAAATAATTTATGTATTAAGTAGCAATGGAAACAGAATCCTGGTCCTCCAAGTCCCATATCCTATTCCTGGTCCATGACCCTTCCTCCTGGGAAGGCTGAATAGTCAGCTGCTAGGAAGAACTACATACAGTTACTGGCTAGCCATTCTAAGGCTTTGTCTACAATTGCACTCTTCTAAGCAACATTTTTGTTAATTACTTTTGTGAAAAAATACACCCCAAACCAATGTTTCACCAAGACAAGCACTAGTGTACACAGCTCTATGTCACTAGAAGATACTCTCACGCTGACCTATCTACTCCTGTTTATTGGGAGGGTGCTTTAATCTCCTGCCAGCATAGAGCAGCTACACAGGAGACCTGACAGCAGTGCAGCTTTATAATGGTACAGCCGTACCATTATAAGGTCCACAGTGTAGTCATAGCCTAATACCAGCAACATTATTGAGTATGAGATAATTTATTGCTTAACTATGTCTAGGATCATTGTCAGATGCTAAAAAGCATTCAACCCTGGGAGTAGACTAGAGTCCTTACTAATTCCTCACTTTTGTGGGAGACGCAGGAATTAATGGTTCTCCCACATCTGGATATTACTCCTAAGCATCCACTCTTGCCAAATGCAGATTTTGTGTGTGGCTTTAAACAAACTAACCAGTGACTACCATACAGTTTTGACTTGGACCTCGCTATCCTTGGTAATGTTAATTATGGAAAATAAACTTGGCTCACCAAAGAAAAACATCAATGTTTTCAATCAAAAGAGAGAACCAGGCCATGGAAACAGAAAAATCAACCTCAAGTTAACTACAAGTTTTTAATCCACAATTGGGAAACAATAGCCAAACAGGTATAAATATTTCCAAACTAAAAAATGGGACCACCTATGTGAATCAAGTTAAGCACATGCATGTGTCTGCCAGACTGAGACTTAATATAACAACAACCTCTTCCTAATTTCCAACCACTACCCCAAAAATATCAATTCCAAACATTTCTAGACTTTTGAGTCAAGAGGATAGAGTATTTAGGCCTCAATCGTACAAGTGCAATGGCTATCTAATCACACAGGATCTGTGCAAATGCTGCTGCAGGACTACAGAAAATACTGGCTTATTCCAGTACTACAGGAAATAAAGTTAGCCATGGAAATTAGGAACAGAGAGGAAGAATGACTGAAAAGTTGTCAAGCCAAACAATCTAGTGGGGGAAATGCCTAGTAATCTGAGCACAGGATTAGGAATCAGACACTAGAAAAATGCATGGGATTTAGGACAAGTCTGTCCATTTCTCCAGAGTCTCTAGCTACATCTACACTAGTGAACTTACAATACAGATGAACCAATGCAGTTGAGCCACTATACACTGGCTTGTGTAGCCACATTATGGCAAAGGGAATGAGAGCTCTTCAGTTGACATAAAACCATATCAATGAGCAGCAGTAGCCGTATCAGGAAAAGTTATCCCACCAATGGTGCACACTACCATTTAAGCTGGCAAAACTTTCACACCCTTGAGCAACATTAAGTTTTGCTGGCAAAAATGGTAATGGGAAGATGGCCTAAGAACACCTGAATCGCTTGCCCTCACCCCCCCCCCCCCCCACACACACACACATTATAACAAATAATTAAAACATAAAACAGATAGAATAGGGAAAATGTTTTCAATCTGGAACTGAAACTTAAAACTACTCATCACCAGCGCCAGACGCTTTAAAAATAATGTTTTCAAGCAAGGCCCGGGAAAGCTACTGAGACTGTTTCAGGGAAACAAAAAATAAGGCAAAATCCATCCCAATGAGCAAAGAAGCTATTTTAACAGGTATCCAGGTAACGGGGGACACACCGATCCCAACCCCCCGAATATGCAGCGCTGAGAGGGGGCGAACCCAGAGGAGCAAGGCTGCATCTTTGCCCCGCTCTGCCCCAACGACTATTCCCGCTCGGGAGGGGGGACGCGGTGCCAGCAGAGGGTGCAGGGAAGGGACCCGAGGGCTCATGGTGCAGTGGGGGGGGGGGGGGGCGCATCCCACAGGCCTTACACACGCACCCCGATGCTGGACAAGCAGTAGGAGAAACACTGGGCCCGACCTCCCTGCCCCAGCCCTTGCCCGCCGCCCCATCCATTCCGCCGCCAGCAGCCCGCAGTAACGCCGCGGACGGGCGGGACGGAGCAGGCCGCACGGCCTGCGCGGCCGGGTCCGAGCGCCCAGCACGGCCTGACGCCTCCGGGGCATGGATGCCGCTCCCGCCCCTGCCCCGCGCGGGGCCCAGGCAGCGGCGCCGTTTGCAGGGCCCGCGGGGCGGCCTCACCTTCGCACTGGCTTTCTGCGACCCGCCTGGCGTTTTGTCCGCCATCTTGCTTCTCTCCCCAGCTCAGCCCTGGCGGCGAAGAATCGAGCACCGATTGTAAAGGGAAGGAGACTGGCCGCGCTGAGGCGGGGAGGAGGAAGTGCGGCGAATCGATGGCTGAGCCAGCGATTCGGTCGGCCGGGCTGCTGCGGCTGGCGCCGCGCGGCAGGAGGGAGGGTGCTGCGCGCGCTGCCAGCCCCGCCCCGAGTGGCTGGCTCCAGGGGGCCTGGCTCCCTCGCCACTGACGCGAGTTTAGCGCCGGGGTCACGCCGGCTCCACGCGGGTGGCAAATAGGCAGCGGCGAGCGCTGGCAGGGGTGTCAGAGTGCGGGGTTGGAGGCGGGGGCGGTAGCCGAGGGGCTGTGTAACCGCATGAACACTTAGCGACACCCGACTCTTCGGAAGTCCCAGGGCACTCCCAGCCCCGCCCCCTGCCACCGCCGCTGCTGCCTCTTGGTCAGGTGGGAGGCCGAGCTGCTTCACAAGAGGAGCCAGTTTAAAAAACAGCTCACCTCACCGGCTGCCTGCCGCCCTGCTGCCTCTGATACAGAGGCAGCAGCCTGTCTGTGGGAGGGTCCGAGCTCCCTGCAGACAGAGGCTGCTGCCTCGGAGCAGCTTCTGCCTGCTGCAGGCCCAGGCTCGCTGAGGACAGGCTGCTCAGAAGGATGTGGAGCAGCCTCCACAGGGAGCTCAGACCCCCACAGGCAGAAGCTGCTTTGCAGCAGCCAGGGACAGATGAGAGTGCCACGGGGACGGGCAGCAACATTTCGCAGCCCCCCCCCCCTTTGACCCAGCACATGCACTGTCGTGCCAAGGCTCAAGCACGGGGCCCGGGGCAGCCGCCCCGCTCGCCCTGCCCTAAATCCGCCGCTGGCAGCAGCCTCCCCTGCAGTTCAGGAGGCGGGGCAGGCGGCACCATGGATCTGGTGCTGAGGTGAAATGGCTTTTAAGCCTGCTCCCCCCAGCTCCTGCCTGTCCCTCCTCACTGCCTCCTGCAGAGTTGGGTCCGCAGAAGCCCATGCACATAGGGAGCTGGCTTGAAAGGCAGCACATGTATCAGCTCCAGCCTGCCCCCCTCACCTGCCGCAATGCTGCCTCACCGAGAAGTCTCCTCGCCGCACAAGAGTGTGCAGCTGCCGGAGAGACAACACTGGCTGTTTAAAGCAGTCAGCCTGTCTCTCTAGCCCAGTGGTGGGCAAAGGGCGCTATGTGGGCTGGATCCGGTCTTCCAAGTCAGTGGATCCAGCCCGCAGCCGCCCTGCTGCTCCCCAAGCCAAACAGGGAGTGGGGGTGGGGAGCATGTGAAGTCCTCCCACCTCTCACCCTCCGCGGCTAGAGAGACACACCAGCTGTTTTAAAACAGTCATCATGTCTCTCTAGCTGCT